>NW_028258435.1:2178947-2496874 GCF_053883595.1 Heterocephalus glaber | reverse complement strand
TCAGTCCTTTTATGGTCATTAGCAAGTCCAAAGGAAAACTCATTGGTAGAAGGTATTCAAAGCAAGAAATGAAAGTAAGAACTGAGTTAATGTTGTGCATTCTTTCCACTGAATCAGTGAGAGCAAAACTCACTTATTCACTGAGATATACAAATCATGCAATACTGGTTATTAAATGTATGTGTTAAATGCTCTCGTATCAGCATTTACAACTGGTTCTATACAAAACAGTGAAATTCTTGCTAATGGTTTAAAAATGGAACTCCTTTTAATTAACAGCAAGTTACAGAGCAAATATAAAACATATGACATGTTGAGAGAGACAATAAGGAGAAAGGAAAAGGCTATCAGTTCACTTCCTATCCTGACATTGTTTTCCTACTCTCTGATGAAAGAGATCCATATTTTCATTAGTACTGAGTCCTGGGAAAAACATGTGCAATAAAACTGGACCTCACCAAACTTGGGTGTTTAAACCTTGTGCATTCCAAAGACAGAACTTGATCTTGACTATCTCCTGGGAGATGAATTCTGGGTCCATGAATAGCAGCTTGATAAATCTATCTGGCAGATCAGGACTGCAGGTTAGACCACACTCTGTGCTAACAAGACTACTTGTGGTGAATTCCTGTGTTTCTTTACTTGGGGCTCAGGGCCATGGTATATCAGTTGACCTCTGGAGAACAGCTGGCGAGTGAGGAGCTGAAGTCAGTTACATGGGTTACTCCACACCTGTGTTATTGATCCCTAACAAGAACCCTGGCTATCCAGGTTCAGAGGAGCTTTCCTAACTGACAATATTTCGTACGTTAGTCCTGTATCACTGCTGGGACCGTGGAGCATCCATAAGAATAAACTGGACACTTGTGCTTTGGACTTTTCTGGAATCTGATCTATGCATCCATTACCTTTGCTGATGCTAATCCATGTCCTTTCACTGTATTGATATGACAGCTTTACAGAATTTTGTGAGTCTTTCTAGGTAATAGCTCAATCTGACTTCCTGACTCCATCTTCTTACTTAAAAGTTGGAAAAGCATATATATAGCTCCACCAAGTTGAAATGGCATATTTAGTAGTCCTGACAAGAAAACAATGAATGGGGCATATGTTTCTCCACTGTGAAGTGAGTGTTATTCTAAAAAAGGAGAGAAGGGCTGATGGAAAGACAAAGGATGTACTTGTATGTCAGTGTTTATCATTCTTCCCAGTTATATGTCACTTTCTGATGAGGACAGACTCTGAGAAATTTGCCATTAGGTGACTTCATTCTGTGAATATCAGAAAATGTACTTATATAACCCATGGCAGCTAGGTCATTATTATAAAGTATAATCTTAATCCACCACCTGTCAACACCAAAAGCATTGTTATGTTGGTCATGGTCATATGTATAAGAATATCCTTTATTGATAAGGTGAATAACATTCATATAAATGTGAATATATAATATAGTTAAATGTTTGTCTGTTCATCTATCTGTACATCTGTCAATAGACATGAGTTACTTTCACCTTTTTGATACTGTGAATAATGCTACCATGGGTGTGTATATATAAATATCTCTTAGAAAAATATTTTAATTATTTTAAATATATACCCAGATGTAGATCTTCTGGAAGCTGTAGTAATTCCATTTTTTGTTTCTTTGAGGAAAGATCTTACTCTTCCAAAATAGTTGGAGCATTTATATTTCCATCAAAAGTGCATAGGATTCCAGTTGCTACATTGTTGCACTAATACATTTTTAAAATATGTTAGCCTGATGAGTACGGAATGGTATATTTTTATGATTTTAATTTGCATTCCCTTTGCCATTAATGATGTGGAATACATTTTCATGTGCACATTGGCCATTTCTATGTACTCTTTGGAAAAGATTTCTTCCAATCCTTTTTGTATTTTTAATTGGGTGATTTTTCTGGTTGGTTGGAACAGGTCTTACATATTCTGGATATTCACAGGTTGTCAAGTGTATGACTTACAAATATTTTATCTTGTTTCATGAGCTGCCTTTGCACATTGTGAATTCTGATGCATAGAAGTTCTTAATTCTTACTTAACCTATTCAATCTATTTTTTCTTATATTGTCCCTGCGTTTGTTAACTTATCCAGTTAATCATGTTCAATTCTGTGGCTATTTCACCTGGTATTTTCTCTTAAGAGGTGTATAAATTTGGCTCTTAGAATTTAGTAAATGATCAAAAGCTAAATTTTGTATGTACTATAACATTAGGATCCAACTTCATTTTTTGTATGCAGGTTTACACTTTGCACATCCACTAAATTTAACGCACAAAGTGGACTTAGAGAATTGCTAATGACTTTGACTTGCAAGAAGAAATATCCTTTTTTTCTTTTTAAATTTTAATTTATTAATACATTTTAGGTATACAGTATAATGACATTCATCATTGGAAAGTTGCACCTTTACATAATCTGTCTTGGTTCTTATTTTCTCCTCCTTCTCCTCCCCTCCCTCCAACCCCTCCATCCCTCCCTGTTTACGAAGACTTTGTTTCCATTTTTTCATTTTCTCATATTAATTCCATTCCTTTCTATCCTTTCCCCTAGCCACTCACTTCCCCTTCCCCTTTGCCCCTTTTCGTCCTATTTCACATTATCTATTATACCTTTTGAGCCTTATTTACACTTTCAGTTTCTCACACTAGAGAAACTATTCACTATTTACACGTGTGTCCTATTTATTTCACTTAAGACTTTCTCCTGAAGGTGCATCCATTTAGCTATAAATGTCTCTAATTTCTCATTTTTTATGGCTGAGTAGTACTTCATTTATGAAAAAAACAAATTTTCTTTATCCAGTCTGGTGGGCATTTGGGCTGTTTCCAAGCTTTAGCTATTACAAACTGTGCTGCTATGAACATGGGCGCACATACGTCACTGTGGTATGATTCTTTTAATTCTTTTAACTCTTTGGGGAAGATCCCCAGCAGGGGAATAGCTGGGTCAAATGAGACTTCCAGTCCTAGTTCTTTGAGGTATCTCCATACTGATTTCCACAGTGGTTGCACCAGTCTACACTCCCACCAGCAGTGGAGCAGGGTTCCTCTTTCCCCACAGCCCCGCCAGCATTTGTTATTGGTTGATTTCATGATAGCAGCCATTCTTTCTGGGGTGAGGTGGAATCTCAGTGTTGTTTTCATCTGCATCTCTAGAATGACCAGTGATGTTGACTATTTTTTCATATTTTTGTTTTCTATTTTGCCTGAGAGATGTCTGTTCATTTAAGATAGTCATTTTTTGATTGGGTCTTTAAATTGCAGAGTTCTGATTTTTTTAAACTTCTTTATAGATTCTAGATAGTAGACCTTTCTCTGAGGAAAAGCAGGTGAAAATTTTTTCCCACATTGTAAGTTGTCTCATAGTTCTGTTGGTGGTTTTTCTTGCTGTACAGAAGCTTTTTAGTAAGAAGAGATCCCACTTGTTGATTGTTTGTGCTAATTCACAAGCAACTGAGGTTTTGTTCATAATATCTTTTCCTACCCCAATGTCTTCAAGAGTTCTAACGAAACTCTGTTCCTGCTGGTTTAGCGTTTCTGTTTTAATATTTATATCATTAATCCATTTCAATTTTAGTTTTGTGTTTGGTGAGAGATATAGGTCTAATTTTAATCTTTGGCAAGTTGATCCAATTTTTCCAACACCATTTAATAAAGAGGCTATCTTTCCTCCAGTGAGGGTGTTTGGCTCCTTTGTCGAAGATGAGGTGGCTGAGTGTGTCTGGGGTTGTTTCTGCATCTTCTAATCTGTCCACTGGTCCTCGAGTCTGTTTCTTTGCCAGTACCATGCTGTTTTTATCACAGTAGCTCTGTATTATAGTTTCAAGTTGGGGTTTGGGATACTCCCTGCCATGTCTCTGTTACCTAGAATTGCTTTTGCTATTCTGGGTCTCTTCTTGTTCCAAATGAATTTTTGGATTGTTTTCTCAAGGTCTGTAAAGTGTGCTCCTGGGATTTCAATTAGGATTGCATTGAATCTATGTAGATAGTTTGGAAGTACGGCCATTTTCACTATGTTGATCCTTCCTACCCAGGAGAAAGGGATGTCTTTACATTTTCTGATATCATCTTCAATCTCTCTTTTCAGAGTGCTATAGTTTTCAGAAAAGAGGTCTTTGATTTCTTTTGTTAGGTTGATTCCTAGGTATTTCAGTTTTTTGGGTGCTATTGTGAAAGGAATTTTTTGCCCTGTTTCTCTCTCAATGAGTCTGTGGTTCGTGTACAGGAAAGTTATTGATTTTTGAGTGTTGATCTTGTATCCAGCTACTTTACTGAACTTGGTTATGAAGTCTAGAAGACTTTTGGTGGAGTTCTTTGGGTCTTCTATATAGAGTATCATGTCATTTGCAAATAATGACAATTTGACTTTTTCATTTCCTATCTTTTTTCCTTTTATTTCTTTCTCTTGTCTAATTGCCCTGGCTAATGTTTCCAAAACTATATTGAACAGGAGTGGTGATAGTGGACATCCTTGTCTTGTTCCTGATTATACTGTAAAGGATTTCAGTTTTTGACCATTTAGTATGATATTGGCTGTTGTATTTTCATAGATGGCTTTTCTCAGATTGAGGTAGAGACCGTCTATTCCAATTTTTTGTAGGGTTTTTATCATAAATGCATGTTGGATTTTGTCAAGTGATTTTTCTGCATCGATTGAGATGATGATAGCTTTTTTGTCCTTGGTTCTAATGATATAGTGCATAACATTGATTGATTTGCATATGTTGAACCATCCCTGCATCCCTGGGATGAATCCCACTTGGTCAGGGTGTATCATCTTCTTGATGATCTTCTGCATTCTATTTGCCAGTATCTTATGAAGGATTTTTGCATCTATGTTCATTAGTGAGATTGGCCTATAGCTCTGTTTTTTCTGTTGGGTCTTTCTCTGCTTTGGGGATCAAGGTGATGCTTGGTTCCAGGAATGAATTCGGGAGTATTGCTTCCCTTTCAATTGCACTGAAGAGTTTAATCAGTAATGGTAGTAGTTCCTCTAAATGTCTTGTGGAATTCATTGGTGAAGCCATCAGGACCCAGGCTTTTCTTAGTTGGGAAGTCTTTAGTTGCATTTTCAATTTCATTGATTAATATTGGGTTGTTTAGAATTTTTAGGTCTTCTTCATTAAACTTTGGTAATTCATACATATCTAGGAATCTGTCCATTTCTTCTGTGTTTTCCATCCTATTGGTGTATAGATTCTCAAAGTAGGTATGGATGATATTCTGGATTTCTGCTGGGTCCATTATAATTTTATCCTTTTCATCACTAATTTCATGGATTTGGACCTTTTCTTTGCTTTTTTTGATAAGGTTTGCTAAGGGTTTGTCAGTTGTGTTTATTCTTTTGAAGAACCAACTCTTGGCTTCTTTAATTTTTTGTATCATTCTCTTAGTCTCCATTGATTTCTGCTCTGATCTTTATAATTTCCTCCCTTGTATGAGCTTTGGGTTTGTCATGCTCTTCTTTTTCTAGATGCTTCCAGTTCAGCATCTGGTTGATTAATTGGGCTAGCTGTTTTCCTAATATGAGTATTCACTGCTATGAATTTCCCTCATAGGAATGCTTTCATTGTGTCCCATAAATTCCAATATGTTGTATTGTCATTGTCATTTAATTGAAGGAACTTTCTGATTTCTTCTTTAATTTTCTCTGTGACCCATTGGTTATTCAGAAGTGTGTTGTTCAATTTCCATGTGTTTATGAAATTTTTGTGGTTTCTTTTGCTATTGATCTCCAATTTCATCACCATATGGTCTGATAATATACAGCAGATTACTTCAATTCCTTTGCACTTAATTATCTTCTATGAGTGAGTATATGGTCTATTTTGGAGAACGACCCATGTGCAGCTGAAAAGAATGTGTATTCTGATATTGTGGGGTGGAACACTCTGTGAACAACTGTTAAGTTCATTTATTCAAGAGTTTAATTGAGTTATAATATTTTGTTGCTTATTTTTTGTCTGGTTGATCTATCTATTTCTGACAGTGGGATATTGAGGTCCCACACTACTATTGTTTTTGTTGTTGTTGTTTTTGGTACCAGGGATCGACCTCAGGAACTTGCGCTTGCCAGGCAGGTGCCGGAACCACTGAGCTAAATCCCCGGCCCTTCCCCCACTACTACTGCACTAGTGGTTATTTGATATTTCTTTTCCATTAGTATTTGTTTTATATAGTTGGGCACACTAGTGTTTGGTGCATATATGTTTATGATTGTCATCTCTTCCTCTTGGATTGTTCCCTTTACAAGGATATCATGTTCTTTACTTCTCTTTATCAGTGTGGGTTTGATATTCACTTGATCTGCAAAAAGGATAGCTACTTCTCTTTTTTTTTCAGGTTCCTGTCATATGGAGTAGTTTTCCACCCTTTTACTTTCACTCTATGAGTTTCCTTTTTAATTAAGTGTGCTTCTTGTATGGAGCACATTGTTCAATCCTGCTTCTTGACTTATTCTACCAGTTATTTTTTTTGACTGGTGAATTGAGAACCTTAACATTGATCATTATAACTGAAACTTATTGGCTTATCATTGTCATGACTTTTTCTTTTTGTTGAATCTTCCCCCTTTGCATTTAATTTCTTGTCGTGACCGAGGCACTCATTCTGCAGGGCTTCCTGGGGTTGTGATCCTCATTTTCTTTTCCTAGGATATTGTCTAAAGTTTTTTGGAGTACTGATATGGTATTCATGAAGTTCCTAAGGTGCTCTTTGTCATGAAAGTATCTCATTTCTCCACCAATTTTGAAAGATAGTTTTGCAGGGTACATCAGTCTGGGTTAGAGTCTGTTTTACTTTAGCTTGGAATATGTCACTCCAAGCTCTTCTTGCTTGAGGGTGTGTATTGAGAAGTCTGGTGTGATTCTGGTGGGCTTTCCTTTTTATGTGATTTATTTCTTTTCTCTAACTTCTTGTAGAACTTTGTTCTTCTGTTAGGTTTCTGGAATCTTAACAATTATACGCCTATGTGTAGGTTTTTTTTTTAATCAAGGCTTAGTTGCTATATGCTTCACTTATCTGTATGTCAAGTTATTTTCCCTTGCTTGGGAAATTTTCTGCCATCACTTCTGTGAACAGTTGTCTTTTTATGTCGTCTACACTCTCCCCTGTTTCTTCATTGACTCTGATCAGTCTTATTGTATTCTTTTTTTCATCATCTAGTAGCTGCTAAATTGATTTCTTATAGTCCCTTACAATTTTAAAGCAATTTTTCTTCTCCTGGTCACTAATTGCAATCTTATCTTCTATATCTGAAATTCTGTCCTCACATTGGCTCATTCTGCTGTGTCAACTTTCAGTGGAGTTTCTAATCTCCTGGAAATCTTTGTGCATCTGTTTTATAGATTCCATTTGTTTCCTATGCTGGGAGTCCATCATGTTTCTCAGCTCCTCTATTTTTTTTATATGTGTCTTCTCTAGATTTCTTAATCATGTCTTGCACTATGGGCACAATCTCTGCTGTTATCTCAGAAATTATTTCTTTCTGATTTCACTTTTTCCAGATCCTCTTTTGTTGCCAGTTCAGGGAGTCCATGTGGTTGAGTATCAGAGTGTTCCATCTCCTTTCCCTTTGGGGTTGCTGTAGGTGATCTGGATGTCTGTTTTTGAGGCTTGTTTATGTGTCTTCTCATTTTGGTCAGGGTGGGGGGAGAGTTGGGATGCAGCTGGTGCCCATGTGGCTCACCTCCTCTGTGCTGGGAGCAGTGGGACAACAAGCAGGAAGCCTCCTCCTCTGTGCTGGAAGTGGTGATACATTGGTCCAGAAGCCTCCTCCTCTGTGTAAGGAGCAGTGCCATATCAACCTAGAAGCCTCTTCTTCTGCACTGGGAGTGGTGGCACCTACCTGCTGGTGGGAAGGCAGTGAAATCAACAGCTTTTCTGGTCATGGAGAAAGGGAAATCGGACCCAGCCCAGGAGTCTTGTGCAGCTGGCATCAGAAGTGAGACCACAAGCCACACTTCCTTGCGGTCCCAGGCATCAGCTCTGCATGGCTGATGGTGCAATGTACAGAAGGGGACCAGTGGGTGTCTCCACTTTCCATAGGAGAGGACTCAGGGCTAGAAGTTCAGTCCGGAGCAGTCCCACAGTCACTCCACTGCCAGCCTCCTGGAGTGGATGAAGGGAAGGGCAGTCTAGTCAGGGTAGACTTCCTGCAGTTGGACCACAGGCCGGGGGGTTCCCCTGAGAGACAGGTGCTGGGACTTGTTCCTCTACACTCAACACTGTTCTGGACCCCAGGGCCCTTGGCTTCCGAGGAACCTTTCTTTCTCTCTCTCCTTCCAGGATGAAATATTCTTAAAATGATGGGCAGAAATGATTTTAAGTATTACTTTGCCAAAATAATCTCAAAAAATACCTATTGCTGTCAGGTACAGATCCAAATTTATTAATATTGCATAAGAATCTATTTTCTGAATTCAACCAAAGTTTCTTTTCTACTAAGCAACTAAATTTCTAGATTAATGAATGTTTCTATCTATGTCCATGCTGCTTTGATTCTCAGGTCTCCTCTCTGCCCATCTCCCTTATGTTTGTCTAATTCACATTTCATATCAAGCATAGATATCTTATTTGAAAGAAGGATGCTTTCCTCTTCCTCAGTAACTACTATTTCTACATCTTGGTTATGTATGTCCTCTATGAATGTTTTGGGTTTCACCCTATGATGCCTGTGGATATATTATATTATTATCATCCATGCCTGCTCTTCTTAAAGAGCAAAAATACTTCTTTTTCCTTCAGAATCTGTAATCTTTCTTTTTCAAGCACAAATGAAGCACTCAGGAGTTTTGTGTTGCATAAGCCATAGAATGTGTGTATATAATTCAGACTCACTGTGATGATTATCTACCACAAAATTTTGATTGTGTTTACCTTGGTATTCAATTTTGTTGAAACATTTTCACTTTATAATATTCAAAATTTGGAAAAGAAGTTCAGTGGCATTTTTTCACATAATAACATGCTGAGATATTTAAGTATAAGATTTTTGTTGTTGTTGTTTAGCCCTTTTTTTTGGTACCCGGGATTGAACTCGGGTCCTTGAGCTTGCTCAGCAGGTGGCAAAAACACTGAGCTAAATCCCCGGTGAGATATTTAAATATAAATCAACAGCAAAATTAGATATACCCAAAGTGACTTCCAAATAAATTTCACATCTAATTCCTCAGTTATGTTATATGAAAGAATCATAGTACCTGAAAGGTGAAGAGACTAAAACAGGATACCTACGAATTTTAAGGCTCAAATAATACAATGATGATAAGTTTTCTGATTTTTCCTTTTTGCAGAAAAACTGCTCTGTACCTGTAAATCACAAACATAGCAAAAATTTCAAGAGGATGGGCAAGAATAACTATTTACAACATGTGACTCAATCATTCATTTTAGAATAAGGGCATTTAACTCATTCTATCTTGCAGAGTACATAGGTGACAGATCCGTCTATACAACCATGCTAAACCTTGGCAGTCACTGATAAAGTATTCAAGAGGGAGGTAGAATCAAAATGTCATCCTAGATGAATGGGAGCCACAGGGGGGAGGTCTATCTACTCCCTCAGGAGTAGATCATGTGGCCCCTGAAATCCATTTTAAGGACTTTTATTTTTGATATGTGTAGATTTATTCAATAAATATATTTTGATAGCCACATTGTATGATAAAGATTTATTTTCTAGTTGACCTTTCTCCCAAACTGTTTCTTCCTCCCTGGTCTCTTATTGGAAGTTCTCTTAATATCTCTCAGCTTTAATCTCTTTTATGCCTTCACATTTTCTTCAAGATAAAGTACAAATTTTAAATGAGTTATGCAAGGCTACCAGAGATAGGTTTCTACATTTCTATCTAGTTTCATCCATCAGCATTCTGCACCTCAAACGTTATTCTCCAGGAAAGAAGACCATTTCAGTCCCTCTGAATGACATGAGGGTGTGCGCTTCTGGCCCTGTTTGATCAGTTTCCTTTGTCTGAAGTGTTCTGTTTTCCCAATCTCTTTGGAACAAAGGTTGGCCTAGGGGCTTCTGCAGGCACAGCTGAGCTTCTTCTCTAGAAATTGTTCCATAATGGCTTTAATTTGGTGGTGCAACCTTCTTTGGTATTTCTTCCTTGCATATATATTTGTTGTGATGCATCATATTCTGATAATTTTTAATATAGATTTATTTCCATCATTAGACTTTATATCAATATGGGAAAATTCCAATCCAAATTATTAGTTGAATCTCCTGGGCTTTGTGACTATTCAAAATTCAAAAATGTCCTCCATAATATTTACTGAAAAGAATAGTAAAATAAAAACTAAGTAATAATTTATTTCAATTGAATACGAGCTGGTGACTTGAGAGTTATCCTAAATGAGACCAAAAAAAAGACAAAGAAAAACTACCATCAATCATTAACATGAGGTAGACCCCATGATATTTCTGGAAATCAAATTGATTAATTTTATTTTTGTGGTAGAAAAGGTTACATCGCTGTCTCTCCAATTATCAGCAATTGTGAAATAAAAATTCTGGATGTCGTGTAAAAGTCTTGATTTTAGTTTTTGATAGTGCTTTTGCTTTGTTTTATTTTATTTGCTTGGAAAAGCTATTATGCACTCTGCAACATTCAGAAGATTATTTCTTTTTAAACTGAGCTTCTTTAATTCCAGTTACATAAATGGGCTATAATTCAGAGTGAAATATGTCATTATAGTCTAACAGCGTTTATAAATGTTCATAGATGTTAAATTATAAGCTATTCAGACTGTTTGTTAGAGGAGTGCACGCACGTGTACATTGGGCAACATATAATGAGAAAATTTATCTTCATGTTTGGCTGCACAATCTATTTCCATCCCCTGGACTACTTTAATTCATCATTTAAACCTGGCTCTAAATCTTTCTACTGAAAAGTGTCTGTAATGGGGCCAATCAGTGCTGCAAATAGGAGTTTATGGATTCTTATTTATCTGGGGAAGTTGATGATTAAAATGTGTCAGGCTTTTAAAAATATTTTAATCCAATATTTTAATATGCAACTCTAGAAGAAAGAATGCTCCTTAAACTACTCATTAACATGAGTAATATTTGATCTGTGAAAGATTCCCGAGTAGTCATTGCTTCACTTACAAATTAGTATTGTTGTTCTTAATATTGTTGTTATTATTATTAGTATTAGTATTAGTATTACTAAGGACCAAAACAAGGGCCACACTACTACTGAGCTATATCTTTATCCTTCTTTATTTTATTTTTTAAAATCTTGAGTTAAGGTCTCACAGAATGGCCCAGCAGAACTTGAATTTGCTCTTTTCCTGCCTCAACCTCCCTGATTGTTGGAATTAGAGATGTGTGCCACTGCATCTGGATCCAACTTTTTTTTTAGTTCAGTGAATTACTATACTTTTACAAGTGCAATATTTCTTGTTTTTATTTTATTGCATAAATTGCAAAGTCCATTGATCTGGAGAGTTCCTTAAGCTTGTAAATCCACATAGCAAGTTCTTAATGGGAGAATGCAATTCCTTAACAGAAGGATTTGTTTATATTTTTTGTAATCTCATTGAATAATTAGCTTTTAGGCTCACATTCTACCTGGAAGATGAAATGATCAAAATCTATCACTGTAGAGATCATTCCAGGAAATGGTGAAAGGAATGAAGTAAATGCTGGACTAAATTTTTTGAGATTGTTTTAACCTGAATTGCTCAGATATTTGGGCTCTTAAATGTCAAGACATTTTAGGATATCACTAATTTCTATCAGTCTTTTAGAGTATTTAATATGACAAAAAAATAATTTTACATATTTGTATATTGGGTATATTGTGAGTATTTTTCTTCTACTTTGTGAAATAAAGCTATCTTATTCTTTGCAAAGCAAATTTAATTTTTTATTAAAAATAGAATATCACCATGTATTTCCACAATGTTGGATAAATTATAATATTCAAGTTGACTTTAAGTTTAAGAAAAAGACTCAAGAAAGGAGTTTACTCCACAGAGATTCATGTCATAACCCAGCAGTTAATTTTTTGACTTGAAGGAAGGGGGATTTTGTTGTGTTTTGTTTTTGCTCAGGGCTGTGTTTTTCCAAAGAATTCACTGTCAAAAACACACAATTTTGGAATTTTATACACTTGGACAGCTGTGCCACTTATGGTAAATTCATAAATATTTGATGTGCTAAAATTTCCTGAAATGTCAGAGGTCCTTGATAAATATGAAAATAAAAGGTGAAAAGAGAATGAAATCATCTAGACATGATTCCTTTGAGCAAATTGTAATTCCAGGAGGTGCTCCTTCTTTTGCAAGTGGGGAATCTGATAACCAGAGTTTATCTTAGTTCCTTGAAAAGGAAGTTTATGTTATCTATTTGTTTCTTTTCTGTGAGAATCTTTTGGGTTTATGTCTTGTACCAAATAACTGCTTTGAAAATAACAATGCACAGCACAGTAACTACTGTTATTCTCTTATTATTTGGTTATGAAAATATGTTTCTTCTCATAAAATCAAAAAGCTACTAAAACATTTTTATGACTTAAGCCAATCTGGGAGTAAAAATTCACCTTGTGGACCTTCCAGAAATTTATGACTTGTTCTGTGTGGTTATAAGGCATAAGAGGAAAATGACAATAAATCATTCTGTATATTTCACAGTTGTAAAAACTCTAAAGACTTTGGACACAATGTCATTTTCACATTAAAATCACTAATGAGTCTACCGTCTTTGTACAGATATTTCATATTTTTGTTGTTGAATTATTAATCAACTCTAATAAAGCTATTTTGAGTATGAGAATTGTTAGAAAGATGGTTTATAATTTGAATTCTAATTTGTGGATTAAACTGTAGTAACAATGTCGTACTGTATCCTTTCTCCTGTATAGCTGGAAAGTCATTAATATTCAAAATATTCAGTAATTAGTTTATCGGTGATGACTTAATAGGGTTATTAATGTGTGTGTGTGTACGTTTGCTACCTACACATTCATATCAACCTTATTTCGGTTACCCCATTTAGAAATGGGGGTGGTCTTAATCCCTCCTTGCCTTATTCCTTTCACTCTACTCAAATATTTATACTTTGTCTTATTGCCAAGGTCTAGATGCAGCCAACCTAAAAATCTCTTACACCTCTGTTTTTCTATTCTAATTTAGATGGTTTGAATTCAATTGCTGCCATCTCTTGCACATGCAAAAGTTATAATAAATCACTTAAATTGTAATTTCACTCTAATTTACTTAACACTTTTCCTTATTATTCGACATGCATGTAGTTTCCATTTTTCACAAGTATGAGTAGTATTTGTGCATAAATAACTACATTTCATATTGGTTTCTCATTAAAGCCCATTATGATTTATGTAACAGCATGGTACTGACTAAGTCTGTGTTTTCAGAGAGTGAAATATATTATCAAGAAAGCCAGCTACTTGTCAATTTATTGTGAATCACAAAGATCCTATCAATTAGTCAATAATAGCATGCAATTTTCAAACAAAAGTCAATCACTTGCAAATATAATTTCAAGTTCAAATAAACTTAGGACAATGCAATTATTCACTACTATCAAGAGCTTTTGGATTAATTTTGGTATTTTATCAATTTTTTGAAAAAAACTAATATAAATAGCTAAGCATGAAACTTGCCTATTCTAATTACATGCTTTTTTTTTTGTTTTAAGTCCAAACAGAGGTATTATGTTGTTTAAAATTGAGTTTCTAAAGATTATTTTACGGTTTATGTCTAATGTACCTGGATAAAAGGTCCCGTCAATACATGAAAATCTTAGACATAACTATGTTTGTCATGGAATATTATGAATTAGAATGCTTACATATTGAATTTAGAAATGCCCAAATAATCCAAAAATAATATGGCTGGGGAGTCTGATACATGTACAGAAGTTTACATAAGGATCTGTGATAAGACTACAATTTTTGAAGAATTCCTATGTAAATTTTTCTTGCCGGGCATTTGGCTCAGGGGCACTCTACCTGCCTTGCAAGTGCAAGGTCCTGAGTTCGATCTCGGGTACCCAAAAAAAGAAATGAAAAATATTTTTTTTAAGCTCACCATTGTGGATGAGACCAGTTTGGGACACCCTGTATTCTAAAAGACTGCAAAAAGATGCATGTAAATGCTCCTTATGTAATGAGATCAAATTCAGGAAGCAAAAATATACATTGCTTAGACAACAAAAACACAAGTATTTGTATATGAGTGTTAAGAGAACATGTAATAAAGATTTATGTGGATAGGAAAAAGACTTTAGAAATTTATTGACAGCAAAAAGGAAATCTATGCATATATTTGGGGAGAATTTTTAAATATTCTATTCGTTTTCACATTTATTCTACATTATGTTATAAATATTATTTTAATAATATGAGAAGCATCATTATAAGTTAAATGAAGTAAATATTAAATTATTATTTTAATGGAAATTATTAGGATGGAAAGAGATAAGACACTGCATACTAGTACTGAAATTCCTAAAGTGCAATAAATTTTACATAAGTTAGACTTATTCAAACATGGATATATATTTTAAAGAAATCAAGTGTAATTTTTAATCAAAATTAAATACCATTAAATGTAGACCTGGGAAACATAGAGATTCTCCAGACCAGAGCTCTCATCCATGGTTGGAATACAGTTTGGTGGTTCCTTAGAAAACTAAACTGACTCTTAACACACAATAAGCTATAGCACTGCATGGCATTGACCCAAATGAATTCAAAATGCTGTCTACACAAAATCAACATACAGATATTTGTATCAACTTTATTAATAATTTCCAACAAATGGAAGCATCCAAGATATCCTTCAGCATGTGAATGCAGAAATAAACTGCAGAGTATCCAGTCAAGTGAATACTCTTCACTATTTAATTGCAATGAACTGTGCACCTGGACAGGGTTCATTATGGATTCAGTAAAATATAAGTGATCAGCAGCGATTTGGGGAGAGAGAAAGATCATACATGGGACTCTGAGAATTTTTAGGGTAGTGATACAGAATACTAGGAAGATAGAAGATATATGGAAGGTGAGACATTTGGGAAGAAGTATGGACAGCTATATGCTTTCTCTGGATTTTTTAATTGTGACCTTATTGCATCTTCATATCCTTTCTTCTCCCAGGAAAGTGGAGGGAGTGCTGAATGTTCCAGCTCCTTAATCAATCACATGGCTGGTTTCCCTATCAATCTGCCTCCTCTGTAGGCTCTCTAGGAACCAGCCAAAAGTCTCCTCATTGGAAAAGAAGACATACATATCATCTAGGAAATTCCATGCAATTTCAGAGTTCTGTGAGATACATTTCTATCACTCAGCAAACTACAAAGGTTCTTGAGACCTGTGTAAGGAACAAAGTTCATATTCCAAATACTAAAAGAAGATATTGCCCTTATCTGCAAGAGTTTCAAGACATCTATGTGAGTTTCTTGATATATACTTCTTATTATAAATCACAAAACACCAAAGAAGGCAGTATTGAAAGAATTGATAAAGAATGGAAAACAAATCCATAATGTCAGAAGTCCTTTAAGATCAATATGTAATTTAATAGATAAATGGATTAAATTCAACAAGTGTCAGAGATTTATAGATGAGATAAAGATGAAGACCCATCCAACTGTATGCCATCTAAATGGGATTCTCTTCTAATCTGAAGAATGAAAAATGTTACATGACTAGATGTTATTTGAAGATAGTAACTAACAAATCCTTACATGGTCATGTTATTATTACAGAAAGTGTAATTTAATTCAAATATTATTTCAAAGGACAAAGAAGACATTTAATGTCATTACGTGGTCAATTAATCAAGAAAATACAACAATCATAAATAAAAATACCAAATAAGAGAGCCCTAAAATATATGAAACAAATATTAATGATGTTGGAAAGAGCAACATATAGTCATTCAATATTTGGTGAAATCAGTAATGCACGGAACACCTAAATAGTCAATATGGAAATTATAAATTGTTATTTATATAAAAAGAAATATTATTTAGCCATGAAGGAAGCAAACATTGATATATATTACTGGTCGGATGAGCATTAAAACCATTATACAAAGTGAAAGAAGTCAGATATAAAGTGTCATATATTATATACTTCATCTTAAAGGATGTATCTATAATAGACAAGTACATAAAGAAAGGAAGCAGATTAGTATCCACCAAAAAAATGGAAGGAGAATGAAGTGAAGAATGATTACTCTTTGATGCAGCCTGATTTTCTGGGATGATGGAAAATTTTGAAACCAAAGCAAGGTGGCATTTATAAAAATTATAAATAAAATAAGTGCTACTGGGCTATATGAAAGACCCTAGTTAACAAGACAGACTCCATATTGCTGCCTGACCCACCTGCCTGCCTTTTAGATAAACTCAGAAGGAGGAAGCTTAGAAACCTCCTCCCCTTAGAGAGTCTCTTAGAAACAACAATTAATCAACTATTGTTTCACAAATGTTCTAACAGCAGGACGTTCCGCTTCTGTACCTTTTGTTTGCTTTACTAGTTCTATCCCATAGGGGGGCCTAGAAACTGCTGGCCTCAAAGGTGTATAAAACATGTTTGTCAACCCCCAGTCGAGGCTCGAGTCCGAGGCTCGGCTCGGGTCCCGGCCGGTAATAAACTCCTGTGTGGATTTAATATCAGTCTCTGGTTGGTTCTCTCTCACTGGGTACAACACTATACACTTTAAAATGATTAACTGTATATAAGATTTTTATCTCTATTTTTAAATAACATTTCAAATGCTCACTTTAGGAAATCAAGAAAACTGAGTTACAGCACGCCCAATTATATGATCATCAGCAGAGGAATTTGTATCTTGTATGGAGGATACTTCCCTGGATTATTTGATCTGTCAGTGCTAAAACATGAGTAGTATGAAGTTGGAAGAAATGTCGGAATTTGGTCTAATTTCTATTGTGAAGCTACATGGTGAGATTAATTTATATTCATCTCCATATTTGATTAAAACAATTTCACCATCTATTTTTGATCATTTATCTGGGAAATATAGTTAACAGTCTTGCAATCCTAAATATAGTTACAGTATTACAATCTTAAATATATTTCTTATTAAGTAAAATATATTGGGCTAAGGCATTCATCCCTGTATTCTGTATTAGAAATAAAAATAAAAAGGGTACTGAAAATATCTTCTCCTCAAAGAGCTTATATGAGCCCAATGTGATATTGAGACAGTTTAAACACTTGCAGCTTCCTGAATACACACAAAAAAATCACAATTCAAAAGCATACATTGAAAATATGTATTATAGGGCTGGGGATGTAGCTCAGTGGCACTGCTCCTTCCTGGTAAGCATAAGGTTCTGAGTTCAATCCCCTGTGCTGAAAAAAAGAAAAGAAAATATGTATTACAACTTTTGAATGGTATATATGCATATATGTAATTTTCAGGTAATTCAGAGAAAGAAACTGTCACTTCAGACTGGATAGCTAACTTTGGTAAGACTTTAAACCATTTCTTTTAAGCTGAATTTTGAAGGTCAAGTAAGATATCATTGGCAAAGTAACATTATATATTGAATTATATATGAATATAAGTAAAAGATTACTTTAATTGAGTGGTTGTACTAAAAACTGAAATTCAGTCACAGCTTTGGTAATTCTTTGGGTGGAGCCAAATGTTTATAAAAATGTGTTGAATGCAAGGTTTTGGAAGACTTTTTCCTTTACAATGGTGTGTCCCCGTCATTAAAGAGTCGCAAGTATAGAGGGACTTGGTCTCTAAAATGCAGTTCTATCTAAATGAATTTCACACGATAAACACACAAACATGGATGATCCCTACTGTTTTTAAATGGTGGTCCAGAGGCCCTAGGGAAAATGAATTGGAAACAAGAAATTTCAAAGTAATAACCAACAGGAACAAAGGAGAGCATTTGGAAGCCCGGACGGCTGTGCTAGTCATTCCTGCAGATGGTATTGCGGAGCTGAACAGAACTGTGACATGGAGATCAGAAGACAGTATCAGAGTACATCAACTATTAGACTGTGTAGTTGAAAGGAGTTGGTGGCCAGTTGAAATAGCACTAAGGAATCCACTAGTCACACGTGTGCTCTGATCACTGAAATGACCGATCTGAGTTGCTCTCACTCTAAAATATACACTGGACTTCAGAAATGTTGTCCAGCCTTTTCCCCAGATGAATTCTAGCTCTGTCCCCTCCAGCAGTGGAGATGTTGGAAAAGCCAGACCCTTCAGGACCATATGGGAAGGGTGGGTCATTCCCAAGGGAGAGTTTCAAATTCCCACGTCCTGCCCCAAATGTTAGAAGCTTCTGGAACAGTTCCTCATCTTGATGCCTGTCTTTGGTAGATTTTTTCATAGACCTGAAATGCTGTGTTGGTGGTATCCTCCAGTTTTGTGTTTTAGAGACAAGATTTGTCAACCTCCATAATTCTTAGTAATAAAAGAAGTCTCTCAAAAGGTAGTAACTCTTACTTTTTAAAGAAAATTAAATGAAGAATCCAAGTTTACAGTGGTTTGCTGCCATAAAAAATGCAAATTGAATAAAAATAGGAAATAAACAAATGACTATTACATAAACAAGTTGAAAGATTCCAAGGGAGTGATTTAGAATTCAAACTAAATCGTAACTGTGGGATAAAATAAAGGGTCATTATTGCAATTTATGTTTTACATCCCTTATGAAAATACTTTTGTTGCTTCATGTGGGAAAAGTCTAATATTCTCTCCAGCTACCAATAGAAGTATTTGAAAGGTTTTAACAGCTTTCAATTTCCCAGTAAACAATAGACAATATTGCAATATTTGTGTATAGTTTGAGGCTAAAATGTCTCTGCAGTGATGAAGCAAACTCTTACTCCTATTGTTAACTCTTGGGGTTAAAGTTATGCACAAACTGTAGAAAGCCAAAGGAAGCTGAAATTTAAGAGGAAAAGTGCCTCAAAAAAGCATTTATGGCATATTGGGTTTTTTCTACAATTTCCATTCCAGCTGATCCTTGCAAAATATTTTAATTTTCATACATCCTGAGGAAGGGGATTACAAGTGTTCCTTTGATGGATAAATTAGGTGCTATCCAAGGAATGCAACATTCTTGGAACTATGATCAGTCATTTATAAACATGCTTTCTGTTCATTGCTTTTTGTTTCCTTCCTGAGATCGGAGAAGTTTTCAGTATGTTCTTCAAATGTTTCTCTTCTTGCACTCATGTCTTACTTAAGTCATATGTCTGTCCATCCAGCCTTGTCAGACCAAGGGGCACTCTAAGTTCCTACATTTAGTCTCTTCTCCAGTTTTATACTACAGCCCTGCCCTGCTGATTAGAATCAAAGCGTCCATAATGCTTGCCCCATTAATTACATGGTCTAATCTCCCTTCCTTTCCATTGCAAACTTCACCCCTTCTTTTGGTACGATGCAATCAGTACTCTTGTTTTATTCAGGTCCACACCTTTGCAAAACATGTCTCATTTTATTCACTATATGCTTTGCCCATGAAACTTTTTTAGAAGTCAGGAAATGAAAATGTTCATTTAAATATGACTTTCTTCCAGTAGACATGAAGCAAATATTAAGAGAACATTTGGAATGGAAGTTAAAGCTTCAGGGAGAATTCTCAGTGAAAAATGGCATTTAAAATGAGGTAGACTGCCATTTTATTAAATTTTTTAAAATTTTTAAACAAAAATGTATATCTGGTTTTTATAGGAATCAGTCTATCATTAATCCCAACCTTGTGTTGAGACAGCATCTTGCTATACTACCTGGGCTGGCCTTAAGTTCCTAGGCTCAAGTGATCCTTCTGACTCACCCTCCCAAATAGCTGTTTGAGAATTTAGATTATTTATACAAAAACATCTGAGTTAAAACATTAACAAATATTTAAACTATCTTTAACTTCCATAAAACCAATTCTATAATTTTTAATTAAAAGAATTGATTAGTCAGAGTTCTGTCGCCATGTCAAAAAGCCTGAGTTAATCATCTTAAAACAATGAAAGTTTCACTTACTGGTTTCAGCAGTATCAGTCAATCATTGGCTTAGTCACTTTTGAAGCTCTGGTGAGGCAGTACATTATGGTGGTGGGAGCATTTAACACAGTCATCTGCTCAACTTATGGAGATGTGGAACTCAAGAAAAAGAACAAGACAGGAAGGACCTGACCACAAAATATGTCCTTCAAGGGCACACCCCACAGTGACCTACTTCCTCCAATTAGGACCTACTTCTGAAAGTTTCAAGCACCTCTCAATAGCCCATTAAGCTATGAATCCATCAATGGATGAATTTAGAACTTCCACGATTCAATCACTTCTCAAAAGTCTCACATTTGAATATTGGTTCATTGGGCACAATGGCTTCAACACAGTAGCATTTGAGGAATATTTCAGATTCAAAGCATAACAAATAACAATTGTGAAAATAAGATGGCCAGGGCTGGGGATTTAGCTCAGTGGTTCTGCCGTTTGCCTCACAAGCACAAGGTCCCAAGTTCAATCCCGGTACCGAAAAAAAAAAAAAAATATGGCTGGGGACGTAGCTCAGTGGCACCATGCCTGCCTGGCAAGTGCAAGCACCTGAGTTCAATCCCTGGTACCACAAAGAAAAAAGGAAAGAAAAGAAGATGGCCAAGATCCACATGCATGCAAGGACAGCATCTCAACAGCATGGCGGGTTGTGCATCTCACCAGACCCTTCTCGTCCTGCATAACTGCATGGCCACTGGAGACCCTGCACCCAACTCGTGTATATTCTGGTGATGAGGTGAATGGTACCCAGAGCTCTCTTTTACAATGGAAGCTCTTTTCTTTGGGTAGCTTTGACTGTGTCTCAGAAAATAAAGAACGCAATTGAATTACTAATTTGTATAACCACGGCAACATCTGTTCCTCAAGGTAATAGCAAGAAGGAAGGGATCAGAAAATATGGCATCACTTGGATCTCAGGCATACGAGAGAGGCTGAGGGCTGTGCCTGGCAAATTAGTGTGTATCTAAGAACTGAGTTTACGAAGGCACAGACCGCAAGGGAGTAATTCATCTTAAAATAAATATCTGAGATATGTTTCCAATAACCATTTGGATTGAAAAATGTATTCAATATCCTGGTTACTAAGTTTTATTTTTAGTAGAGCAAACACGCTATAGGGTGGATATGTAATTTAAAGAGTATATAAAGACAAATATCAACGGTGCTTATGTATGTAGGAATTGGTCATTTGAAACAAGCTCTTGAGGTTTACTGTTTAAAATAATACAGCTGATGACTGGGTGTAACAAACACATCAGTAATATAAGGTGATTTTGTATGTTTTCCAGTGCAACTAAAAAATATAAATAAGCACTGGAGACTTAGGAAAAATTTGTTTATTTTATCTGTGTAGCAAGCACATTTTATGTTATAGATAAATATGCATTTACTTGAGATTATGTAATAATACCCAGATGCAAACAATAACTATTAACTTCTGCTTATAACAATATATGTGAAATTGTATGTTAAGTGAAATAAATTAGACACACAAACTTAAATATCACATAACTTCTGCTATATGAGAAACTCAAAGTGTAGATAATTTAAAGAGTAAAAAAAAGATAGATAACAGGAAATAGAGAGATTGGTCTTTTTAAATGGGAAGGGAATCTTTTTTTTCACTAAGGAACTTAATTTTAATACTCACATATTTCTGTTTATGTTATTTCATAGTTACATCTACAACATTTTTGGAAATTATCTTTAATGTAGCTGAACAAAGTATATTTTTATACATGCTAATATCTAACTCTCTCCTTTTCATTCTTATATTTTTCAATTTAGTGTATTTTTTATTAACTGTACAAAACAATGTGTTCTGATATGATATTTTCATACATGCATGGAATGCATTTTGATAATTTCCATTCCTTTTCCTTTTCTTTTTTTTTGCTTAAATTCTTTTATTGGTACATTTTAGGTATACAATATGTTTACTTGAGTTAGAGGGAAGGGGGAGTGAAGAGGGAAGGAATAAAGAGAATTAAGTTACATTATGTACCTGTGCCCCACAATGAATGTAATCATTATGTATTAGAAACATATACTGAATAAACATTTTTTAAAATAAAAAATAAATATTATGATATTTCTCAAATGTATAAGTAACATATTAAACTGAAACAATTGAAATCGTGATTATTTAGGTCATGTATCAATAAGAATTTTATATAATTCAGCCCAACATCTTAATTGGTTTCAATATTTATAAATGGTCATCTGCATAACATTTAAATTGACAATATTCTATATTCCTTGATAACTGTTTTACTTGTATTATCATCTATGAGCACTTACAACTACAATTCTGTGTGCACTAATGCTCAGTGATATTTGATGATTGAAAGGGTAAATGCATGTATACTATGTGCCTTAGATATATGAATTCCTATGTCATAGATTTTCATGCATTTGAGTTTGTTAGCATATATAGAAAAAAAAATCAAAAGGTGTAATTAAATTACCATGAATTTTGAGATCAGACACATGGAAAAATCTCATTTGAGGACTTTCTTAGTGTCAAGTGAACTAGACACGTTAGGCTAGATAGAAGCCATCTATTAACCCATTTAAGAAGTAGTTTCTGAGTATCTAGTTCTAAGGAATATTATGGGTTCTGGTTTTATATGGTAGACAAAAGTAATGTTCCTTTCCAAGAAAGTCTTTAGAGAAGTAAATAGAAATTAGCAATACATCTCACAAATGCTGTGGTTTATGTTATGATATGGTACATTATGAAGTGTCTCAAAGAAATACTGGAAAAAATGGAAAATGTTGCTTGCAATAGCATTCCAAATCTGAGATCCAAGGGATGTAAAAAAGTTACTCAGATAAAGTTGCATAGGAGGAAGGTAAGGAATTGTGCTAGAGAAAGAATCAGTGTTGAGTGAAATTAAAAATATAGAACTGGAGTGCGCCCAGCTCAGTCAGGCTTGTTCCGCCCACTTTCGATCAGGAAACTCAGCTGAAAATCCAGCCATTGAGGACCCCCGGGCTCAGCCACCAGCCTCCAGCTTGGCTGTGCGGGTGCCTTCAACAATAGCCCCTGCAACGCGCCTCTTGGCTGTACAGCTCCTTGGATCTACATTACAGAGGCACAGGGGAACATAAAGGCCATTGTCCTGAGCTGCAGAAGTGAACAACAGAGAGAGGATCTCTCTCAGGCTTCCTGATGAAAACTGAAGCCCACTGGAAAAGTGAAGAGAATCTCTGCAGTAAAGGCACACCAGACCACCGTACTTGGTAAGTTGGAGGGATCATCACCTCCCATTTGAACCTGGACTATTTTCAGGGGAAAGACAGCTGGAACCTGCAGTAGAACCTGGCACAGTTCAACCCTGTAGGAGGACAGGGAGCTCAACTTGGGACTTGCAGCCAGAAATCTGCCTGAATCTCATGGGTCTGTGACTGGCTTACTGAGACATACTGACTTATACCTGCACACTGCTGCCCACATTGTCTATTGTGACAGCAGAGACATATCCTGAAGGAGGCCCTTCATTTTTATCTTTTAATAGTTATTTTCAAAATAGCACTATTTTTTTGCTCTATTTTTAATTTTTTTTCTTCTTTGCTACTCTTTTAAAATTTTTATTTTTCTCTTTTTTCTTCATTTCTCTTTTCTTTCTCTCTCTTTCTGCCTTGGTCCCTTGCTGTCCCACATTGTTCTTCATCACCCTTTTTGTTCCTCTTCTGCCCCTAATTCATATTTCTTCTTTGTCTTTCTTTTCTTCTCTTTCCTTCTCTTGCCTGTGCCCTCTGGCCTCACTGCTAACCTCTCCCTATCCCTCTACCTACTTATTCATTCCTCTCCAACTCCTTCTAACTCTCCATTCTGAAGGGTAAAGTTGCTATATTGAAGAGTTTATTCACTATAAACATATGTAGAGTTGGTCATTGATTTTGATTTAATTCACACAGTTAAAGGTGATAGATTAATGAGTACTACAAATTGTCATTTTCTAAGAGGTACTTGATGCTTTTGTGTTGCTGATTGTATCACTTGGGCTAAGGTGTTGTGATTGATCTAATCAATTGTCCTTCCTGGTATAATGAAAATGAGATAGCCACAGAGCCATTAGAGACTCAAAATGTAAAGACCAGCTATATCTGGAAGACACCTCTGAGAAGCAATCATTCTATAAGTGTTCTAAATACATCAACAACGATATTTATAATAAGCAACTTCAAAGTATCAACCCAGGAATTAAATCAAGGACAGTACCAAAAACAAAAATGAGAAGGCATTTAAGTAAGGCACAAACTCACACTTTCACCTCAAAAAAGGCTAATGCTGGGGGAAATGAGGTGGAAAAGTCTGATAATCTGGACACCCTGAACTGATAGCACAGAAAGTAACAAAACAGATGAATGAGGCTCTAGAAAAATTCAAAACAGAAATAATCTCCTAGATAACTACAGAGATGGTGAGCAGAGTGAAAGACATGATAAGAGGCTCTAGAACAGAAACATATTAAGAAATAGTTGATCTCAGAAACATGCTGGAAGCCATTGATGTCCAGCATATGAAAGAAATGGAAACCATGATCAACCAACATAAGAAAGAAATGGAATCCATGAAACAGATTCAAACAGATACTCAGGAGATTAAAAACTCCATGGAATGCATGCAGAGCAGCTTAAGGGAATCTGAAGATACAATATCAGATATAGAAGACAGGATTGCAGTTAAGGACCATGAAAACAGAGATGCTTCAAAATAGTAAGGGACCATGAGAAATCAATCCAGAGCTGCTAGATGATGCAAAGAAGAATAACATAAGACTGACAGGAGTCCACAAAAAAACAAGAGAAAGGACAAATGACATAAAAATACTGTTCACAGAAGTAATAGAAAACTTCCCAGAGAGAGGTGGAGAATTGGACATACAGATAACTGAGGCATAGAGAACTCCAACTAGCCATGATAAAAAAAAAAATCTACACATAGACATATAATAGTCAAGATCCCAGAAACCCAACAGAAGAACAAAATCCTACAGGCAGTTAGAGAAAAGAAACAAATCACCTACAGAGGAGAGTCCATCAGAATGACGGCAGATGTCTCAACACAAACCCTCGAATCAAGGAGAGGCTATAGTGAAGTATTTCAAGCCCTAAAAGAAAATATCATCCAAACTAGACGGTTGTATCCTGCAAAATTATCTTTCAAAATTGATGGGGAAATTAGATACTTTTACCACAAAGAACACCTGAGAAATTTCATGAACACCAATCCAGCACTCCAGACAATTCTAAGCAATATCATAGAAAAAGACAATGAAGGTCACAACTCCATAAGGCCCAACAGAAAGAAGCCACCAGGCAAAGTAAGAAACTAAAGGGAAAGGGGAAAAAATAAGAAGTAAAAGAGCCAACAACAGCAAAACATCATGACAAGGGTGAGTCAATATAAATCAATTGTAACTCTCAATGTTAATGGCCTCAAATCACCAATCAAAAGAAATATACTGACAGAATGGATCAAGAAGTGAAATCCAGCAATATGCTGTATATAAGAAACACATCTAACTCAAAAACAAATTCATAGACTAAAAGTAAAAGGATGGAAAACAGTTCTCCACATGACAGGAACCCAGAAAAAAGCAGGGGTAGCAATCTTATTTGCAGACAAAGTAGATTTCAAACTAAAACTAATTAAGAGAGACAAAGATGTTCACTATATCCTTGTGAAGGGAATATCCAAGAGGAAGAGATAACAATCCTAAATATGTATGCACCAAATACAAATGCCCCAAACTATACAAAACAAATATTACTGGACTTGAATCAAATAAGCACTAATACAATTGTAGTGGGGGACTTCAATACCCCACTGTCACAAATAGACAGATCATCTAGACAAAAAATTAACAACAAAATTTGAGAACTGAACCAAGCTATTGAACAAATGGACTTAATAGATGTTCACAGAGTGTTCCATCCCACAAAATCAGAATACACATTCTTTTCAGCTACACACAGGTCATTCTCCAAAATAGACCACATGATAGCTCATAGGACATGTCTAAGTCAATGTAAAAGAATTGAAGTTACCCCCTGTATATTATCAGACCATAGTGCAATAAAATTGGAGGTCAATAACATAAGAAACTGCACAACTCCCACAAACACATGGAAATTAAATACCACCCTCCTGAACAACCAATGGGTGACAGAGGAAATTAGAGAAGAAGTCAGACAGTTCCTACAAGTAATTAACAATGCCAGTACAACATACAGGAATCTGTGGGACACAATGAAAGCAGTTCTACAAGGAAATTCATAGGAGTGAATCCTTGTTTTAGGAAAACAGAGAGAACTCAGCTAAATAACCTAATGCAGAACCTCAAGCTCCTAGAAAAAGAAGAGCACAACAAACCCAAAGCTTGTACAAGAAAGGAAATTATAAAGATCAGAGCAGAAATCAATGCAATGGAGACTAAGAGAACGATACAGAAAATCAATGAATCAGAGTTGGTTTTTTGAAAGAATAAATAAAATCAATAAACCCTTAGCCAACCTTATCACAAAAAGGAAAGAAAAGGCTCAAATCCATGTAATTAAGAACGAAAAAGTGAAGTCACAACAGACCCAGCAGAAATCCAGAGCGTCATAAATACCTACTATGAGGACCTGTACTCTAATAAAATGGAAAGTACAGAAGAAATGGACAGATTCCTAGATACATACGAATTGCCAAAGTTAAATGAAGAAGATATAGAAATTCTAAATACCCCAATGACAATGAGTGAAATTAAAAATGTAATAAAAAATTTACCAACAAAGAAAAGCCCAGGTCCTGATGGCTTCACTGCTGAATTCTACAAGACATTTAAACAAGAATTATCACCATTACTCTTTAAACTCATCAAGGAAATTGAAAGGGAAGCAAGGCTTCCAAATTCATTCCCAGAAGCAAGTATTACTTTGATTCCAAAGCCAGGGAAAGACCCAACCCAAAAATAGAACTACAAGCCAATCTCCCTAATGAACACAGATGCAAAAATCCTCAACGAGATACTGGCAAATAGAATAACAGAGTGTCATCAAGATGATCGTACACCCTAACCAAGTTGGATTTATCCCAGGGATACAAGGATGGCCCAACATTCATAGATGAATAAATGTAATGCACTATATTAACAGAGTCAAGGGCAAAACCGTACAATCATCTCAATAGATGCAGAAAAGGCATTTGATGAAATCCAACACCCATTCATGGTAAAATCACTACAGAAAATTGGAATAGAAGGTCTTTTTCTCAACCTGATTAAGGCTATTTATGAAAAACCAACAGCCAACATACTAAAAGGTCAAAAACTGAAAACTTTCAGTCTAAAATCAGGAACAAGACAAGGATGCCCACTATCACCACTCCTGTTCAATATAGTTCTGGAAACATTAGCCGCAGCAATTAGAAAAGAGAAAAAAATAAAAGGAGTAAAGACAGGAAAGGAAGAAGTAAAACTGTCATTATTTGCTGATGATATGATACTTTACACAGAAGACCCAAAAAACTCTGCCAAAAGACTTCTATTCCTAATTGACAGATTCAGTAGAGTAGCTGGATATAAGGTCAACAGAAAAAACATTAGCCTTCTTATGCATAAATAGCAGACCCATTGAGAGAGAAATTTGGGAAACAATTCCTTTTACAATAGCATTCAATAAAATGAAATATCTAGGAATCAATCTAACAAAGGAAGCAAAAGGCCTCTACACTGAAAACTACAGCACTCTGAAAAAAGAGATCAAAGAGGATACAAGAAAATGGAAAGACATCCCTTGTTACTGAGTAAGAAAAATCAATATAGCGAAAATGGTCATACTTCCAAAACTACTATATAGATTTAATGCAATGCTGATTGAAATTTCAACAATATACTTCATAGAACTAGAGAAAAAATATCCAAAAATTCATTTGGAACCAGAAGAGACCTAGAATAGCTAAAGCAATTCTAGACAACAGTGACATGGCTTGGGGTATTACAATCCTCAACTTGAAACTACACTACAAAGCTACTGTGATAAAACAGCATGGTACTGGTAAAGAAACAGACCTGAGGATCAGTGGAATAGATGAGAAGATGCAGAAACAACTTCAGACATACTCAGCTACCTCACTTTTAACAAAGGAGCTGGCTACCCTTATTGGAGGAAAGTTAGCCTAATTAGTAAATGTTGTTGGAAAAACTGGATTTCAACCTTCCAAAGATTAAAACTAGACCCATACCTATCACCGTGCACTAAACTAAGATCAAAGTGGATTAAAGATCTAAATATTATTATAGAAACACTAAATTTGTTGGAAGATAAGTTAGGTAGAACTCTTGAAAACATTGGCATAGGAAAAGATTTTATGAAGAAAACCTCAGTAGCATGAGAACTAGCACAAAGAATCAACAACTGTGATATCATCTTATTAAAAAGCTTTTGGGCTGAGGATTTAGCTCAGTGGCACCGTGCCTGCCTTGCAAGTGCAAAGTCCTGAGTTCAATCCCTGGTACCCTCCCCCCCCGAAAAAAAAAAAAGCTTTTACACTGCAAGAGAAACCACCAACAGAGCTAAGAGACAACCTACAATGTTGAAAAAAAATTTTAGCAGCTGTACCTCAGACAAAGTTCTACTATCTAGAATATATAAAGAACTGAAAAAAATCAGACCCCGCAAATTCAAAGACTCAATTCAAAAATGGGCATCTGAAATGAACAGACATTTCTCAGACAAAGAAGTAAAAACAGCAAATGTATGAAAAAATGTTCAACATCACTGGTCATTCAAGAGATGCAGATGAAAACAACACTGAGATTCCACATCACCCCACAAAGAATGGCTGCTATCAAGAAATCAACCAATAACAAATGCTGGCAGGGGTGTGGGGAGAAAGGAACCCTTCTCCATTGTTGGTGGGAGTGCAGACTGGTGCAACCACTGTGGAAATCAGTATGGAGATACCTCAAAGAACTAGAACTAGAGGTCCCATTTGACCCAGCTATTCCCCTGCTGGGAATCTTCCCAAAAGAAAAGAATCATACAACAGCGATATATGTGCACTCATGTTTATAGCAGTTCAGTTTGTAATAGCTAAATCTTGGAAACAGCCCAAGTGCCCATCAACTGGAAACTGGATAAAGAAGATGTGTTGTTTTTTTTGGATACAATGGAGTACTACTCAGCCATAAAAAATGACAAACTAGAGACATTTTATAGCTAAATGGATGCATACTGAGGATTGAGGATAACCTTTTATGTGAAATAAATAGGTCACACATGTGTAAATACCGAATAGCTGGTCTAGTGTGAGAAACTGAAAATGTAAACGTGTAAATAAGGATTAAAATGATTAAAATGAATAATTGATAATTTGAAATAGGAAAAAGTCCAAAGGGGTTAGGGGTTGTGGGAGGGGAAGGGGAAAGGAAAGGAGGGAAAGAAAAATTATGAGAAAAGAAAAAAATGGAAAGAAAATCTATGTAAACAGGGCAGGGTGGAAGGGGTGAAGGACACACATGGAATGGAAAAAAAATAAGAACCAAGATACATCAGGTACAGGTACAAGCACCCAATGATAAAAGTAAATGTATTGTATACCTAAAATGTACCTATACATTGATTTAAAAAATATATATATATAACTCCTCAAAGATCTATTAAGTATGTCACTATGTCTAATAGTTTGGGTTTCATCTATTTGATAGGAGATCATATGCATGAAAATAATGATACGTGTAGCTAATGAAAGGCTACTAAATTCATAAGAACACTGGAACTCATTCCGACAACAGCAGTTTCAAGGATTGGAAGCAAAAAAAAAGTAAGTATATTTTTATTTGAAAAAAATAATCCTGATTCTATATGGAAAATAGATACAAGAAAACCTGATGGGAAGCTAGATACAGCTTTTCAGTTTAAATGGAAAAATTCAAGAAAGAAATGATACATAATTTATGCATTGATCTCAACTTTAGAGGTAGAATTTGAAATTTAAACATTTCCATATCCTTTTTTTATTTGGGGGATGGGGGATAACATAAAGTAGGAACTAGAGTCAGGTGTGGTAGTGCACTTTAATAATCGCAACGCTTTGGAAGCTTGAGGCAGGAGGATCACACACTCAAGCCCAGTGTGGACAACCTAGTGACTTATTGAGGCCCTGTGTCAAGAGAAAAACAAATGTGCCAGAGATGTAACCATGAGAAGGCCGGAGTACAATCTCCAGTAGCACACACCCAAAAAAGGAATTGGCTTTATTTGGTTAAGACCAAAAATAAACATGGTGGTTAAGGCTGTGGAATATAAGATCATATTCATTTTATAGCATGGAAAACTTCATGAATTAACTGTGATATTTCCTGAGGTGGAGAAAGAAAATATTTTTTTTCTGAGTAAAATTAAAAGGTATGAGAAACTATTAACATTTAATTTTGAATATAGGGTTTTAGTATGACTTATATATTCAATATTCTAATACCATTATGTGTTTGGTTTCAGAAGACTATATGTAGATGAAGAAAAGGGCAAGAATTGTATCATAGTCACAAAGGGGGCAGATCGGTGATTATTATTCTGAAATTTAAAGTAAATATCCCAGGAAAAGAACAGTTCAAGATGCACAATTTAGGTACACTACGTGTTAATCCCAAAACACAGCTGATCTAAACTTCAGCACCACAGAAAAACGACCTCAACACACAGTTGTCAGGTGGATCACATGGGCTTGCTGGGCAAGCATGCTTTGCAATCCTACAGCATTCCACGCTCAAGAAGTGAGACTATCCTACCTGTGCACCGAGGGAGAGGTATTTTTTATATACAATGTAGATTATTCTGCACAGAATCTATTCTCTTGATTACTCTGTCCTGAACATGTTCCTTGGCTCCTTGGTGAAGTTGTGTTTTTAAAATTTGAACCCACTTTATGTCACCTGAATTTATCACAAGGAATTGTGCTGGAGATAATCAAATCATAAAATTTTCAGATTTCATTTTTCTACATTAATTTCTTAAAAATGAACTTGAAAAAGTCTTTATAATCGCTTGGTGTTTTCACAAGGTTTTGAAATTAACTTTCTGGGGCTACCTTTCCTCTTTACATCAAAGAGCAACCTCCTGATATGAACATGTTTGTGCAAATTATTTTTATTTTAATTATTTATATCTGATTGATAAACAAGCAGCACTGCCAAACGAAATTCAAGGGGGTGGCCTTAAGTGATGAAAACTGGTGGAGATGTATAAATAGCGTTTTATTTTTATAACAGCAGAAATTAACATTCACTTGCTCCCAAAGTAAAGGCTTGAGCCAAGAACATTGTGTAACGCTAACTTGAAATAAAATACTTTAACATTTTGCTAGGTTTTAAAATCCTATTATTCTGATTCACCAGCTTGGATGATAGATTACTTTTCATCATCCATATTATGCATGAATTTATAATTGCTTCCGTTAACTATGCGGAGACTATTTAAAAAAACAAGAAAGAATATACAACTAAACTCGCTTTGACATTTTATTGGCTTCAAAAAGAACACTAATATAGCAATATGTGCTTAAAGATGGACAGACATTCGTGTATGTTAACAGTACTTTTAACCTCATAAGCCTTGTCTGAAATGAAGTCCAAAAAAGTTTGTCGTTCTGAGTGATGTATTAGTTTGCTAAGGCTACGATAGCAAAATACCACAGGTGGTGGCTTAAACAATGAGATGTTAGAGTCTCACTATTCTGCACTCCGTAAGAACAAGTTTTCAGCACTGTTGGCCTCTCCCGAGGACCGTGGGTGAAAGGTGACTTCCAAACCTTTCTCCTTGGCCTGTATGTGTAGATTGCCCCCTTCTCCTGGGCATTCACTTTTGTCTTCCTCTGTTTGATGTAAAGTGACACAGGTAGTGTCATTTGACCTAATTTCAGTGGAATTGCCTCTGTAAGGTCCCTGTCCCCAAATGCAATCATATTTTCAGTTACCAGAGGTTAAAAACTCAACATTTGTGCAGGGGGTTTAGCTCAGTGGTTCCACTACCTGCCGCCCCGCAAGCACAAGGACCTGAGTCCCCAGTAGTAAAAAAAAAAACAAAAACAAAACCTCAATATATGAATTTTGGGGAGAGACACAATTCAGCCCATAACACTTTACGCTCAGTTTCTCCAAAATTCATGTCTCTCTCACTTGAAAGACACATTAATCTCAGGCCAACCTAGCCGAAAATCTGAACTATTCCTGCATTACATCTAAAATTGCACCTGAATATTATCTAAATCAAGTGAGAGTGGAACTGGAGGTATAAGTCATATGGTGACAAAATTGTCCTCCAAGGGGCCGGGAATTTAGCTCAGTGGTTCCGGTGCCTGCCTCGAAAGCGCAAGGTCCTGAGTTCAATCCCCGATACCAAAAAAAAAAAAATTATCCTCCGAATTTGGACCTGCAAAACCAGATATGTTATCTGTTTCTAGAATATAATGTTAGAACAGGCATAAGATGGGAAAGACAGGTTCATTCATATAGGGGAAGTAAAAGATTTTGTTCCCAAGAAAAAAACAGAAGGACCAATTCCATTATAAGACAAATCTTGAGTGAGTCTCTTTTTGTGGCTGCTCTGCACATTCAGCCTACAGCATCCTGACCCCCTGAACCCAGGACTAGCTCACAGGCAGGAGAAGACAACCCCATCCACTGGGCCAGGCCTTCATTTCCTTGTTAATTTAAAAGTTGCATGGCCACCCAGGAGGCAAACTGGCCTCTTACCGTGTTTTTTCCAGGTCTTAGACTTAGATTCAGAGAGAGCTGAAAACAATTCTTAGCATTTGTGAACTGACAGCTGATGCTAAAACTACTTACACTTAGAGTTTAGGGTCCTTATCAAGTGTGGATGAAAATACATCCAAGAAAAGTATTTTGGAAACTAAAATAAAATAAATGATAGAAAGGCACTATACCATCCCCTTCACAGAATTCATTATTTTTATTAAGGGGAATTATTTACTGAGAAGTTAAGCCAGATGAATCTTAGACTTTTTTGCTTCCTTCAAAGGCTGTGACCCATAATGTCAAGTAAAACTGATGACGATGATATCATGCTCTCTGTAAGCCTTCTTAATTCCTTACACCTACTTAGAACTGCAGAACACCACTCTTAAGGAAAGGAATTGTGGTGGAAATGAAGAAGCAATCAACTTCATGTGTAGATTGTGAGATTTATTACAATTCCAATTCTTTTTTTAATACTTAACCTTCTTAAACCACTGGGTCATTCAGAAAACAGGGTCTTTCTATCCAAGGACTTTGTAGGGCTCTAGACAGAGATCGTTGCTCCTGCTGGCTCCAAGATATGTGAGTTGTAGGGAGAACAACACTTATCAAGGCTGCAGAAGCTAAGATCCACTTCCTGGGCTATAATTTCAAGCAGATGAGCATCGCAAACTCAGCTCGATCTCCTGTCGTCTAAGTAGTGCAGGACCTGTCTCTTTGGCTGTGTGTTAGTCTCACCACCTGTGAAATAAGGATGGTGCCATGGCTGTATGGGCCACCTAATTCAGAAAAAGAAAAAAACATAGATGTGAATTTTGCATTCTGTAAATCGGAGAGGATAGTACAATTATTTATTTGTATAGCATCCATTTTTTTAAAAAAGCCCAAATCCCGAGAAGCAAAAACTAAAACGGAGAAAAAGGTAAGATTTCAAATATCCCTTCTGCACAAACCACCAGACAGATCATAGAGATAATAGAGACTTACATTTTTTACCATATCCCAGGATATCTTTGTTGTCTCTTTATATACATAAATACGAACACACAGACACACACACATACACTATAGTACTGGGAATTGAACTAAGATTCTCTGCACTGAGTTACATCCCTAGTGCTTTTTAATTTTTTTTAAATTTGAAACCCTTAGTGTCCTAGTCTGTGCTCAAACTGTGATCCTCCTGCCTCAGCCTCCCAGAATGCTGGGATTATAGGTGTGAACCACCACACTCCTGGCTCCTTTCAATATTTTACAAAACAGAAGAGTGGGTTGCCAACAAGATCATGGATACTTGACACCCTAACCTTAAAATATAACATTTTTTACTTTACTGTTTGTCATGATTTTATACTATACTCATATTTGTGTACCTGATGCTTTATCTAACTTGTTTTTGGGGAAAAAAATCCTGGAAAAATTAAAATTCCTATGTAGATTTTGCCTGCAAAACAATCACAGATCTACTCAGAGTGACTCACTTGTCAATCCGCCAGCTAGCAACACAATTAATTGGCTGTGCTGTCACCAGCTCTGGAAGCCAGCCTGCTCAGTCACGAGGAGTCATTCGCCCTGAATGTGAAATTTACTTCATGTTTATTTGATCAAGAAAGAAGATTTTCTGCATGGGCTCTCTACTTCTTCTTTCATCATTTTGTCATTTAACAATATAATATTTTCAAGTTCAGTAATTCAAGTGAATGTATTATATTACAACATGGTTACTTTCAGCAACTATAATACTGTTGCAAAATAAAAACTTTTTTCATGAATATTAGAAAATTTCAAGTTGACAGATAAAAACTTATTTAAAAATAAGGATATATATAGATACATGTATATATGCATACACACATATGTGTATATATGTATGTATGTATATATATACATATATATGTATATATTCATTCTCCTTGTCCCCAGATGAAACATTTTTATAAAACTTGTAGGAACTAATATGAGGTAAAACTGAAGAGGAGAATATTTAAAGAACAAATTGAGAAGGAAAGTCCACTTTCAATAAGATAATGGCAAGTGACATTTAAGTCTCTAGGGAGATAGATATAAATACCTTAGCTGAAGATTCTTAAAATTTAATAAGTTAAATGACAAGAAAACCATAATCCTCATCTAAAAATTAAGATTAAGTACCATGTTGTTTTGATTGATGTAATTTTTGCAGTATATTTTATAATTGGATAGTGTGATACCTCCAATTTCGTTCTTTTTGTTCCAGATCTTTTTTAGCTATTCAGAGCCTTTGGCAGTTTCATACAAATTTTAGGTTTGGTTTTCCTATTTCTGTGAGAAATATCATTAATATTTTGATAGAGATTGCATTGAATCTGTTGATCCTGTAGGTAGTATGGACCTTTCAATAAAATTTATTCTTGCAGGTCACAAAAATGAGATATCTTTCCATTTATCTGCATCTTCTTCAATGTCTCTCATCAGTATTTTACAGTTTGCAGTGTAGAGGTCCATACTGGGTAAATAATGGCATTATTTTATATCCTATTCAAAGTTTACTTCTGACACTATTTGTGAATTTGAGGAATCCATTAAACTTTTTGAAATAATAGTCTTATCATGCCATGCAATAGGGGAAAATAAGTATGATAGACAATTTTGGTTATTATACTGGAAAAACTGCTAAGAATCATATTTACATGTGATATAAAATTATTATTCTTATTATGTAAATATGATAACATTAACTACACATTGAAGATTATTATTACTATTATTTTATTTATCTATTTATTTTGGTACCAGGGATTGAATTCGGGTCCTTGCACTTGCACGGCAGGAGGCGACACCACTGAGCTAAATCCCTGGCCCCAACATTGAAGATTATTTTGACAGAATAAGAGACTGCCACACAGTTGCAAAGAAATACAGATGATCCAACTCACCTTTCAACCAGCCTTCCTAATGGTCTTCTCTTTGTAGCAATTGTGAAATACCAAAACCAGGAAATCTATGTGGTATAATGCACACAGTTCCTGTAGATTTCACCTTTTCCACAAGTATACATCATTTGTATGCCCAGTCTACCCAGTTCCATCACATGTGCAGCTTCATGCAATCACAACCACAAATCTGTCCTACCAACCTTCAAATCCCTGCTTCTGATAACCATTAATATGCTTTTCATCTCTCCTGTTTCATCTCTCTTTTTTCAGGATAGAAGTTATATTTTACTAGTATATATTTGAAATACCTACTAAGTAGATTCACCGTGGAGAATTGATACATACGCATATTGCATCTTGATTTTTTATACTTACCTTTCCCATCTCCCTCCCATCTCTCTCCATCCCCAGACCCCCTTCCCTTCCCCACAAAATTTATTGCCCTACTTTCTACCAACTATGTTTCATTTTTCTCCCTAAATGATTTTAATTTTGTGTTTCTTATATGAAAGAAACCATGCAATATTTATTCTTCTGTGTCTGATTTATTTCACTTAGCATTTTGTTCTCAAGGTACATCGATTTTCCTACAAAAGACTCAAGGTTATATTTCCTATGGTCAAGGAGTACTCCTTCGTGTATTGTTATGGCTTGTTTCTAGATGACTCCCCAAAGTCTCATGTTCTCATAGGTGGGACTTTTGGGAGATGGCTGGATTAAGGCATGTGATACTGGGATTAAGGAGGGTGTGGATAATGGAAGCCCCACCCTGGGTGTAGATGGCACCAATTAACAGGCTTGCAGCCTGTGGACAGAATACAGAGGGACAGACTTGGTTCTTCACTCTCTCTTGCCTGACTGCCAAGGGTTATTTCTCCTCTGTGACGTGCCTTTGCCATGCCACCCTTTCTCAGAACCAACCAATTATGGACTAAAATCTCTAATAACTGTGAGCTGGAATAAACTTTTCCTCCTTTAACTTTGGATGTCTGGTATTTTGTCTCAGGAACAAGAAAAGTAACTAAGATATGTATATATACAGTATTTTCTTTATTAATTCACCTGGTGATGGGCAGATAGGCCACTTCCTATATTTACCTATTATGAGGTGTGCTGCTATAAACATAGGTGTTCATGGATCACTGTAATATGATGTCTTTAACTCTTTCGGGAAGATCCCTAGAAGGGGAATAGATGGGTCGAATGGAATTTCTAGTAATAGTTTTTGAGGAACCTCCATCCCAGTTTCTGTTGAGGTTCTTCTAGTTTACATTCCCACCAACAACATAAAAAGGTTCCATTGTCCCCAAAACGTTCCCAGGATTTGCCGCTTTTTAAAATTCTTGTAGATAGTCATTCTTTCTGGAGTTACGCTTGTCTCTCTTACTTTGTTATATCAAGAGTGTTATATGAAGAGAAAACATATACGACAGTGTGAGATTCATTTCTTTCACTTAGTGTGATTTCCTTGAACTCTATCCAAGTTTTTGTGTGTACCAACAAGTTTGTGTCTTTGATTGTTATGTTGTATTCCATGATGTGAAGATATCACAGTTGGCTGCCCTATTCTTCACCCATTGAAAGACACTTGTGTGGTTCCACTTTTTTTTTCAACTACTAATTAGGCTGTTATGAACATGTATTAGCAAGTTTTGTGTGACTATAAATGCTCATGAGTATGATTAGATCATATAGTGAACACAGTTCCTTTCTAGCTCCAGAGAACACTGTTAACCTCCTGTATGGTGGGAAACAAGCTGTTTCCAAAAATTTCTAATAAAGTCTCTTTTCCATTTTCAATGTATGATCGTTATTATAATAAAGAATTTGAAGATTTTCTAACTGACTTAAGAGCATATGCTATGGAACTGTGTGCATATGAGACCCTACCACTCTAGAAAACATTTCAGTAGCTACTTACTTGTGATGGACAAAGCCTCACACCTGTGTATGTTGGAATATATTTCCCATTCTAATTTTGCACTTATTTATTTCCAAGATTCATCACACTTCTTATCTTCATTTGAACTTCTATAGCAGCCATAAAGCAATATCACCAATTCCAAAATCTGCCATATTTTCTAGATCTTCCTTATTTTTCACAAACTGCTATATGTCTGGACCCTTAATTTCTTTTTTCACGTTTTGCTCTGGACCCAGCACAAGCATCATTTTCCTGGAAACCTACTTTCTTTTAAAGGCAATTTGGTTGCTTCTGATATTCCTTTTCACCAAACCAGGCCTCTGTCATAGTGCATATCAATTTCACAGCAGTTGTAGATGTGTGTGTGTGTATGTGTGTGTCTTTCTTTTCTGTCATGTTATAAGTTCTTCTAAGCCAATCTTCCTAGACACAAAGTGGGGCTTAAAATTAGATGCCTTTGCAATCAGTGATTACTCAGTAAAGGAATCCATTCAGAGTAAATGCTGAAGGATGGCTACATTAAAATTTCATTTATCAAAGAAGAAAAATGAAACAACACTTCATAATGGCTGAGAAAGCAGAATTTGAAGTCAAATTGCTGAAAGTGCTTATTCACCCAATCCCTAGCAGAATGAATTGACCATTAATATGTTCTAATGCTTCATCTTAAATATAAAAACAACTAAAATTAGTTTATACTGTTGCAAGAATCAAATAGGATAGTGTATGCATGCAGTGTGGTTCAAAGCATTTTTCTATAATGGACCTAATTCTCCTTCCTTTCCTGGATCCAAGCACCTTTCCATGCCCTGCTTTTCTGACCTGGGCCTGGCCCATTGGCCACAGCATGATTAACAGACTTGACACAGACACAGGCTTTGAAGGGCGCTCATGCACTTCCACTTGTACACTTGCATCTCTTCTCCTGCCATGAGAATTTTGCAGAATACCCTCCTTAACCCTAAAAGCCTATCATTAATCAGCCAAGTGATGGCTGGAACACATCTCAAGGTGATTGGGGTACTTTGGCCAATCACAGCTGATCACAGATGCTGAAATAAACCAAGAGGCCATTGGTAAAGCCTAGGCCAGATGAGTTGACCCCTAGAAGCCAAGGAGCTAAAATGACAATGATGAACTAATGAAAGTATGTTGACCTTAGCATACCCTACTTGCATTTTTGTGATTGTTAATTATTCAACATAAATACGTCACATTAGACTACACATTATAACTTTAGTCTTGAGAACTAACACTGAAGTTTTAGGAGTTTTGGTATTCTTTCTCTGATGTTTCATTGAAAGAAATTTACCAATGTTTTATCATGTGTGGAGAATTTAACATATGTATAGATAAATGAAATACTACTTTGTCATCTAACAAACTACTCCAAAACTTATTGGCTTAAAATAACAACCATCCAGGTTCAACATCCATAAATCAATAAATGTAGTACACTATATTACCAGAGTCAAGGACAAAAACCACATGATCATCTCAATAGATGCAGAAAAAGCATTTGACAAAATCCAACACCCATTCATGATAAAAATGCACTTGGACTAGAAGGGCTTTATCTCAACCTGATTAAAGCTATATATGAAAAACTAACAGCCAACATCATACTAAATGGTCAAAAACTGAAAACTTTCATGCTAAAATCAGGAACAAGACAAGGATGCTCACTATCACCACTCCTGTTCAATATTGTTCTGGAAACATTAGCCATAGAAATTAGACAGGGGAAAGAAATAAAAGGAATGAAGGTAGGAAAGGAAGAAGTGAAACTGTCATTATTTGCTGATGATATGATACATTACATAGAAGATCCAAAAAACTCAGTCAAAAGTCTGCTAGACCTAATTGACAGATTCAGTAGAGTAACTGGATACAAGGTTAACACTCAAAAAGCAATATCCTTCTTATACACAAATAGCAGACCCATTGAGAGAGAAATTGGGGAAATAATTCCTTTTATAATAGCATCTAAAAAATGAAATATCTAGGAATCAACCTGACAAAGGAAGAAAAAGACCTCTACACTGAAAACGACAGCTCTCTGAGAGAGGAGATTGAAGAGGATATAAGAAAATGGAAAGACATCCCTTGTTCCTGAGTAGGAAGAACCAATATAGTGAAAATGGCCATACTTCCAAAACTACTATATAGATTCAATGCAATGCTGACTGAAATTCCAACAATATACTTCACAGAACAAGAGAAAACAATCCAAAAATTCATTTGGAAGCAGAAGAAACCTAGAATAGCAAAAGTAATTCTAGGCAACAGAGACATGGCTGGGGGTATCACAATCCCCAACTTGAAACTATACTACAAAGCTACTGTGATAAAAACAACATGGTACTGGCAAAGAAGCAGACCCAAAGATCAGTGGAATAGATTAGAAGATGCAGAAACAACTCCAGACATACTCAGCCACCTCATCTTTGACAAAGGTGCCAATCACCCTCATTGGAGGAAAGATAGCCTATTTAATAAATGGTGTTGGAAAAACTGGATTTCAACCCGTCAGAGATTAAAACTAGACCCATACCTATCACCATGCACTAAACTAAGATTGAAGTGGATTAAAGATCTAAATATTAATCCAGAAACACTAAACTTGCTGGAAGATAAGTTAGGTAGAACACTTGATGACATTGGCATACGAAAAGACTTTATGAACAAATCTTCAGTAGCATGGGAGCTAGCACAAAGAATCAACAGCTTGGATCTCATCGTATTAAAAAGCTTCTGCACTGCAAGAGAAACTACCAACAGAGCTAACAAACAACCTACAATGTGGGAAGAAATATTTAGCAACTAGACCTCAGACAAAGGTCTACTATCTAGAATATACAAAGAACTGAAAAAAATCAGACTCCCCAAATTCAAAGAACCAATTCAAAAATGGGCATCTGAAATGAACAGGCATTTCTCAGACAAAGAAGTAAAAACAGCAAATAAATATATGAAAAAATGTTCAACATCACTGGTCACTCTAGAGATGCAGATGAAAACAACACTGAGATTCCACCTCACCCCAGAAAGATTGGCTGCTACCAAGAAATCAACCAATAACAAATGCTGGCAGGGGTGTGGAGAGAAAGGAACCCTTCTCCATTGTTGGTGGGAATGTAGATTGGTGCAAATCTGTGCATACTGTGGAAATCAGTATGGAGATAACTCAAAGAACTAGGACTACAGGTCCCATTTGACCCCGCTATTCCCCTACTAGAAATCTTCCCCAAAGAATTAAAAGAATCATACCACAGTGATATATGTGCACCCATGTTCATAGCAGCACAGTTTGTAATAGCTAAAGCTTGGAAACAGCCCAAGTGCCCGACTGGAAACTGGATAAAGAAGATGTGGTTTTTCTATAAAATGAAGTACTACTCAGGGATAAAGAATAAGAAACAAGAGACATTTATAGCTAAATGGATGCATATTGAGGCCATACTCTTAAGTGAAATAAATAGGACACACATGTGTAAATACTGAATAGTTTCTCTAGTGTGAGAAATTGAAAGTGTAAATAAGGATGAAAATGATTAAAATGAATAATTGATAATTTGAAATAAGAAAAGGGCCAAGGGTTAGGGGATGGTAGAAGGGGAAGGGGAAAGGGAAGAAGGGAAAGTAAAAAGTATGAGAAAGAAAAAAAATGGAATCAAACTCTGTGTAAATAGGGAAGGGTGGAGGGGTAAAGGGTGCACAGGTAATGGGAGAAAAAATAAAAACTAAGATACATCATATTCTAGTACAAACACCCAATGATAAATGTAAACCTATTTTATACCTAAAAAGTACCAATAAATATATATATAAATTTTAAAAAATTAACCCCCCCTCAAAATAAAATCACAATCATCCAACTACTTAATGCAATTAAGGAATTGCAATGTAGCAAGTTCTACTGGGCAGTCCATCTGCTCTTGGCTGTGCTCTCTCTTGCAGGGTAGACAGGTGGCTTTCTGGGACTTCTCTGGGTTCCTTAACATTTGAGCTGTCTGGCTGGGATGACTGGGCTGATGGGTTGAAGTCTCTGGGTTCTGTCATTGTCTAGTTCCCTAGCTTACACATATCCCCTCAGTGGGTAGAAAGTGTTCTGAGAGAGAGAACAGAATAGACAAGGCCCTCCAAGGAGAAATTTACACAACATCAATTTGTTAAGGAATTTAACAATCTATTCTCAGATTCTAAGGCTAAGAATCTCAGTTTCCTGCTAGATGGGAGGAGCTACAGTCACATTGTATAGGGGCACAGTAATGGGAAGGGAGTAACTAGTGAGTTTTGCCAATAGTTGACCGTACTGAATAAGAGAAAAATATGGCTGTGTTGGAAGATGCCTCATAAAGAAATGGTCAAAAAAGAGAGAAATGGTCAAAAAATGACCAAATCTAAAGTATTCAATTTGGAATAAATCCATAAGAATTGCTAATCATCAGCAGAGCATTATAATTATTAACAGTAGAAAAATATTTGATGTGCTTCTTTTAATAAATCTAAAATATTGTGACTGCATATATTAGATATAAATTTAAAATATTAATTGCATATAACATATATTTGAAATACTCAAGTTATTTGAACTGAAACCTGGATCATAAAAACAAACTAGAAAATTGTATTGAAAAATATCAGTGATAAAAGTTATCTATTTCTGTAAGTTCAAATGAAAGCTCTCTTTGCTATGAGGTTATTTGTAAACTACATTATGATCTCTTGGCAAAGATCCTGGGAATTAACATTCCCAAACTTTTGTCGCCTAAAATATAGAGGTAAACCCAGATAAAAAAGGCCAAATTGCAAACCAGCCATCCCAGAATATATCACAATCATTCAAACAGTATAGCAAACCCTGATTGTAATAGCGATGATAAGAATGGAAAAGCCAGTATGCTCAATCAGAAACAATTTTTATATCTGTGAAACAGAATATTATAATTGAAATATTTAGCCTCCATTTTATTGAGAATCAAAAATCTAGTTGGCACTTTTCTAAATGAAGTATGTGGTCAACAAAAAGGATATGAAAATTTTGTTGTTGTAAAAGAGTTTGCTCTTAGTAAGCTAGAAAGAGAACAAAACATTTTCAAATGGACAAAATGTTTACAAAAATGACTAATATCATACTTGCTGAAAATAGACATTTTCCTGATCTTGTAGGGACAATGTACTAATGTCCCTAGTTACCACTCCATTTCAACACTTTACTGGAAATATCTGGCTAATCCAATGCATGTAGAAGTGTATAATCAATAAAAGAAGTAAATAATAAAGTGTATCTTTAAAAGTAATAAAGAAAAGGGAGTAACGTATATGGGGGATGAATAAAGTTACTTTTGTTCAGAGCTGACATACTGATGTACGTAACAAAAGCAAAATAATCAATGAAAGAAATCTTGAAATTAATAAGCAATTACAGCAAGGTAGCAGGATATAAGGTTAATATACAAAAGAGGATTGGTTTCATATATATCATTAATGAGTAAGAACTTGAAATTAAAAACACATTACCACTCAGGCATGGTGATTCATACTTGTAATTCCAGTACTCAGAGAGACTAAGGCAGTAGAATCACAGGCTGGAGTTTAACCTTTGCAATGTAACAAGACATTGTCTCAACATAAAAATTGAAAACTGGCTGAGGATGTAGCCCAGTGTGAAGGCACTGGATGCATTTCCCAGTACCAAAAAAAAAAAAAGTTCATATTTAGAGATATACAACTGACAAAATATGTGTAAAATCTATTCAAGGGAAGCCACAGAACTCTGATGAATAAAATAAAAAAGAGCTGAGTTAATGAAAAGAAAAACCTCAATGCTTTATAGATTTCTGCTCTCCCCAACAGGATGCAATGCAATACTAACAAAAGTACAGCAAGTTATTTTGTCTATATCACTAAACTGATTCTAGTTTTAATGCTGAAACAATAGAAATAGAGAAGTAGTCAGCACAACATTGAAAGAGAAGAAACTCAGAGGAACGATACTCAACTCAAGTTGTGCTATACAGCTGCAGTAATCAAGACAGTGTGATCTTGCCAAAACCATAAACAGAAAGATCAATGAAACAAAATATGCAGCCTGGAAATTTATCCCCATAAAACGGTCAACTGATTTTTGACAAAAGGATAAAACCAATTCAATGACAAAAAGATAGTCTTTTTGAGAACCTGACATTTTCATGCCAAAAAATTTTTTAATCTAGATAGAATTCTTGCTCTTGCACCCTTTGCAAAAATTAACTCAAAATGAGACACACTTGAATGGAAAGAGCAACACTTCTGCAAAATTAATAGAAGAATATAGAGAAGACCACAAGGTAAAGCATTCATCTAAAATGAGCAAGGCCCTGGGGTGAAACTCCAGCACTGCAAAAATATAAAATTAAATAGTAAAATAACAGTGTGTTAAGTAACAGCAAAGACTTTATTAAATAGATTTTGCTAATTTACTTGTGGGTAGTATTTTGAATTGATATAATCCTTTGGAAAGCATTTTAAAAAACATTTCTCAATAATATAAATTCATCTTAGCTGTGGACACAAATACCAATGATATAAAAGGAATAATGTAAAGAAATCAGCAATAGCACAATAATTATGTTATTTATGAATAGGAGGCTCTCCTCTTCAGGAAGATTTTATGATACATAACAATGTATGCTAGCATTATATCTTTCTGAAGATTTTTCTTGATAAAAAAACTCTCACGTTAATGAACTACCTACTAATATGAAGGCACATCCACCTATAATATTTCCTTTAAATATTCCAACTACCTTTAATGAGGTTCTTAAAGCTCTTAGTGTTGAGGTTCGTAGGAGGCTCTTCTGGTGAAATTGGTTGCTGATTCCCTTGAACATAAAGGTAGCCAATGACAGAAATAGGATTCAACTTCCAAACTTGTACACAAAAGTTCATATAACTCGGTATTTTTGCATTTCTAGTACCTAGTAGTTTTACACTTGAAAGATATATGAATATGCTAATATTTTTCTTAGTATATTTGAAATCTTGGAGTCTTAGAAAAATTCATGCTAAAACTTAGCAATATTTATTTCATGATAGAGCAAGAAGCAACATGTACTCCATCGTAATTTAATTTATCATAATATGTAATGTACACTTAATTGAAATGACAAAGAAGAGAGGGGATGGGGCTGGGAAGAGAAAGTGTGAGAATCAAAAGGAAAATATTATTATTAAATTGGAAAAAAATAAATGTAGTTTTACAACTCACTGTCCTGGATGACCAGCTGTTCAGCAATTCCTGAGAAGCTTTAGCTCTGCCGTGTTCTTAATGATTCACTTGACACAATCACAACTGAAGCGACAAAGGTAGACAGTCAAATAACACTAGTTTTAATTGTGTCTATTCACTGGAGATTGGAGGAGAGGGTGTTGGTCAGAAAAACGGTCTCAAACTTTTCATCACTTTTTTGAATTTGAATATCCCCATCAACATTTCTATCTTCATTGAGGAATAGATCTTTTCTTTCTTCTAAATTTATATTTCTAGAAAATGCTAATATCGACTCATAGTGAACAAAGGGCATTCTCCAAAAGTGTTGGGATTGAATTTAAACAGAAAGAAACAGGATCTTCTACATCTCCATAATATGCTCTAAATTACCTTCTCTTTTTATTCATGGATAAAATACTAAGAAAAAGTACAGTCGTTCTAGGCTGCGTGATTTAAAGATTTATATTCACCACTTAAAGAGACCACACCAGTAGGCAGCCAGATCAGTAAATCTTGTCCAATTCTTAACAGCAGGTAGACAAGTCTTTGGACAGAGAGAAAAATATTGTACTGCCGGGTGAGTCCAATAAATGGAAGTGTGGAAAGAATTAGGATTTATGAAAAGCTAAGTGTCTTGTCTTCATCAGAATTTTATGGCCTTAAATGTTATGAAAATGTACTTGAGATTATAAAGATATTGCATAAAGCTAAAAGACACCAGGGCAGAGGTATTTATTTGTTCTGTTTCTAGTTTCTCTGATCTGTTTTAGAAAATGAATATTAATGATTCCAGAATGGCATTTTTTCTGGTATTGGCTGTAGTCACACCACTGAGTATTCTTTTTTTTTTTTTCAGTGCCAGGGATTTAAGCAGAGATGAAGTAGAACCAGTAGACTCTCACAGTAATACATAGAAAGTACAGCAATGATCTTGGCCTTAGATGTCTGGTTCAGTGGTCCGGTGGAATGTCATGCACAAAATGAGTCACACTGCAAATGATCGTTTTCTGACTGTGGCCACTGGCTGTCACTTCTAGCACAGTAGAACCATGTTGAAGGAATGTAAAAAGTGAGCATCACTTCTCACCACACTCTCCCTCCTACTACCCCTTTCCCTCTGCTCCTGTGTGTCTGCAGCAGAGACCGAGAGCCAACTGAACTGGCCCAAGACAGTCTAATAGGAAGGGGAATCATTCGTTCAACTTCAGCCGAGCTCAGCTCCACAGCAGCTCCTGTGGCTTTAGCCCAGATCCCTGCAAAGGAATCCAGCTCTGGCAGTGGCAGCTGGGTAAAAGGACCACCTGCTGAGTGAAGGAAGATGGGTGAATGAGTGGGTGGGTTGCAGGGGTCACTTGCAAAGGGGTCAGGTGCAATAAAGAAACAACTCATTCAGGCAGCTGCTTTTGACCTCAACTCCCAAACTTGCCTACTGCATGAGAGGAAACCATCTCCCAGAGGAGTGAAGTCATTGGGGGTGGCGGGCCAGATTCTCACCACTGACTCTCTCCAGGGCCCAGGGCTTCAATGCGCAAAGCTCCTGGATCCATATTCCTTCACCCACCCACCTCCACTCTCTTCTACTCTCACTCCTTGTGTTTCTTCTTATGCTTCTTTTTCTTTTTCTTCTTCTTTGGTGCCTTGCTGTCTTTTGATGTGTGCCTTACCCTTTTGCCAGTATCACTCTGAGTCTGAGCTGTCAGAGCCAGATGACTTCTTATCTCTATGTTTCTTTTTCTCCTTTTCCTTCTTTCTTTTTCTGGATGAATTTCTTGTGGGATTAGGCTTCTCAAATTCTGCTGACTTTGCCTCTTCTTTCTTCTCTTCCTCATCAGGTATCAGAGAATATTTGGTCCCACCTGGTTGCATGAAACAGTCTTTTGCAAATAGGCCTTTACAGCCCCACTTCTTGCAGGTAGTGTTAAGGACAGCCTCAAGGGTGATCTTCTGCCCAGTGTAATCCTGGAAGGACTGCCTCCTCCTCTCTTCTTCCTCAATAATTACGTTGTTGGGATTGAGGTCTTTCCCAGTCCCTTGGTTTACAACTTTCATGGAGAGGGATACTTTTATCCTATCATTTTTCATCTCTCGGCCAATAAGCTTCACCCACATTTTGTCTCCAATATCTACTATCTCAGAGGGCTTATCCACCCGACAAGATGACATATGAGTTCGGTGGACCAGACATTGCTTTCGACAGCCTGAGATTTTGATAAAGGCTCCATAGTCTGTCACCATAGCAACTTCTCCTTGGAAAATACTGTAGAGATCAGGCAAGTTTTCCATGGTCTCAGGCCTTCCTGAATTCATCCTTACCTTCTATGGCTCCTCCATTTCTCTTCTGCTAAAGCTAATTCTGGTGTCTAGGCATTGGCTCCGACTCCGGGAGCCGCTGCATTGCCAGAAAGGCCAAATCCACTCAGTGCACTCCCACCCACAAGCACCATTGAGTATTCTTTTAAACCACACTTTTTTACTCTTCTTAAACCCCGCAAAGGGAGAAGCAGAGGATAAGCAACTATAAGAAGAAAAATGTAACAAAATCTGTGATGTCATCTGAATATTATAATCCATATTAGGCTATTTTATCAAAAATTAATGGTGAAACTGTTCAAAAATTTCTTGATGATTTCTGAAAATCAGGAAATACATGCAGATAATTCCTATACAAAAGCATACAAAGTAACTATCCTGAATTATTCCTACAAAATATGTCTGGAGATTTGCAGAACTCAGGGTGATACCATTCAAAGTCTTAAAGAGACTGGGTTTATCTATTCAGACCTACATTATTTCCACTCCATCAATTCATGATTTTGACATGTGACTGTGCCATGATCAGAATCAGCCTGAGTTAGTCTACAATGTAAAACTTTATTTGCACGTCTCTCTTTACCTCCTGTATTTGAAAATATGCAGGGGAAATGTGATACTTGATTCTTAAACTGTAAGTGGAATCTACATGGCCGTGTTCTGCTATTTGGGTTCTCATTGTACATTAACCTCATTTTCACTAGACACATGTCAAGTCTCTTTTCTTGAAATATTTTTCTCTTGATTTATACAATCTCTTTCTCTAACTCTTGTTAATATTTTCACATCTCTTTCTTTTTTCTTTACCTCTCTTTACCTGGGTACAGTCCTATTTTTCTAACCCAATTGCTCTCCCTGGGTTGTTTTCAATCTGGGACCCTTTTCAATTCTCCTTCCTGTATTTTCTTTATAAGACCTCACACTCGTATATAGATCTTTGCTTTTAGGATCTGAAAGTTAAATTGCAGCCTCTCTTTTGATGCAACTCCTATATGGACAACTTCTGCTTTCACTTTTCCTTTGGTGTCTCAGTGACATGCCAGGCTTAACAAGTCCATAATGATTCCTTGATTTGCTGCTATCCTGAAATCCATTTCTGATCTTACAATATTCTTGTTAAATGTATCTGTTTCTTTCTATCTCCAGTAAATTTTATCTTAGTTTAAGCCACTGTTATTTCTCACTCCCTAATATATTTGCTGGAGCTTGCTAGTTTGCTTGCTTTTCCTTCTCTTAACTTTTAACTTCAAACAATGGCCAGAAGGATAGATAAACACTTTTGGTGATTTCTGTTTGATTGTATGCTGAATAGAAATCCTTTAATATGCTTGTTACTGGTTGAATTGTGTTCCCCAAAGGAAGATAGATTGAAACCCTGATCCTCCGTACCTCAGCATGTGAGAAATTTAAAATTGATACATTTCACATGTGCATGGTTGAGGACCTTCTGGAGAAAGGTGAGGACCCAATTCAAACTGACTGGTGTACTCATGAGAAGATTGCCAAGGGAAAACACAGAACTGTGCAGAGGAGGATACCTCGAGCAGACAAAGGCAGAAACTAGAGGCATTCACACACAAGCCAAGGAAGACCAAGTTTTCCAGCTGCCGTGAGGAATTAGGAGAGAGCCCTGGCATTATCATTCCTCAGAGTCCTCAGAATGAATCAACTTTGCAGACACTTTGACTTCAGCTTGTATCTTCCATAATTGTGGCAAAAATTCCTCTCTGTCATTGCAGTTACCCAGTTTGTGGTACTTTGTTACAGGAGACTGAGGAAATTAGTGCAATGGATATGGCAATCAAAATTGATAGTTTTCCCCTTCTTCCTTTCCAAACCTCATCCTGTATTCTTTTTCCTTCTGTCTTTTGGGTTCAGCTACAGTAGCTTTCTCCAAGACCAGATCTCACCACACAGAACTTAGGGGACCCCGTGTCCCCCCATCCCAAATGGCTTTGTGCTGTCTCCTTAAATATGATCTCTTCAAAGAAGCTTAAGTCACCTAATTATCTGATAGAGAAACATATTTTGTTATTTATGTATTTACTTATTTGTTTATTATTATTTGAATATCTTTATCCCTTCATGAGTTTGTTTGGGGAGGAAAAAACATGTCCTATTACACTGGAGAAGGAACAGTTCACAGAGTCCCTGGAAAACTGTTTTTGCTCATTGACAAATTGGTGGAAATAAATTAGGTCATTCAAAAATAGATTGGAAAAAGTTATAGAGAATCTCACTGTACTAGGAAATATATTACTTGAATACCTTTGAACAAAATTATCTTCTTCCCCTGTAAATGGTCAATATTTACAATCCAGTGTCCCTCAGATGAGGAACAGATATGTTCACCAAGTGCCCATTACCATTAGCTTTGGAGAAAAAATAATCAAATACTAGTATCTCTGACCACATCTGTAAATTTTTCCCAGATGTAATTGCATTGACATAATCTTTCCTTAAATTTCACACATCTGCTATGCTATTTAGCAAACTAAAGAATTCCTAATTCTCTATCAAACTTAAGTCATGATCAAATTATTTCAGCACAATCTTCCTCATTTGTTAATTAATGACCTTAAACATAGTCTTCAGTTCTCAGGGCTGCCAAGTTCACACTGGTAATGTGGCGAAGCCCAACCGACCTCCATTGCTGCTTGACAAGGTTCCAGCTGGGGGAAAGAAAGGGTGGAACACATCGCACCCTCATGTTTTATTTTTTCTTGCCATAATGTTTACAATTGTTACTCTGGTCACAGGAGTCATTGTGTTTGTGACTAACAACAAACTCTCCATGAGGCAAATTGGCAATGACGTATTGAAATCTGATCTGGCTCACAAGTCCCAAGTTCCAGTTTCTCTTAGTTCTATTGCCACCTCCACTTCTAAAGAAACCTCTCCTAAAACCCCCTCTGTTTCCCCACTACTATAACTACCCCTCTTATTGTTGACATTCTATTTACTAAAGGGGTCTTATGAAAAGATCGGAAAGACAGACTTTGGATAAAAGAAATAGTGGAAAATGGGAAATAGAAAGAACGTTAAGACAGGTAAATGCATTAAGGAGACAAATTACTCAATATTTCTCAAAGTGATGTAAATATCTCCTGCTCATGGACAATGAACCCAAATGGCATTTAGTTAAGATGAATAGAGGTAAAGAAAAATGGAGACCTAATAGCAAACTATATTAACCATTGTGCAGTTTCTCAAGGGCCAGCTAGAGACCACAAGTTTGACACTCAGTTGATTAAATCTTGCTTGTACCCCCACTGATATAAAGATTTTGATTAAGTTACTTTCTGTTCTGTTTAGGTGTGGGTAAATAAGGGGACAATTGTAATTTTTAAATATATATTCGTGATGTTCAATGAAATGAAACAGCTTAGAGGAATTGTACGTTGTTTAGCAAAAAATAACCTTTACTTCAATAGAAAATTGCTAAGGCAACGTAAAATGTAAACATGTTCCGCCCAATGCCTCCCAGCTATTGCTTAAAGATATAAAAATAAAGTAGACCCTGAGACTTATCAGAGGGAACCTGAACATTGCTTGTGAAGGTTCTTTTCTCATCCCCAGCCCAGGACCTCTCCCCTTCCGACCCTACATCCACTGCAGCTGGTCTGCCACAGTAATATAGAGATGGTAAGAGGTGACCTCCTTTAATCCCAGGATAGCTATGAGCTTTCATTGATAATTAGAAGGGTAAATTTATTCTACTATTTAGTTCCGTGTAAATTGATGGAATCTGTGTAGTGCAGAGGAAACAATGTGTGAATGGTGAAAAGAATGTAGTTTTTAAAAATCATATATTTCTAAGCTAATGTGCTCAGGCAGATAAATGATATTTCCATGAATTATCTCTTCTGAAAAACTTTCCAAATGCTCTTTTATTCAAATTCATCCTACTATTTCGAGTAAACGGTTAAATGATAGCATGAACTTTATTAAATTTTAACATAAAAGGAGTTTTCTAGTTTCACGAGAAACATTTCAATCAGAAATATGGTACTTACGGATTCATCGGCTGAAATTTTCATCCTTAAAACTTTCTGCTTTTCCACCCACTGGATGTCATGATTTATCTCCCATTTCCCCTCGGCCACTACTTCCTAACTTTGGGGAAACAGGAAGTCAGTAACATACCCTCTGTAATCTGGAGCATTTCAAACTTACTGTCTTATCAAACAACACAGTCTGTTAACGCTGTTATGTGATAAGCCATCCATCGGATATTTTATATAAACATATTGTGAAGGATGATGTCTCAGTTATTTTTGTGTGAGTTAAATGGATTCATGCATGAAAGGTCTTTAGTCTAGTTTTTCTACCCAAATAAACCTCAATTACATGGCTGGTCATTTAATTATTTTCAAACTTGGTGCCTCCATTCGGCTACGCAATGAAGTGTTAGATGGATAGAAACTTGAAAGAAAAATATGGCATTTTTTTCCTAGAGTACCAATTTTTCTTGATGGAAGTAATTATAAAACTTTTTATGAAAATGTACATATGGTGTACCACAGAAAAAATGTGTATATATATATATATATACACATAGATATTGTTAGTAGGAAAAAAACTGTTAGATTTAAGAAATGTTTTATTTCCTTCTATCAAGACTGTCCTAGGTTTCCCTGGCATAGCCCAACCATTTCTAAGAAAGGATAGGACTTAGGTATTAATGTTGCCTATCTTCTACTACTCCAAATTCCTTTATGCAAAGCCATTGAAAGAATTTTTACTGGTGCATATTAAATCTGTATTAACAAATCCTGCCTGGTGGAATTATTAATGTATGTATGAATTCTGCAATATCATAAAGTCTTAGTGACTTACTTAGCAGATAAACAACAGGGAAACAATTCATTAGGCATGACAAAATATTTTATTCATCTTTATGCAAAATAATGTATGGAGTTTTATCATAGTTCTGTAAAATATGGAGGGTAGAGATTTTGAAGTCAATCCATCATGCAATACGAATGTGAATATGCCAAGATTCTTAACAATTCAGAGATCATGTTCTCATTTGTATAACGAACTTTCCAACAGTTGCCTTATGACTGGTGTTATACTAAAAAGCCTAAAACAGTATTTTTTACATAGTAAGTGCTTAATAATTGTAAGCATCATTATTCTTTAAATTTCTCTTAGGAATGGAATTGTGCATAACTCAATTTATAAAAGTTAAATTTTTTTTTTCAAAACTACTGGTCTAAATTGGTCAGTTTGCTCAGGATGATGCATTTCTTTTTTGCTGAAAAAGTATTAAAAATTATAACTTATTTTTTCCTCTATTTATTTTAATTATGACATTTGAGGACCAGACAGAATGTTGCTATTTCAGGGACCATTTTTATCTTTGGAAGGGAAATAAAAGCATAGAGATTCTAATAGTTGTACAAAAACAAAGGTAAAATATGAATGTTCTGCTTCCTAAAACTAATTTAATTTTCTTTTAATGTGCCTGGAACTTTGCCAAGATTTTAATTGAACTTCTGAGTTTGATTTTGTTTAAAGAATTTGATATTTGCCATTACAGCTTCATTTTTGGAAAGTTTAGGGACTACTCATCAAAATAATGCTTCTGGCACTGTGTATGCGTAAAAGATTTGAAGACCAATTCATTAGAAATGCCTCAAATCTCTCAGGGTATTCGTACTTTAATGCTACAGGGAAAGGTTGCTTGGCCAGCCTATAAAGAATATAAATCCGAGTTGAAAGATCCCCTCGGAATCCATTCATTTCTTCAGTTTCAGGTGCCTGGCTATGGTGAGAGGAATACCAGCCCAGAGACAAAAGGCTCAGGATGGACGGTCACATCCGGTGACCTCGCACTCTTCAAAGTTAAATTGCCCGTGAAATAAGTAAAAGAGGTCTCCTCTTTCCTAGGGCACCGACATCATTAAATGGCAAAATGCATTTCATGGATTCCAAAATGCAGTAACACGAGAGCTATTCAGTACACAAATATTTGTTGAGTATCTACTATTAGAGAGGCCCTGGGGGAAACGCACAATTCAGAGAGAATTTATGGCTTCATCCCACTGCAGTGTAGTAGAGTATATAATGATCAAAGAGAGTCCAGACTTCCTGTTAGAAAGGGAAGAAGATGAATGAAGAATTTTTAGTGACTTGGTGAATAAATAATATTGTCATGTCACATTTAATGTGTAAAAAGTGGCTGTTTTTCCAAATGGATTCAATTTGAGTTATATAAGAAAATTGTACATTGAATATTGGAGAAAAAATAGTGAACACAACAAAAGCAAGATACTAATAGCTAATGTAGCTATTAGTACAAGAATATAGGTACTTTTTTTTCTTCTCTACATTTCTTTTTAACAGTGTAATAATAACAACTCTTTTCTTACCAACGTTTGCTTAAGAATGTGTTCCTAGGAGACACACACAAAAAGAACTCACTGAGTTCAGGGAAGTTACACAGAATCCCAAGCTTGAAAGAACCAGCGGAGGCTTAATGGCTTTTATGTTGTACTTTGAAGAAGGGTAGGATTTGCATATGAATCGAGGTTGCTGGTTTGAACATATCTCTATAGGGATTGATACTGTGGCTGTATACAAAATCCTAAGCAAGTGTCCTGTAAAAATACCAAATAGTTTCTCTGGTGTGAGAAACTGAAAGTGGAAATGAGGATCAAAATGTGTAATAGATAATGTCAAATAGGAAAAAAAGGTCCAAGGGGGAAGGGGAAGGGGAAGTGGGAGGGGTAGGGGAAAGGAAAGAAGGGAAAGGAAAAAATATGAGAAAAGGAAAACACAGAAACAAAGTCTTTGTAAACAGGGAAGGGTGGAGGGGTTGAAGGGAGGGCAGGGAATGGGGAAAAAATAAGAACCAAGATGCATCATGTAAAGGTACAAATTCCCAGTGATGAATGTCATTATATTGTATACCTAAAATGTACCAATAAATTTAATGAATTTAAAAAAATAAAAACCTGTAAAGGATAAAAGCCAAAGGACTTAGATTCTAAACTTGATAGAGGAAATTTTTCCCCGTATATTCTTTCTCTCTCTAATGTTTCAATTACTATATAATAACAGAAATGGTCTCTTATTTCTCACTGTCTAATCTGATATAGAGCAACAATATACAACTTCAGAGGAGAGGCAAAATTGGCAATTTTTTTAGAAGACTAGATACCGAATACATTTTCTATAATAATAGTAGAATAAGTTCCCTCTAGAAAGTAAGTGCACTCTACTTTCTATAAGTTTCAGAAACTTTCTATAAGTTTCTTATATTTTATCTAAAATCAAAATTTGTACTTATGTTCAATAAAAGTATTGAGAAGCTGAAAAAAGCTGATACAAATCGCTTATTATTCTCCTAATTACATATTTTAACATATTTTTATCTTTCCCCCAACTCTGTGTGTTATGGAGGTTTCCCAGCACTGGGAACTGGGCCTTGGGAGCCTTCTCAGTCCTTTTGTGTCCTAGGTGAAAGCATTGGGTGAAAACTCATAGGTGTCAGTCCAGACGTACAGGGGAATTTATTGTAAAGTAGATAGGGAGGGAGTGATGCCTTCCAGAAAGAAGCCAGGCAATGTGAGGACATCATCTGAACCTAGTGTGACATGGCTTGTGTTTAGATGTTTAGATGTCCCCCCCAAAGCCTCAAGGAGATGAGGGAGGCTTTCTTTTTCATAGGTGGCCGCGTCTGGTCTGTGTGCTGCTGTACGTGTGGTTACTAAACCACTACCCTTAAGTGACTGGTTTTGCGCCACCCTGATCCCCAATAGTCTGAATAAAATAAAAGGGGCAGGAAGACTCTGCTAAGGTCACTTGTTGCTTTTGCTATGAGTGGGCATCACGAGCTGTTTCTCCTCTGTGACACCCCTCTGCCATGCCACTCTGCCTTGGAGCTAGCCGATTATGGACCGAAACCTCTACAAACTGCAACCTAAATAAACCTTTCCCTTTAAGTTTGGGTGTGGGGTATTTTGTCTCAGCAATGAAAGAAAAGTAACTAACACATAGTGGAAGCCTGGATATTGTTTTGTATACACAAGAATTATTCCTGGGGTTCAAGGATCTGTAATGATTATGACGCATATCAACATTTCACTTCGAAGTGACTTTTGATTGAACAAAACTTCCTGCTCTCCTTTTTAGATGGTCAGCTACCTCAGAAGCCTTAATTTTGTAATAAACTTACAAAAGGTGAGATAATTTCTTAATTTAAGCCAGGTCCCAGCCCAAGGCAGGAAGGTCTTTAAAGACTATATTCTTTCCTCATATGGCAACCAGGACATCTGCTTGCCTAGTTCTGAAAGCAGAGGCCCTGTGTCTTGGTGTGTGAGACCCAATAAATGATTGTGAAAATATTACACATAGAAGTCTTTGATTTTTTTCACTTAAACATAACTGACAAAGATTACTTGGGACTGCCCCCTGGATCCTCAGGCCTACTAATGTCTGACCACCTGCTGAACATTATTCACTTTATTCTGTAGATGAGAAAAGTGACACACAAGAGAGGATTGACACCAGCTTCCCTATGTGACACTGGATCTAAGGCCAGATGGGTAGTAGGGTAGAGATATTTCAGGCATGTTCCTACCTCTAAAGATATGGGACGACACAGCAGTTGTACAGCCATATTTGTTTAAAAAGGACATGAAATTATTTTCATGGTGCTAAAGTTGTGACCCCTGAGAGTAGGATGGCAAGAAGAGCATTTAGTCAACTAGAATTAAACTTCTATCACAGCTCTCATAGTTTCATGAAACTCTACATCATCTAAGTCCGAGCCTCAGTTTCTTCAATCTAAAATAGCACGATGACACTGGTCCAAGAGTAGCAATTCTAGGAGTCGATTTGACATCTGTAAATTCCTAGCAACAGTATCTAGCCACAAGACTCAGAAAAGGGGATTATCTCCAAATATCATGTATTTCATGGACAGATACAGAACACAATTCTGTATGGAAACTGGACCAGCGAATCTATCTGAGCATGCCTGTGATTCCCTTGTAGGCAGATCAATAATTACTATATGAATAGCACTGCACGGTTTGCACAGATTCTGGAAAAGTGGAGAGTAATGATGTCTGAGCCAGTATTAAGCCGCCAGCTCACACTGGGGAGGATCTAGATTTCAGATAACTCCATTCTTTATCACCTGACAACATTTAGCAGTCTGACTTGCATTCCATCCACATTCATTAACTGATGCTACAGATAAAGACTTATTTGCTTTCTCCCTGCAGTTAGGTAAATTGAATAAAACAAATGTGAATAAAAATAATATGATATCATTACCTATTTAGATAGAATACTGCCAGATTGCTTCACAAAGTAGTGAGAAGCAAGGGAAATCACAAGAGAGTAAAATGAGCTCAGGTCCATAGAGAATGTAGACATGATTTTTGGAATGAGTAGCATACAAAAAAAAAAAAAAGAAAATCTATGTGTATATTTATCTATCTATCTATATGTCTATCATCTTTCTATCCAGCATTTACTTATCTATATTCAATTTTCTATCCACAAGACAAATTTCTGAGGTGGAAATTTCATTCTTGCCTTATTATCCAGCAAACCAATTGCTGGCTTCCTTGTTTGCTGATGACTTTCATCTTTCTCACCCCAGTTTAAGAGTGGTTCTCAATCTGTTATCAGAAGCTGTTTGTTAAAACACAGATTTTGGGGGGGTTCCCCCAATGTTTATGAGACAGTAGATTAGGGATAAACCCAAGAATTTGTATTTCTAACAAGTTCTCAAGAGACAGTCATACTTCTGTTCCCAAGACCACACACCGAGAATAACTCAATGTACATTAAGCCTCAAATCCATTTCCTCGCATAAAGATTCTTCTGATCATTCCTGTACTTCTTAGTATCTACCTCTGATGTTTTTCTGCACAGTGTCGATTAAATTTCTCATTAACAAAGCAGAGGCAAATATAAAACAGGGAGTAAATATTTCTTTGCAGTTAACCAATATTGGTTGAGTCTGCACAGACAAACCTCCTTTCTCTGTACTCAAATCCTTGCTATGAAAGGAAAACACTTGTCAAACATATTAGCAAAGGGAGAAGCAGACATTTAGAATTTGTGTAAATCACCCATGGCCTCATCTCCAGTAAGTAACCTGCTATATTCAAACTTAGAATGTTTCCCTAATTTTAACTCTACCTTCTTCAACTGCTTGCTCCAATAGAGATCAGAGTTTGGTGATTGTATAGGTCATGTTTACCTCTGAATTTTGTGATTTTGATATTTCACATAAGTAGTTTCATTTTCCAAAGTGGAAGTTACACATCCTAAAGACTCATGGTATTAAAGCAAATGTGAATAATTTATTTTGCACTAAGGTTCTCTTGTTTGCCAGGTATCATAGAAGATCCTTGCTGTTAGTCTGTTTTGTGCTGCTGTAATAAAATAGCAAATTGAGTAATTTATAGAGGAAAAAAAATTATTGGCTCTTAGCCTGGAAGCTGAAAAGATCAATATTAAGGTGCTGTCATCTGGCAAAGGTCTTTGTGCTAAATGATAAGATGATGAAGATATCACAGGGAGGATGGACATAAAGAGCTAGGGAGGGAGAAAAAAGGAGGGTTAACCAAGTCCCACAGCAAGGAACTACTCCTGAGGTACAGTCTTAGTCCACCCATGAAGGGAGCGTTCTCCTAATCTAAACACCCCTTGAAGGTTTCATCTTCCAATTCCATCACAATGACAGTTGCATGAATTTAGGAAGGTATGGCATTCGAACCAGGATAGCATAGGTGTTCCCCAACTTATGACAGGAGTTACGTCTCAATAAATCCTTTGCAAGCTGAAAAGATTGTAATTTAAATATGCATAAAACACACAATGTGCTGAGCATCATAGTTCAATGTAACTATTTTAAATGTGTTCAGAACACTTAGCTTCTAGTTGCGTAAAATCATATAACACAAAGTCTATTTTATAATAAAATATTGAGTCTCTCGTGTAGCTTATTGAATACTATCTGACAAGTGGAAAACACTGGCTATAAGGGCATGCCCTTTGTATGTTAGTAGAGTCAAAAATTTTAAGTTTGGGGCCAGGATGTAGCTCAGTGGTGTTACCACCTGCCTCGCAAGTGCAAGGTCCTGAGTTCAATCCCTGGTACCTCAAAAAGAAAAAAAAGTCCATCCATTCTAAGTCAGGAATGAACTGTATACATAATTTAATTTAATCCTCACCTCCACTCAAAGGTCTTTCTTTTTTTTTTTTTTTGGTGCCCGGGATCGAACTCTGGTCCTTGTGCTTGCGCAGCAGGCCGTGAAACCACTGAGCTAAATCCCCGGCCCTCAAAGGTCTTTCTAAGTAACAGCTGCTTGTTACATTTCCTTTTTTCTTTTTTTTAATTAAATTCTTTTATTGGTACGTTGTAGGTATACAACACAATTACATTTCTTATTGGGAACTGTACCTTTACATAATGCAGCTTGGTTCTTATTTTTTTCCCATTCCTAGCCCTCCCTTCACCCCCTCCACCCTTCCCTATTAACAAAGACTTTGTTTCCATTTTTTCCATTTCTAATCATTTTTCCTTTCCCTTCTTTCCTTTCCCCTGCCCCTCCCACTACCCCTACGCCTTTGGACCTTTACTTCCTATTTTACATTATCGATTATTCATTCTAATCATTGGTACATTTTAGGCATACAATATAATGACATTCATCATTGGAAATTTGCACCTTTACATAGTCTCTCTTGGTTCTTATTTTTCACCCTTGCCCAGTCCTCCCTTCAACCCCTCCATTCCTCCCTATTTACAAAGATTTTGTTCCTATTTTTCCATTTTCTCATATTAATCCCATTCCCTTCTATCCTTTCCTCTAGCCCTCCCACTTCCTTCCCCTTTGCCCCTTTTCTTCCTATTTCACATGACCTATTATACATTTAGTCCTTATTTACACTTTCAGTTTCTCACACTAGAGAAACTATTCAGTATTTACACATCTGTGTCCTATTTATTTCACTTAAGAGTATTGCCTCAATGTGCATCCATTTAGCTCTAAATGACTCTAATTTCTCATTTTTTATGGCTGAGTAGTACTCCATTTTAGAAAAAAACCACATCTTCTTTATCCAGTCTCCAGTTGATGGGCATTTGGGCTGTTTCCAAGTTTTAGCTATTACAAACTGCGTTGCTATGAACATGGGTGCACACATATCACTGTGGTGTGATTCTCTTAATTCTTTAGGGAAGATTGCTTGTTACATTTCATTCTCACTTTACCTCTTTTTTCCCTCATTACTGAGCATTGAACCCAGGGCCTTTGCACTACGCTGCACTCGCAGTCCTTTTTCAATGTTTTATTTTTCTGTTAGATAACTACCTTTTTAACTTCTAACTTGCTATCTTGCAGCCTCAGCCTCTCAGAGTGGTGTGGACCTCTCCTTACACGTGTGGACTACCACATCAAGTTTATTTGCTCTTTCTTCCCTGAGACAAAATACTCTAAAACCACAACTTGAAGGTGAGGTTCAATTTGCCTTAAGGGTACAGCCCATGGTCAGCCAGAACTCGGGCAAAAACAATATGGTGGAAAGGTGTAGCAGAAGAGAGCTGCTCACACCAAGGTACCAGGAAGTAGAGAAGGAAGGGAGGAGGATCCAGGAAGGGAGCAACACCCCTGTGACCCGCCTCTCCCAAACAGACCCTGCTTCCTAATGAGTCATGCACAGTCTCCACAATCCAATCTCCTTTGGAACACATAACATCCAGCTCATTCTCACTTTTATTCACTTCTTTTATTCTCTAACTTGGCACTCTGTCAAGTTATGCTACTTCACTGGTTATCTATTTTCCATCTCTTTACCTTGAATGGAAACTTCATGAAAATAAGGATTTTTATCTGGATTTTAAGTTTTATCTCTACCAACTACCATACTAAAGTGGACCAATAAGTATTTGTGTGATGTGTGAAAAGAAATTATTATTCTTCCTATGTGACCACTTCAGGCAATAAAACGAAGAATTTCTCCTAAAGTCAACTAACATTTTTTTTTCCCATTTGATCCCAGATGGCTAAGGGAGCAGCCTAAAATCTTCTAGGAGTCAATTAGCCAAAATGTGTAACCCAAACCTATTCTTAATGGTAGTTTATAATTTCTTCTTACTATTTTTCATGAGCATCAAAATTCTATTCCCATAATGTAAACATGGAAATGAAATTTTCTATGCATGATTAAATGTCTCATAATATTTTGAGAAAACTTTACTAAAAACAGGATTTCCTCTGAAGTTCAACAATAATTCCTTTTTAGACAATTTTGAAATTTTTGAACATCATTTTCCAGCCTATCTTCTAATTCTGCACAGTGCAAAGGGGGTTGGCATCATGAGACTTGAACATTGACCACACTAATTAAAAGGATTGTATTATGTAGCATTTAGGCTGTGAATCCTTTATCCATCCATGACCTTATCTGATCCCCTTAACCCATATAATCCTGGGTTTCTTTTTTCTTTTCTTTTAAATAATGCTGCTAATGATACATGCCTTATCACATATTCCAAAAATTGGACAAGTCAATTCAGTGTTTCAATATCATCTGTATGTGATACATGGAAATGTACCTATAAATTTTATTTTTTGCAGTAAAATGTTTATCTTTTCTTCTTTCTTCTTTTATGTTTCCTATTATATAATTTTAAACTTTTAAAGCAATAATAATAAAAACCTTTTCAACAATCTTTAAGGTAGAGGTGTACACAATAAAAGATAGAGAAATTAATAGTTTCTTTGAGAAGAAAATGAGTCAGTTTAGGATCCCACAAAGATAGATGCTTTCTTCAATTCATCCTTCATGGATCTTTCTATAGCTTGGCTTTTTCCTGCACACATTCTACTTCATCAAATATGTTCAGCTTGTGAATTGGTACAACCTGATAGAGCTGCTGAGATGCTTCAAATTTTCCCTGGCTTTCTTTAATTAGATTGTGCAGAACAATGTTGGCTAATGTCATTCTTCCGGGGCTACAATTGATTTAAACCAAAGTGTGCATCAGCTGCTAGTGGGCTTTTTATCTGAGAATGTTGTTTCTTCTGGCCATCTAAATGCTCATTGATCAGGCAGGTACTGGACATCGTAACAGAAGTTATCCTCTTCCATTAATTCTACTGTTTTATGGCTTTCTGATAACATGGGTAAAAGTGGAAGCTAATTTATTTCTATTTTGTATCTCTGAAAAATGCCTTTATGAAGACAAAGCACTATTTAGAGAAACTACTTTATTTTCAAATAAACATATTTAGAATGAATTATCTTGATAAAGTAGCAATTTCAACATCCCTTGCTGTTATGGCTTGTGTCTAGATGTCCTCCAAAGCCTCATGCACATACGAGTGGGGCCTTTTCAGAGGTGGCTGGATCTAGAGTGTGTGATGCTGGGATCAAGTGTGTAATTACTAAATTAGTCCGCTGATTGGTTTGGCACCCTCCCTAAACTGAGTAGCCTAGGGAGAATATAATGGGCAAAAGAAGCTGCTATTGTTGCTCACAGCTTGGTGCCTTCAGCCTTCTCTCATTGACCCTGCCATAGACTGTTTCTCCTCTGTGAAGCCCCTCTGCCATGCCACTTTGCCTTAGAACCAGCCAATTATGGACTGAAACCTCTACAAAGCATGAGGTAAATAAACCTTTCCTCCTATAACTTTGGGTGTCGAGTATTTTGTCTCAGCAACAGCAAGAGTAACTAAGACACTTGCTGTTTCTCTTTAATATGAAATGAGTAGCATACTTAGACATTGTGGATTTACACACCTAGGGCTATATTTTCTGAAGGGAAGTGGGACTTTCCCACGGTCTCAGTGTAATGTCAGGCATGGACACAAACTACTGCTTTGCTGGAAAACTCAAGTCCCGGCATTGACTCAGTGTCAGTAAATAAACAAAGAGGCCACGTTTAAAGTAAAGGAAGACGGCTTACTTGAAGATGGGGAAGGAGGAAGAGAGATGACAGGCAGCTACAGGGAATGAGCAGGGGATTTGAAAGTGCGTTGCTCCTGGGGTGTGGCCACCAGCTCTTCCTACAAGGTCTCCTCTCCCTCCGTAGGCTCCCGGATCAATGGCTCGCGGGCTTGTCTTTCATTTTAACCTGGGGTTTCCTCTCCCAGGAGACCTTTCTGTGTCCTTTGGGAGGGTAAGATTCTGGGCGGGGGGGCCTAAGGGCTGGTTACTTAGACTTAAGGATTAAGTAAAGGGAAAGTTTGTGATTCTCATGTTAATCGCACTACCTGTGACTTTCCCAGACCTAGTTTCTTCCCCTTTGTCTTCCTAATTGCTCCAGTCTAGCCGTCTTCGTGTTTCTAATTGCTGGAATCTACCTGCCTTTACCCTTTCCAGTCTGGCTGCCCAGGTGAAAGTTGTCTTTTTGGTACCTTGCGCTTACGCAACAGAAGGCGAAACCACTGAGCTAAATCCCCGGCCCTATCTGCTAATTTTTGATAAAGCTCAGTGAGGCCTTTGCCCTGCCTTTTCCCTACGTAGGAGCCCCCTGTCCTGTCATCAGCAAATGTTTTATGACTGTGTGTGATATGCTAAGGGTTGTGTCTGATTCAAGGAAAGATTTCTTACCTCAGCACTACTGGTGTTTATAGCCCAGTAATTCTCCAGTACCCGGGAGCATGTAGTGCACTGTAGAAGGTCTGTCGTCCAATGTCACTACCCTCTGCCCAGTGCGACACATGTGTCATAGGTTCTCCACCACTGCTCTTGACATTGGATTCTCCCCACCTTCTAGTTGTTTCAACCAGATTTCCCGAGGACATCATCATGTGTCTTCTGGTGGATAAAAATGTCGCTAGTTTGGGACCACGGAAGTAACATAAAAGAAGAGTTCTTCAGGCAACTCATGCCCTAAATACATGTATCAAATTGTCTAGAAATTCATGAAATTAAGAAAAGCTAGTGCACAATTTTCTATGAAAATAAAAACAGTGCAAATGTTCATTTATGGCATTATCTAGAACACACAAACAAAAAAATAATCTCAACTTTCTAAACGTATAGAAAATAATTTAGACCTCAAATATATTGTGTATTAGAAAACATGCTAGACTATCACAAATGTTCACACAGTTAGTTTTCACAGACATCCCAAGATTTATGAACTATTTTGCCCATTTTTCTCACTAAGAAAATCATTGCTTAGTACTGTTAGTAATATGTCCAAGGAAGCCAATTTGCTGGTGTCAGAACATGAATTTTAATTCACATCTGTCTCATTTCAAAGATTCTGCTTTTTACAACAAATCACAAAAGAAAAGCACTTAAGAAACTATGCTAATGTAATTGGTTGAAATATAAAAGGTTTGGGGAAAAAACTATGATAAAAAAATCTTTTTATAATTTAAAAAAGGAAGTATGCAAAAGTATGTCACGGTTGACAATGATCACATTTGAATACATTGATGGCTATATACAGATCACTTATGGTTGGAATTCATAAGACATGAATGGTTCCTGCAGACGAAATTAATCATTTTTGGTTGGTGCAGATATGAAATGGTATTGTTACTAAGAATTATTATAAACATGTTTCTAGTAATGACTGATACAATATACATAAGGCAAGCATTTACATAGAGCCTCTGTATATGGGCCCTGAACAAATGGATTTTTTTAAAGTCAAAGATTTCTTCTACTTTGAAAGAAAATAGCATGTTGAAATTTAATAGCTGCTTTTCTGTGAGAATGTAAAGTGCTTTGTTGACCTCAAAGAATATAAAGTACTCAGAGTAGATTAGTCAAGGGAAACAGTCAAATTGCCGCCTGCCTGTGGGAATGGATGGATGAGTGAATGGTGTCCTCATTCTCTGGGGACCCAGAAGGCAAAGACAGCAGGCTGGCAAGGTGGAGAGAGAGAGAGGGTCTGTAACACTGGCTCAGCCAGAGGCGCAGTGGCACCTGACTGCCACCCCCACAGCACCTGTGCCTCAACAGATGTGCAGTCCCCTTCCCACCCTGTTAAAATGCAAAGGATTTTTCTTACGAAATTATTTACTTTTTTTACTATTGAATTGTTTCAAAGGAATATTCGGAACTTGGAGCAGCATCACATATTTTGATCTTTGGTTACAAAGACAGGCATACCAAAGAGGGGAAACGTTGTGCCCAAATTCAACAAAATATTTGTGCAAAGAGAGCATAATTAAGTCATAAATAATATATAGCAGATATCACTTCCCGCATGTGGTACTTGCATAAAAATTTTTTGATTTTTTTATTAGTACATTTTTTGTAGTGCATAATGCTTACATTCTTTCTGGGGAATTAGTACATGTACATAACACATCTTACTTCTTTTTTTTAAATCCCCTTCCCTTTCTTTCTCTTCATCCTCCATCTATCTCTTGATCCCATTCCCCTTTCCTTTGTCCATGTTAGCAGTACATAATTTTTACATACCTCATGTGGATTTGGTTCATGTACACAACACATCTTAATTCCTTTTCCCATTCCCTTTCTCTCCTCTCCTTCCGCTTTGATAATTGCTTTTACTCACACATTTTTGTCTTCTGTTTATTCTGATACAGATATTAATTGTACACTGCATGTCCTAATCTTATTTCTAGGGAAGTAAAATCAAGTGATAGCTCTAAGTTTAGCTCATGTTCACTGTGGTCCAGGGATAACAGCTCTCGAGTTGGAGGAAGCAGCTTTGGCAACCCTGGCGCTCTGGTAACATGAAAGTCTTCCTGGAGGAGCCCCAGATGCCCCATCTGAGGCAGAAGTATGGATACTAAAGGATAAACTGTCAGGTTAAACTCTACTGAAAAGCTCAATAATTATGGGGCAAATATTTTTTAGGAGGGAAACCAGATCTACATACAAAGTGTAATCTAAAAACATAGTAAACCTTTCAATTTTAAAAATTAATTACAATCAAAGACACCTTGCCATGAATCACCGTCAACTCTTCACCCTCACTTTGAGCACACTTATTCCATTTTCCTTGCCACTTTCCGGAGCAGCTCTGGAAGTCTTCTTTCCTGAGGGTCTTTACTTGTACCATTGTGGTTGCCTCGTTGCTCTAATCACAATTCATGGTTATTTTGAGTTTGCCACGAAACCAGAAGTTGCATGGTGCTAGATCCAGTGAATAAGGTGGATGAGGACACACCATGATGATTTTCAAGCCTGCCTTTCCATTGGATGGTACTCAGCAGTGGCACTTACTATTATTTTTGATCCCACCTCATAAAGACACCTACAAAAGAGAACATCCAGAAATGCTTCATAAAGTGCCAACAACTCAAAGGTGAGTTTGAAGTCAGGGGAAAGATTCTGAAGGTGGATTAATAACAATGTGTCCTTTAATATAATAATTTTTAAAAGTGTAAACATTCTCCATCTATGTTAATCAAACCCCAGAGACAGCATGCCAAAGATTAGACCAGATAGGATGATGGCTTAGGATGAATATAACCCAACAATTACTATGCTAAGTACTTTGGGTAAATTCTTTTCAATTTCCCACCATTACCTATCAGGTAGAGACTTCTGTTTACATTTTACAGGCTGGAAACTGAAAACCCAGAGACATAAATCAGCTTACTCAAAGTTCTGAAGAATCAAAATGTGGTATTTGTAAAAATCTATATAGTCCACTATGGTTCCTACATGGCTTCCCACAGAGGACAGAATCATACCACACTAAGAGGAAGTGCTATCTCATCTGACTCACTAACGTTGTTAGTTTTGGTCACTTATGGTGTAGGTCTAGAATCTTCCTTCAAATTTTCATGTGCTCAGAGGCAGGACTTTTGGAAGTGATTAGACCATGGGACACTGAACTCATCAATCGATTAATTCACTAGTGAATTTATAGCTGAATGTGCTGTTAGGAGCTGGTGTCCATTTGGAAGATGTAGGTCACTGAGGCTGTGACCTGGGAGAGTTTATCTTCCTCCCCAGTTCCTCCATTCTCTCTCTACTTCCTGGCCACCATGGCATGAGTACCTTTCCTCCACCGTTCCCATCTCCTATCTATCATGCCCTTCCTGCCTTGGAGCCAGCCAACCACAGACTCAATCCTCTGAAAACATGAGTCAAAGTAAAGCTCTCTGAGCTTTAAGTTGTGGGTGAGGGGTGTTGCTCCGGGAATGAGAAAGTGACTGAGACACTTGATTCCCATTCATAGGAACTCTTGGAAAACCAGGCAACTGGCAAGGAGAAGGTAGCAGCCTGCACACCACTGGCTTGGAAGGAAAGGAGCAAAAGAAGTTTCTACATGGAGCCTAGCATTAGCATCATTCATATCAGAACATGTCTTTGTGGCCACCAACTGTAGGCAGTGATCCATGAAGGTTGTGCTGGGTTTGTGACAATCTCCTTCTGCTCTTCTGATTCCAGTGGCTTCAAATGTACAGATTTTTCATTGTGCCTTGAGTTTTCCCATCCTGAGAAATCTAATACCTGGCTGTAAGTAGACCAGTGTGCCATTCTTCCATTTCTGGCAGGGACTGTAAGACATGCACTGCTCACAAAAGGCTCACAAGCCTCCTCCTACCAGTCTACCATCTTCAGCTCCTTACCCTTGCTCAATTCATTTAATGGTTTCCATACATAAACCTCCCTGTAGCTTTGCCAATATAAGATGTTCTGCTAAATTTCTATTTCTCACAAAGGTTCATCTCATGAAGAGGTCCTCTTTTGGTTTTCCTGATTGGAAAATATCCACCCTTCTTTCACTTCTGAGCTAAACTCCCTCCCTGCTAGGAAGGCTTTCATGTTCATTCAGTGGGTGATAATCCAGAGTTTCTCTGCTACTCTCTGCCTTGGAAACATCTCTGACAGCCCAAGTAACTCATGCCCTTGAAGTCATTTGGTTGTTTGGTTCTGTGATATATTAAGTAATCCTATGTCTTCCTTTCTTCTTGCTTGTTTCCTTCCTTTATTCTTGCCTTCTTGCCTTCCTTCCTTCCTTCTTCCTTTCCTTCCTGACCTCCTTCCTCCCTTCTCCTTCCTTCCTTCCATCCTTTCTCCCTGTCTTCCTACCTTCTTCGCTTCCTGTCTTTTGCACTAGGGATTGAACACCGGGCCTTCACATTAAGATATATATACTTTCTGATATTTTAAAATTGTAAAACAAGGTCTTGCTAAGTTGCTAAGGTATCAGGGCTGAGTTCAAATTTCTAGTCCTTCTGCCTAAACCTCCCAGAGTGCTAGGATTACAGCCATGAGCCAACACACCTTGATTGTTTTCTTTTAATCTTTAAATATTTAGCATCAGTGCAAAGAAAGCCTCATGTTTTGTGCTTGCAATAGTTAATTTTGTGTGTCCATTTCACTGAGCCACAGTACCAGCATATTTGGTTCAACATTATTCTAGATATTTTTATGTTATGCTTAGATGAAGATAAGATTTAAATCTGCACACTTTGAGTAAAATAGATTACCCTCCATAATGAGAATGAACCTTATCCAATCAGAAAGCTTTTGGGGTTTTTTTAGACAGCCTTTGGCTGGCCTGAAACTGGAGTTTCTTCTGCCACAGCCTCCTGACTGCTGATATTGAGGCAGACCCCACTGAACTCAAATAATTGAGGCCTTTTAAGACTGAAAGCTAAATGGCTTTCCCCAAGGCATAAATAATTATTCCAGTCAACTGCCTGAAGGCTGAATTTGTAACATTAACCTCGCATAGGTCTCCAGCCTGCTTGACCTATTCTGCAGATTTTGGACTTGTCAAATTCCACAACTGTGGGAACAAATTCCCTAAAGCCTTTCTTTCAAATGTTTATACTAAATTAAACTATATATCTGAGTAACTTTCAGAACCTATGCTAATAGGACCTCTGAAAGTTAATACCAGGTAACTTTTCAATAGCAATTACTTTTACAGAAGAAATAATTCCCCGCCATATACCCTGTTCCCACCCTCATTAGGAAAACTTATTCTTTGTACATTTCAACCCTATTGCTATGATATGTGCTTGTAATCAGAAAATGTGTTTTTATTCGTTTGTTTCATTTTTCGTTTTTGCAGTCTTCTGTTTGAGGGAGATTGTCATGCTGCTGCCCAGGCTGGCCCAGAATTCCTTGGGCTCAAACAATGCAGGTGGCAGGGAACACAGGAGTGTGCCACCGTGCCCAGATAGATCTGAGTCCGTATGGAAACACTGTCACTCAGTAGCAGGAAGGTCTGGGCTTGCTCACTGTTATGGTTTAGATGGAGAAGGACCTTCCACACCCCACAAGCTCGTAGGTGGCCTTGTGGAAAGTGACTAAAGCATGTAGCTGATTGCTCTTGGGGCCACACAGCTGATTGTTGTTTAAAAGTGGGCTGGTTAGAGGCACTCACTGGAGTGCAACCTGGAAGGAAGGGTTTTGTCTCCTCTCTTGCTCCTCCCTCTCCTCTCTGCTTCCTGGCCACCATGCCATGGGGAACTCTTCCCCTCTGTGTCCCTCTGCCATCCTGTTTACTGCCTTGGAACCTGCTCAGCCTAGACTGAAACTTTGGAAACATGAGCCAAAGTAAAGCTCTCCTCCTCTAAGTTGTGGGAACTGTGTCTCAACCATGCAGAAAGTGACTTGAGACCTGTGTGACCCTTACTGTCCTCATCTGTGTGCTCCGGATACCATGAACTCTCACTGCTATGCAAGAGGAGAAACTCAGTGGGAGAAAACTGTGCTTTAGAATCACGACCATAACATTTCTATGGTGGCTTATTAATTTCCCAGCCCTGTGTAGTGATAAATGTTTTCCACCTCTCTGACTATGCATTTCCTCTTGTATAAATGGAGGAGACAGCATCTGCCCTGCTGGCTTGTTCTGCAGCTAGAGTGGAGCTGCAGGCAGTGCCCTTGGGGTAAAGCTGTCAGGGGCTCCACTTGACTGGCTGTATGATGCAGCCCAGAGAGGGAAGCTTCATGTTGCTGCCCAGAAAGAGTTGTAAAGACTCAGTGCCAGGAAGTGGGTTTTTTGCCAAGTCTACACTGAACCGAAATGAGTCTCTTACGAAGGAAGCTGACATTGTCCCCATAGCATCTCAGGACAGAAGGTGCTCACACCAAGACCCAGCTGATATCCAGTGACACATCCAGGGAGGAGACAGAGAGATACTGCTCCATGCCCTGGCCTCACACTCAGGGCTGATGTGGACATTGGCAAACGCATCCTAGAAATCTTCTGATTAAAAAGTATACTTCAGGATAATTCCTCAGGAATTTTCATAACCTGAGACAAAGACTCTCCTCTGGTACTGATAGTTTAAAACAAGATACAAAGTTGGGTACTCACAGGAAATCTTCTCACCAGACAGGGATAGCAGAGCAGTTATAAAGGTTTACACACTTTTACTGTTATCCACAACAGACCCTTAAATTTCATTTTATATTCATTACGTTTAATTATATTTTTTTCCTAGATGAAGTTTTAGAAGTACTCAACACATTTCTCCCCATCAGAATATACTGAGTCTAAAGGTTTCTGAGATTGTGAAGGCTAAGTCAAAAAATTGTATGGAACCACATAATAATATCACTCAGGATTCTGGTGATTGGTACCTACAGTAGAATGAAGTGAATGCACTACATATAATTATTACTATTGTTGTTCACAATATCTGGTCCAGGACCAGATGTATTACATGGCCCCCTAAGCAAATTACCAAGTATAGATTATCCCCTGGACCCCCAAAAAATGAACTTGGCAGAGTTCAACATGTTAAGGAAGACATTATCCAAGGTTAAAGGGACAGGTGAGAGATTCTAGATCAGTCTGAGGTCAATTTTGCTGAATCAAAGGACTGAGAATTTTAAGAGCTAGAGTTACAGACTCAGAGGCCACTGAGTTGGTTCATTAACATTTCTGGAAAGAATAGTAAGGTTTTTCTTTTATTTGCACCACAGGAAGTAGCTTTACTCTTTGGAACAACAGGCCCACTGGGTTCCTATCCTACCTCAGGCTCTGGAGATGGGGCCCTTGATTCCTGAATGATTGCATTTCAAAGGCCCGGCTCCCAGGTCCTAGGGAAAGAGGATACTTTAAAAAAGATTTTCATCTCAAAAAGAAATGATTGGGAATTACAAGTTTTCTAAAGTAAAAGCTATAAGAAAAAGTCCTCAGGGGCTTAGACTCCTGTCTGCAGTTGATTCACCCAGAGGGAACTTTTATGCCCTCTGGGTCAGGTTTACCAGGTAGAACAACCTCCATCCACTTTACTTCCTATCATTAGGAAAATGATCATTATTTGTGCTTCAAGCTTTAAAGTTTGGAATTTGGCTTGATACATGTTCTCAAAGGGAAATTATTTACAGTTTAAAAATATTTTTTTCTTCTGGTTCCAGAAGCCTTTCCTCTCCTGAAGTTGATGATTCATTATAGTTGTCTTCTTCCTCACTTTAAAAAAAAAAAGTAATTTTTAAAAGCATTTTACACTTGAAAGGAATTCAACATTAAAGTTTGAAACTTCCCTTCACATCATTCTTATTTGCTCTAATTAAAACAAGATTAGCTGACATGCACAAGTCATTTACAAAATGTATAACTGCATTCTGAGAACCCATCTAATTACAGAGACAACATGGGGAATTGCAAGGTTGTGAAATTCACCCTAATATTTTCTTTATGCCCTAGTTTTCAAAACTTCATTAATGAACTGTTATTATGAACACATTCTCTATGAATTAGAATCTAGGTGTTTTTTAAATTTATTTTTATTTTTTTTTAACTCAGCCATAGAGTTTCCCAGAAAGCAAAAGACAGAACAAAAATGGAAAGAGTGGAGAGATAACCACAAGGATGAACAAGTGGTGTGTGCCCAGTGCTTCTGCAGCCCTGATGTGCTTAATGCACGTGGGGGTGCAGCTGGGAAGAGTGCCTTCTTCTCATTTCACAGATGAAGAAACAGAGGCTCAGCTACCTAACCAACCTAACCAAATTCACTGATCTGGTAAATCACAAAATGAGAATTCAATCCTTTCCCCTAGTTTGTGGTTTGTAACTCTCACAAATTTATCATTATCCAAAGAATTAGGCACAGAAGGGGATTTTATGAATACTTTTGGAAAATCATATTCATTACAATACACATTTCTAGTTATATAACAAAAATAGAATTACAAGCCAAACAAGAATAAGATTACAATGATCATGCAATTTCAAAAAACAAAAATAAAAATAAATATCATTTCACCTGATGGGCCAGGGACCTCATTAAAGAAACTAAGATAATCTTGTTTGTAGAGTTAAGCGGCATTTGTATTTCTGTAAAGGAAACAGATGACAGATATAGACAGACCCTTCCATGTACCATGAAGTTGTGCCATTTCACTGTAGAATTTTTAAAAGCGATTATTAAAAACAAACATTAAAATCCTTACTGGGTAACCAAGTAAAACTCCGCATAGTAGTAGATTATACAGTTGGCAGCTCATGACAGCAGGGAAAAGCTAGATCAAAACATTCAACAGTAAGAATGTGAGGGGATGCAGGCTTCTTTGCTATGGGAGAAAGGGGGCTAAATGGAGGATGTAGGTTCCTTCACTCTGCAGAGCCTGGGTCCGCAGCCCACCACAGACCAGAATCTGTGTGTGGCCTGTTAGGAACTGGGTCACACGACGGAAGGTGAGAGGTGGGTGAGCTGGTAAAGCTTCCTCTGTATTTCCAGCTTCTCCCATCTCTGATATCACCACCTGAACTCCGAGTCCTGTCACTTCCAGGGCAAAGGATCTAGGTCATGTGCACCTAAGGAGCGTCTCAAGCCCAGTGATCTGAGGTGGAGCTGAGGCAATGATGCTAGTTCTGGGGAATGTTATTGTTATGTATCACAGACATACAGTAGTAACAAGAGAACCCAAAAGAACTAAAAACACTTCTCCCCAGTCTATGGAAACATTGTCTTCCATGAAAGTGGCCCTTGGGCCCAGTAGGTGTACCCGCAAGCAGGTACAAAGCTCAGCTGGAGGTCACTCAAGATCTTGCACATTTCATATCCATACCAATCTGTCTCTGTCTTCGTCTCTAACTCTTTTCTGTCTCTGTTTGTATATCCAATTCTAGCTCTGTTTCTATCTCACTTTCTATCTCTATCTTCTCTATCATTATCTCTGTTTCTCTCTATCTCTATGTTGTTTATCAGACAATTAGTAGTTATACACTTGAGTAATTCATTTTTCTTCTATAAACAATTTTCTTTTTCATAAAACAAGGATGTTAACCTAGATGAATTTCAAGGCGTTTTCAGGCCACTATCTCATGAAATACCTCTTCAAGTAAAGGAAGCCCCTTAAAGTGGGCCCACTGACTAGATTCCATCACCATCAATCTAGAGGTAATTTTCTCTTAGAAGTTACCTTTGGCAAGCTTCCACCTTCCAACACTTGGTCCCTTCAGAAAAGTTGTTTTCTTGTACCTTGGTTGCATGTGGCTTAAAATTCTCATGGGAGATGAGGGTGCTGTTTTCCTTCCAACTGCATCCCTACTCCAATGATCACCATATCTAATCCATAGAACCAGGGAATATGGTATATCACATGGTCAAAGGACTTTGCAATGTATTAAGGCTATGGATCTGAAGTAATCCTGGATTATTTGGATGAACCAAAGCTAATCACATGAGTTCTTAAATGCACATAATTTTTGTTAAGCTGAGAATGGAATCGTGGTGAAGAAGATAGACACAAGAATGGTGTTGGGGGTGGGGGAGTATGTCACAGTGATGCCAAGCAGGTTGCAGACTTTGACATGCTCTCCTTGTTCATGCTCAAGGATCAGGAAGAAGCCTAGAAACTTATGAAAAAAGAAACATGGTCTTTAGAAATAAAGAAAGACTTCTGATTAATAGCAAGAAAGAAAAGTAGAAGCTCATATCTACAAATGCCAAGAATCTTACTACTTTTGGAAGCAGATTACTTCTCAGAGCCTCCAATAAGAAACTGGCTTGGCTGTCAACTTCATCTAGACTTAGTAAGGACTACATTCAAATTTTAATCTACAGAGCTGTGGATTGATCAACTTGTATTGTTGTGAGCCCCTAAATGTGTGATTTGATATGTTGCCAATAGAAAACAAATGCACCACATCCACATTATCTGTGAAATGATTCACACATTAATTCAAGATTTTAAAAATATTTCCTGAATTTATTTATAATAGCTCTGCTAGGCAATGCTGATTGTTTGTAATGTCCTCAGTTAAATTACAAGTTCCCTGAAGCTAGAGTCCCAGCTTGATTTATTATCATGATTTGTACCATCCATCAGGTAGCTCTTTTCTGAAATCTGACTCTGAGTTCTCCAATGTTACTGAAAGTCAGTTGATTTGGATCCCTATTTTCTGTATGTATAAAAATATACATAATTGTGGAGATCTCCACTACAAAGTGAAGATTAAGTAACAGATTTATGCAGAGTGCCTCTTAGCATAATGACTATAGATCCTTGTACACCAGATTTCTCTTGGCTATATTGTCTGACAAGAACTAGGGTCCCTGGCTCCTGAAACTAGTGCAGTTTCACTGGGTATATGGTAAGTGAAATTTTTTAAACCAACAGCCACAATGATCCTTCATGTCATCTAATTTTAAAAAACAATAGTTTAGAATAGGCTGTACTTGCTCTACTTCCATATTCTGACACTAACAAATTGTTTCCTATGTAATTAAAAAGTGATTCTTTGCTGAATTGCCCATTAACTGTGTGATTTTCTTTAGACTGTTCACAAAATAAATAAAGCTGGAGTTTGAGAAAGAGTGATAATAAATTCTGTCATTCTTTTAGGCTTGCAGTGATGGATTCTCGACAGGTTTTACTATAGATTCAAGGCTTTGAATGTTTGTCTTGTATGCTTTATTGGACCTGATACTAACACAAACTGAAGTTAAGCAACATCAAGATATCTGTTTCCCAAAATGAAAGAATAGAATCCAAAAAAAGAAGAAAAACATAAAGAAAATACAATTTAAAAATCAGAACTGATGTAAGGATCAGGGATATAACTTAGTGGTAGAGCACAAGTTTTTCATGTACAAGGCCCTGAGTTAAGATCCCAGCACCAAAAGATAAATAAATAAAGATTCACTTAAAAAATAAGTGCATATTTCACCCAGGACTTTATGGAAAAGTAAATATGAGAAAATGTCTATTGCCTGATATGCAATAAATGCTTAGAGAAGACAAAGAGAGACAGATTGCCATCAGTGAACGTGGAGCAATAATTGTGTGCATGCATAATGACTATGCTAAAGCAAATGTTTTATCTACAGTGTAAAATTTCAAAGAAGGCTGGGAGGGAGTAACTCAGTGAGAGAGAACTTACCTAACATGTGCAAGCCCCTAGGTACAATCCCCAGAACAAAAACAACAAAAAATTCAAAGGCAAAGATACTAGCAGTATCTTCAATTATTTCTGAATTTTAATGAACTCAGAAAATTGACTTAATGTAGTTAATATTATTTACTCTTCCCCTAACATGAGCCCGTTCAACTCAAGAAGTATTTTGCAATTTAATGCTTGGCTACCTCTGGCCTTTTGTGTCTTTTAAAAAAATCTTTTCACTTTCAAATTTTAATGTACTTGTTATATTTTTGTCCCCATTAGTTAGAAAATTATAAACTGATATTACATAGTTAATGGTTACTCTAAAAATCCTACCACACACAAGTATTTGTGTAATACTTAAATCAAGGGCTGGGGATTTAGCTCAGGGGTGCTGCTGGGTGCTTTGCAAGCACAAGGTCTTGAGTTTGATCCCTAGCACCAAAACAAACAAACAAAAATCAATACACAGATATATAACAAAATGTCTATTTCTTTTGGGCCAGGGACTTAGCTCAGTGGTTCTACAGCCTGCCTGACAAGCACAAGGTCCCGAGTTCAATCCCCGGTACAAAACAAAAAAAAAGAGTTAAATAAAAAAAAATAAATGATAAGTAAATTATTTAATATTATAAATCTCCTGCATCTTAATTCAAGGAGCTTAAACACTTTTTTTTTTGGTACCAGGGATCAAACTCAGGATCTTGTACTTGCAAGGCAGGCATGGTGCCACTGAGGTAAATCCCTGGCCAAGGAGCTTAAACATTTTTAGTTTTGATTATCCATCTCTTAACTGACATTGACCTTTTCTGGTTCCACACAAATTAACTAGTAGTAATAAATATTATTATTATGTGCTTTTGGATCTTTTCCTCTTTTTAAAATTATATACTGTAGAAGTTATTTTGATGGATACATATTGGTAAAATATTCTCTCATGATTTTTGATGTTGGTTTTTGCTGTTGTGGTTATTTTCACTTTCGGGAAGTTGCACGGTGCCAAACCCGGTGACTGAGGTGTATAAAGACACCAGGTCACGTTTTCATAAGCCCGCCTTTCTGTCGGATGGTGCACTGCATCAGCAGTCACTGACTTCTTTATCGTACCTGGAAAAGGCACTCAGAAAAAATGACTTTCAGAGCTTCTGCTGAAAGTGGCAAGGACAATGGGATGAGTGTGTTCAAACCGAGGGGAGGATTTTGAGGGGGATTCATGGCCGTGTGCGTCTTTACTGTCATAATTTTTAAAAATTTTCAACACACGCTACACTCATATCTGGAAATATGTTTCACTCTAAGTTTTTCCACTATGTTCATCTATTATTCTAGTTAAATATTACAATTTTACTCTAATATTTACTCTACTCATGCGGTGCTTATTAATTTGTCCCCTTGTTGTTTTGCATTCTACATATATTCTACACATATATACATTAGTGATAAAATGTGTAAACACATACATATATCAATATATGCACATTTATATTTTCATTTCTTGAAGTACTGTTATATTTACATTTTTTTCCAAAAATTCCATTCATGTTGGTAATATTTTACTCCTCATTCATAAATATACCCTACTTTATATCATTAAATATGAACAACCTCATAATTTAATTATTCCTTTATTAATTATGACTACCTGTAATATAAGCGGACCTAACTCTCATTTACAGAGAGAAGTTCATATGTGTTACCCACACTGCTCCACTTTACAATCTTTGGAAATTCCTTGCTAGAACTTTTTACTATGGATTTAGGCAGAATTTCTCCAGATTACTCTTGATCTTATTCATATGGAGAAGGTTATATAGATTCTCATCCCTAATGCACTTGAGGCTCAGTTAATGATTCAGAATTCTCACAAGATGAATATTTTCATTGTATTATTCAAAGAGACAAATAAGTGAATGGTGTTTTTCAGGATGTCCTTGTGAGGAGTAGATGCTATTTTTAGTGCTTATATTCACTCTGAGTATCTAGTCTTAAGACTCTCACTTTATTAAAAAACTAATTGTTTCCCTATCTCTCATGGACTTTATTTTTATTTTTTTTGGTACTGGGGATCGAACTTGGGTCCTTGCGCTTGCGCAGCAGGGGGCGAAACCACTGAGCTAAATCCCCGGCCCTCTCATGGACTTTAGACTCTATGTACATATCCAAAAAAAAAAAAAAAAAAAAGAAAAGAAAAACTGATTTAATTGAATTTTAAATGTCAAATAACGGAAATGGTTCCACTAATGATTTTTTTTACTTCAGGTAGCAGGTGTAACTGATTCTCATTTCATTCAAGAATGTGATTTACATTAGAAGTGGTACACGAGACACCTCTGAGATTTGACTCACTTGTGAACACACACCTTTATAGCTGATATAGTTCCAAAGTAGCACATTTGGATCTCTGAATTTTGTCAGAGTTTTATAGCAGTCATGGTAGCCACATGTTCTGATCTGGTATAGGAGCTACTGTGGTGTCCGAACCCTTCCAGGTCTGAGGAAACATATTCTTTGAGGTCATTTTTCTCAATAATCTTATGTTTGTAATGGCAGTGACTGTTCTTCATTTCCATCTTCATGTAGAGGGGTGCAGATGTCAACATCATTATTTCCTTCCCAAGAAATAACATGTTTTCTACTGGAAGATATGTTCTCTACTGTTGGAGACCAAGAATGTATTTCAATATATTTCTGATGATACCACCGCAAATATTTGACATCTTCATTTATTTACCTAAAAACTATTTACTGAGTGTCAGTTCTGTGGCAGTTAATGTTTCCGCTTAGGTCATATAGCAGGACTAAGAAAGAACAAATAGTCCTGTCTGTGGACTTTATCAATTAGAGAAGGCAAAATATAAAACAAGTAAATAAGTAATTACATAGTGTATTAGATGGTGATAGATTTTGTCACGTTTGGTAGAAACTAATTTTTATTACTATTATTTTTAGAATAATAAAATTACTAATTATAAAAATAAACAATTACAACTATTAAAGAAATTTTATTAAGAAATGTTATTAAAGAAATGTTATTAAAGAAATTTTATTAAAGAAATTTATTAAGAAATGTTCTTAGTGAATTTATCTCCACTGACCTTTTTTTAAAATAAAATCCATCAACATTTATAGTCTGTTTTCTTATAGGTAACATCTAAATTTTCTCATCTAGTCCCAACTGGCAGTAAGGAGAATGTGAGTACTGGGCTTCCAGTTGTTCAATGTGCAGTTCTCTTTTATTAGAGACCACATGATCGATACGTCATTTTACCAAAGATGTTCAATATTTGTTTAACTGTGAGAACACTGCAATTACATTGTAAAGATTGCGATTTTAGTTCCTGATTCTAGTGAAATGCTAATTAAAGCCAATTTTTAAATAATTGTGTTTCATTACTATTGTGTACAAAGCAGCATGTCAAGTGGAAAAATCAGTTGATGATGAAATGCTGATTTAGTATTATTTTCAGATAAAGACAAATAATTTGAAATGATTGTTACAGATCATCTTTCTGAACATTCCTGACTATTGCACTTATGAGGAAGACATACCCAGTAAAGTCTTAACATACTCCCTTACCAGGCATTTATCTTTGAATGCATAGTTCATTAAGCTCTAATTATCAACAGAATTTTCAAATGTCAAATATAGAAACTATCAAACTCTTATTATATGGGAGTCTGATGGGAAGTAGGCTGAATAATATATTTCATTTAAAATTTTAAAGAATAGGAATAATTAGACATACACTAGGAAAAATAAAAGATAATCTTGATTTCTGTATCACATACTATATACACTCAAATTCAGAATTATTATTCCTAATATCAAAAAGTTAAACACTTAATATTACAAAAGCAGATGTCTTCATAATTTGGGGGATGTAAAATAATTTATATAGGATATAGAGAGTACTAACAAGAAAGGAAAAGACTAGTAAGTTAGAGTACATTAAAAAGGTAGCTTTCCATCCATAAAAAAGAATATGAGATTGTGAAAAAGACAAGATTTAAGGAGCTATCTTTCCAAAACGTGTAACATATATATATAGGCATACACTTATATAAAATTTTTATGTGTAACAAATATATACATAAGTCTTATAAAGAAAAGTAGAGAACAGATAGAAAATGGGAAAAAATGGTAGGCAATCCACAAAGTAATACAAACACTTGATAAATTTTAAAATCCTTTACTTCATTTGGTGTCGGGGAAATGCAAATTTAATTCATACGATGTCACTGCATCAACAACAGAATGATTAACTCGTGACGTAGAGACACAAACATAAATGACACCAACTGCTGTGGGGTTATGGAGCAAGCGGAAATTTCATTTTCTGTCTCTGTGAATTGACACAACCACTTGGGAATCTTCCAGCCTGTCCTTCTTAAGCCAAACATGAGAGACAGATGCATATTCAATTACACAGCAATTTAACCCATCACATTAACAGAAATGCACACATATGTTCACAAAAACAGCAAGTAGAATAACATTCATAGCAATTCTACCCATAATCCTAAACTAGAAACACTGCAAAGGTCCATCAGCAAAAGCCAGATACCTAAAAAAAAGAAAAATTATTATACCTTCCTGCAAACATTCATCTTCCACCCCATTGAATGAAGTCCATCAAAAAGGATTTTCTGGGTTGAAATTGCTGCCTGGAGGATATAAAGTTCAAAAACAATACACTCATGTATGGTGTAAAGATCAGAGCAGCGGTTATTTGGAGTAGAAGATACAGTGCTTTGCAGGTAGGAAGGGCTTCTGATACAGACAATGACCTATTTTTCAGCCTTAGTGCTGGTCTTTCCACAGTTCTTTGAAAAGTCAGCATTGCATTTTACAAACATTGCATTTTGAATATGTGTATAAGTCTCTATTTCTTTCATGCTATAATTAAACTTTTAAAAAAGTAAATATTCATTGACATCTGTGAATAATAACATAGCTCATTTATGCTTAGAAAAAAAGAGAAATGATGGAAAATAAAGTTTCTAGGAGATTCTATTTTCTGTTTTGTTTTGGGGTTTTTTTGGTAACGGAGATCGAACTCAGGAACTTGCACTTGCGAGGCAGGCAGTGGAACCACTGAGCTAAATCCCCGGCCCTGAGATTCTACTTTCTACAGACCACACTACTGAGATTTTTGTCTAAATTTCTGCTGTACCACCAGAAGATCTTAGATTTGATATTCCTTATAACGATAAAAACATTTTGAGTTTTATGAAATATCTTTCTATTTTAAATTATTAACAAAATACGGGGAAGAATAGAAAACTCTGCAGACCAATATTACAAGCTACTAGCCATATTCTGCACTCAGAGCATGAATATGAGGACTCTGATTTATAGATTTCTTTAACAAGGTTTTTATGGTAATAAAATACAAATTGTGGGAAATTGAAACAAGTTAAAAACTGAATGGCATGCTTTTTATGAAATGATTAATTGAAACCAATTTTATTAGAGATGGTGTCTATTAGTACAAGATGAATACAGTAGAATTCTAATGTCAATTATTCATCACTCAAAATGAATTCCTTTATAACTTCCTAGTCACAAATAGAGTTGTTAATAGCAATATTTCTGTAATAATTTTACTGTTTCTTTGCTCTCATACTAAATGATGCATTAGCAAATGGGTTTCAACTACAGTAGTTCTTGAAAAAAAAAACACAATTCTTTATAATTTTATTGTCATTTTTAATAATAAAAAGTGAATTCTTTAAATACATCTGAAATATATGCTTTAGTCATTGAATATGTTATATCAAAGTACATTAAAGCAAAACTAAAGTTTTTATTTTATTTACATGTTATAATTTTCTCACATTGCTAAGGAAAATGTACACATCACTGTATTAATTTTTGATCTACTAGTAGTAAAGCAGCAGGTAAGGACATTTTAGGGATACCACAAAAATGTCCTTGACCTAGACTCTGTAATCCTCAGCACTGTCCTGTGTAAGATAAAGTTAATGATTACTTCTGAAGACCCAGGAGTGAGTGTTAAATGATTCAATTGCAATTGTATAACTAGGAATAATGTTGGGCACATAAAAATAGAAACGAATATTAGCTCATATGTTTTACAATCTCCACCTAAGCAGCCAAGTTTTTCATAAGTAAGAAAATACTCAAAGAAAAAAATATAGTTGTTCAAAACACCAACAAAGCTTTAAGGTTGTATTGGCATTGTTCTGAAAGTTATAAAATGAATCACTGTACTTTTCTAAAAGTCACTTGAAGAATATATCTGAATTCTTTTCTATTTTTAAAAGAATGATTTGAGAATCTGAGAAATGAAGACCTCTGTAGTAATTGTGATTGTCTTTTAACATATAGTTTCTTAATGTTTTTTAAAAATTTCACATTATCTCAAACATTTCAAAAAAACTGACAAGTATTTTCCATATCCATGTACTTGTCACCCAATGAATATTCTTCATTGCCTTATTTATAAATTATTAGAATGATAAAAATATCAATTTTATCTGTGAATAATATTTTATATAGTTTGAAAGGCAAGTATTTAATTTTTATTTTTAGCATAAAGCCAATGACCCAGGCCAATAACAAATTGATAAACAAAAGCACTAAAATATCTAAAAAAAGGGCCAAGGATTTAGCTCAATGTTGCCTCTCCTGCCTTGCTAGCACAAGGTTCTGAGTTCGAGCCCTGGTACTGCAAGAAAAAAGAAACAAAAAATAAAAACATTAGTTGCCTTTAAAAAATGTTTTAAAAAATCACAAAATAAAATGAACTATGTAATAGTCAATGACAAATTTATCAAAATGATTACATTCCATATTCTATATAATTATTATATACAGTGTTACTAGATATACACATTTTAATCAATACCTCTCTTCAATCTTTGTTTATTGAAAAAATTCATCATATAATAAATTATTTGGAACTCTAATATTAATTTACATTACTGAACATCTTCATCTATTTTTTATCTCATTTTTTGCATTTTGACTAAAGTTTTTCTATTACAAGTATGCCTATTATAATATATATTTACTAGATTCAAATTTTAATTATTTTCAGGGTGATAATATCCTCACAATTGTAAACTGAGTATTTCACTTATATTTTTTTCCTAATGATGGTTAATAATAATGAATATTTCAAAATATCCACAAGAGATTTTAAATGTTCTCACCACAAAGAAATGACCCATGTTTGAGATGATATGTTATCCTGATATAATAATTATGATATTATTATCTTGACATCATAATTACAAAATGCATATATGTATTATGTTTTCACCATAAACATGTAAAATTATTATTTTACAATTGAAAAAATAAAATTTTAAACATAGTCACAAAAGTTATGGAATATCTGGACAAAAATAGCATAATAGTCTTGATTTGCACATTAGAACATAAAATACACACTGTTTAAATGTATTCATTTTCATTTACCCAAAGTGAGCATGATCTAGGCTATAAAAGTTTACTTTATCTTAAAGGAGAGACATAATACAACATATATTTTCTGACTTCATTAAAAATAAATTAGAAATCAATAATAAAAAGATAAATAAAATGTCTAATTGCATGGAAATAAAGCAATAAACTTCTGAAGGGTTTAAATAGCAAACAAAATGTGAGTTAGGAAATGTTTAAATGTTTTGAACTCAATAATGATGATAATATGACATGAATACTTGGGGATTATACGTTCATATTCCATTTGGAGAATAGACTCAATAAAGCTGTTTCATAAAAACAAAACAAAACACCAGTGATTATATTCCTTTATCCAAAGAGCACTTTATACAAATGACTGCAATTGTTAGAGAATTAAACAGGAGAAAAGGTTGCTTATTAAGTTTGTAGATACATATAAGCATTTCGGTTTGTTTGAGAGGCTGATCACTGTTACTTTACTTCATATCCATAAACTGGCCATGACATCACAGATGTTACCTAAGAAAGCTGATGGTTTATAGAAACACATGTATTTTCTCTTTTTGAATGGATATAGTGCTATCTAAAACTGGATTATGGTTTTCCACAATGCCATGAGTTCTAACAGGTTTCTGTCTAACACTGCACATTGTGCTTCCTGACCTTTGTCAAATCTCATCTTTTCTAATTGAGAAAAGTCCTTAAATCAGATGGAACCCCTTGATTCTTCTATGGCTTAGGACAGGATGCTCTTCAAATACAAGGAACCCAGAGAATGTAATTACTACTATTACTTGATAAACTACTCACTCATATTTTCACCCTGGAAAACTAGCACTGAAAATGATACCTTTCATCTCTTCTCACCCTGTATTCTTATACTGCTATGTATTACTATCATATTATTATTATTTTTAAATTATTTTCACTTTAGCAACCATAATTAAGGGTGGAGTTTACTAAGTGTGCCTAGAGTGATATAGCATGTACTATATGTGACGCATTTGAGTTTCCTCCAATCAGCTTCATTCTCATTGTTCTCTCCTATTGTCATGGTAGACCAAAATGCCCCAGAAATCGAAAACTATTTCCATGACAACAAAAGAATATCTGTTTGTACAACTAAAGTTTTGGACCTAACCCTATCAAAAAACCAAATTGTATTTGATTCAACAAGTGTATTTTAACACTTAGTAGAAGACATTATCCTAGGCAACTGTTACTCTATTATCTGATTTACTCTGCAAAAGACCTATGGCTAAGGATTAACATTTTTATTTGTTGAGAATAACTATATAAACTTTGAGTAAGTGACTTGCCATGATTATTGAGTAGAAACTCAATTCCAAATCATTAAATGTTAAAAGTCTACTTTCATTGCTTCAAATAAGTCCAGTAAGTGTAGACAAAAAAAGTAAAAAAGTAAAAGATTCTCCATTTCAAAGTAAATTATGAACAGTACACATCTGAATGTCATATTTTGCTCTAGCTTTTTCAAAGTTCTTTCTTCCCTGTGGGAACAGATATGACATTATTTCACATACATGGTGTTGACTTTCGAGGCAGAATTCTACATTAGTAATAAAGATGACACGAATACAAAATGTTCCCCAAATGTATGGACATAGCAAACACATCCATATACAAACTAGACTTACCATTCAGTCCTATTTTATCAACTGAATATAAAGCTAAATGATCTGTGCTATGTTCAACACTTTATAAGTTGTAATTGTTTCTTTAAACTGTGTTTTAGAAAGTGTAATTTTAAAAGGAATGAATCTAGGCCTAGGTAATATATTTTTTATTATGCATTTCCTAATAGTCACATTCTATCCATTCTTTTTTTTTTTCAGTACTGGAAACTGAACACAGGGCCTGCTCATTGAGCTACATCTCCAGCCCTTTCATTTTTTATTTTGAGACAGGATCACCTTAAATCCCTAAGTGGTCCTGGCTGGACTTGAACCTGCGATCCTCCTGCCTCCACCTCCCATAGTGCTGGGTTGACAGTTGTGTGTCCCTGCACCTGGCTTACCCATTCAGCTTTTTTATAGAGAAATTTGAAAATACAACTTGGAGATTTGAGAACTTTTTATTCTGCTTGCTTCTCTGTATGCTTCTTTGTGACCTGAAACTGTTCCAATTGGGACAGGATCTTTGACAGCCTTTAAATCAACACAGTACTACAGCTGTGAACTTGGGAAAAGCTCAAGACCTAAAGGAAAACATTCACTTGCAGTAATCAGCCTGTCCCATCCTTGGCCTTTCCGAAGATAAACACCTTTACCATGGGGAAAATGCTAAACATTGGCAGAAGTATTTGTCAAGAGCCTTTCTTTTCAGGGTTTGTTTTACCAAGACTTATGATGACAGCTCTTCCTTTCTCAGAGCAAAAGTAACTAAAATGTCTCATTTGTTCTCAGGAACAGGATAAACGTAAGGAGATTGCTGGCAGATTTACTTTTGAAAATACCGATGTTCCACTGCTCTCCTTGGAAGGTATCAACGATCCCTCAACACCTAAGTAACACAGCAAAACACGGATAAGTCGTTCAAGCCACCACTGTTTTCTGAATCTTCCCTCTTAAAACTCTCTGTCCCTACAGCTCTCTTTTCTCAACACTCGATTATAAACAAATCTTTAAAAGGAAAGAAAGTAAGAAGAAACGCAGGCTTTCCCCAGCTTTCTTTGATTTCTAAGATAGGACAAGAAAATCAAAGTCACACCAAACAAAAACTTTAGAGAACAAAGTTTCACTAAGGACATCTTACAACTAATTAGAACTCGGGGCCACTGGCCAGGTGAGTTACGTGGCATTGTTCTGTATCTGTGGGAGTGTGGCCAAGTATATATTAACAGATCTTACTCATTAAAGTGCATCCCTCATTCAGTCCTTCCAATTATACAGTACTAAAACAAAATGGGCAGCTTCCAGGTCAAATTCTTCAATGGGGCCCAGATCCACCTTTCTGACCGACATAATAAAACTGGACCAAACCCATAAAACAACAGCTTCTAAAACGTCAGGCAACAAAGGACAGTGATGCCCGAGAAAGAAAATAAATGATGATGAAAAAACAATGGTCTAAAAACAAAAAGAGACAATGTGAATGTGTTTATAGGTCAAGAGAAGCTCCCTAAATAAATGGGAAAACTTTGCCTTCTTTCAAACTATAAGGTGCCACTCATTATTATTATTATGTGGGTTCCCCTTCTTATTCACAGGAAGTCAGCTATGAGCATGGAAGGAGTTACTGTATCTTCTGTGTGCAAAGTAACTCAGGGAGAACCTCGAACCCCCTTCATCAGCAGGCAGGGCCTGTCCCAGTAAGGATTCTATGATCCCATATGTTTCCCTGGCAGAGAATGACCGCATCCTGACCACCAGGACAGGACCTCGGCATGACACTCTGTGTCTAAACTCAACCCTTCTGCAAAAGATCATTTCCAAGTTGGAAGGGGATGAAGAGAAGAAAGGAAAGGGGAAGAAAGGGAGGAAGGAGGACCTAAAAAGAATTGAGACGTGCTATGCACAAGTGCTGACTCCCCACCATGAATGGAATCATGACGCACTGCAAATATGTACCAATAAAAATAAAAATTAAAAAGAGAATCAACTTAGCTGGGCATAGTAGTGCATGCCTGTATCTCCAGCATTCTGGGAGGTTGAGGAAGGCTTGCAGGATTGCAGTTCAAGACCAGCATGAGCAACTGAGCCAGATCCTATCACAAAAGAAAACACAAAAAATGGCTAGGGATGTAGCTTAGAATGAAGGTACTGGGTTCAATCTCCAGGAGCACAAAAAAATGAAGAAATAAAGAAATGAATCAACTCCAATTTTCTTTTCTGGTACCGGGGATCAAACTGGGGTCCTTGGGGTTGCAAGCCAGGTGGCAGAACCACTGAGCTAAATCCCCAGTGTCATCCAATTTTTAAAAAAATAATACTTAACCCTTAGGCTTCCCTACTGTCACATCCCATTTTAGTCTCACTGAATTAAACTGCTCTGAGAAGTCCACAGAGCTAACAATTAGGAATATTGTGTTTCATTTCCTGTCCCTAAGTATCAAGTCAATAACCTGTAGATGTTTGAGTGTGCTTATTTCTGACTAGTCTCTTTTTCTAGGCAGGACAGTTCATTGTTTCAAATTCTAATTAAAATTCCATCATCATTGTACTTCTGCACCATAACAAGTTGTAAACAATTGAGGCACAATTCTTGAACTGTTATATTTTTAAGTTTAGTTTAATATTATTTGATTATAAAAAATTTTGTCTCTTCCTAAAACATTTTAATGGATTCCTATTTTTAATTCTTATTTATTTATTATTGAAATTTATTTATTTTTGTGATACTGAGAATTTGTCTTAGTTACTTTTCTCATTACTGAGACAAAATACCCAATACCCAAGGTTAAGGGAGGAAGATTTATTTAGCTGACAGTTTGTAGAGGCTTCAGTCCATAATCAGGTGACTCCAAGGCAGGTTGGCATGGCAGAAGGGCATCGAAGAGGAGAACTAGCTCATAGCAAGTAGAACAGAACAAAAGCAAGCAAGGAAGAGACCTTAGCAGCATCTTTCTGCTCCTTTTATCCTATCTGGACTACTTAAGGCAAATAGCACTCACACCCTTAATCCCAGTGTGCTTGGTTGCACTGTGAGTCAATTCCAGGGTCACACACTCCAGATCCAGCCACCTCTGAAAAAGCCCCACCTATGTCCTCCTGAGGCTTTGGGGACATCTAGACATAAACCATAACAAGACTGTGCTTTGGCACTGAGCTACTCAGCCTTTTTTCATTTTCTTTTTAAAGTTTGAAGTAGTGTCTTGCTAAGTCACTAAGTTGCCCTGGCTGAACTCCAGCTAACAATGCTTCTGCCCCATCTTCCCAGAGTTCAGAATCACGGGCATGCAGCATGTGTCGCCACCTGTTGTTCGCAGGCACTGAGCCCTGGAGAAACCACACTCGCCGAGGAGCTGGGAGTCTTTGAAGCAGAGCTCTGTGTGCTGCAGGGGGGCAAGTGCTGGGGAGGACAAGCTTGGGAGATGTCACCTGAACTGTGGGAGCCGAGGCAGAGGAGCCCAAGTGATGAGCACCTAGGAACAAAACCTCTGCCAGAATTCCAGTGTCCCTGCAGCGCTCTCTGTAGACAAAGCTTACATTCCGCTCACCTGCAAAGAAAACATATTCAAGGAGTCCAGAGCAATGGTTCCAAACCAATTAAGAGGGTGTCTTTGGAGCTAAGAAGCACTGATCTGTAACTAGTATGTTATACACCTCCTTTTCTAGTGCAGATTAGAGACCTCCTAATCCTCTGTCTGATGAGTAACATGATCTGACAATGACATGCTGGAATACGAATCCATGCAACAATTTAACATTTTAAATGCCAAAACAAAATAAGGCTTTGGCTAAAGCCCTGACATAGAGGCTTCATCTACAGTGGTGGCTGATGGCTGAACATGAAGCTCAGGAAGAGCAACCTTCAACCCAGAGAGCAAGGCTGAGGCAGAAACATTTACAGATACAGTATCCATGTGGTGCTTGCCATAGAATAAAGTAAATGAGAAGTTTACTTTATCTCTAATAAAGAATCGAGTGCAAACCATATTTGACCAACACCCTTTCTTTGCCTATGTCTTTCACTTAATTATTTCAAACAAAGCTGAATTAATTATTTTTTCTTGTTGTTCAATCTTCAATGTCTATAGGTTCCAACCACAATTGTAAATAAATATCCTGTGAAACAGAATGTAAGTCTCACATTTATATTGCCAATATTTCATTTAAGGTCTCTGTATCTTGCTAAGATACAGTAGCTTATACTGACACATATCTGTAACCCCAGCACTCGGGAGCTGAAGCAGGAGATTGCTAGTTCCAGCCCAGTTTGGGCAATTTAAAGATTTAATGAAACCCTGTAACAAAAGTAAAAGTACTAAAATGGCTGGGCATGTTTCTCAGTGTCAAGGCCCTGGATGCAGTCTCCAGTACTACCAAAACATTAGAAAAGCTGAATAATGCATAGTTTGTCAACTGGTGATGGCATGAGGAGCTGTGGGAGGAAGAGCAGGTACAGAGGAAAGGCAGACATAGGAGACAGAGAGAGGGGCCAGGCACTCCCCAGCGACATTGTGCAGAAGGTGCTGGTTACCTGTCTGCAGAGAGCTGGAGACAGCACCTGGGACCTGAGCCTGGTCATACCAACCCAGCTGTCCAGGCCCAGAGCAGGCAGAGCACTGGTGAGAGAGAGCAGTAGAGGGGTGGGGGGACTCGAACACAGCTTCTCACTCCAAGATATTGCATGTAAACGCTGAAGCTCCTCACCGTAGAACCAGACAAGGACCTATGAAGGGAAACTCCCATGAGCCCGAGGTGTTGGAAGCTAGGGTTGTGATTACCTTCCGAGGTTAGCGATGCAGCGAGAGGGGGAGGGGCTGAGATGGTTCCCCCTCTTCATCTGGTCATTTGTGAATGTAATATATTCACTTGGTAAAAATCCATCAAGCAAGAAGCTTATTGTCTGGGAAACTTTCTAAAGTAAGTCTCAATGTTCAGATGCTCCTTGAGTCACAATGGTATCACATTCCCATAAACCCATCCTAAATTAAAAACATCATGAATTAAAAATGTGTTTAACACTTCTAACCTGCCAAATTTCAGAGCTCAGCATCACCTACCTTAAGCACACTGGGGACATCTATGTTAGCCTACACTAGGGCAAAACCACCTAACATTAAACCTATTTTGTGATAAAATATAGTGTATCATGTAATTTATTGAATATATGTATCCAAAATAATGCTGGCAACCAGTAGACTATTGACTACTTGTTTCTCCTAGCAGTTACTTGGCTACCTGGGACTTGTGGCTCTCTGCTGCAGGCTGCTGCTGCTAAAAGCTAAATGTCATACTACATGCAACCAGCTTAGGAAAAGTTCAAAGTTCAAGTATGCTTTCTACAGAATGCATATCATTTTTTGTACCATGATGAAATTGAAAAATCATTAATTCTGGGATAATCTGTATGCTATATAGAGAAAGACATGCTCATAAAAATACACACAGAAGTGCTTATAAATATACATTTGTATTTATACATACATATGTATACATACATTTCTGTGAATTCTCTTTCATGCAGATGAAATGTTTCTTGATAGTCCAAACTGGTAAAATAGTATGGAATATTCAAGGTGCTTAGAGTGTAAGAAATAAAGGAGGGAACATTCATTGTATAACTTGGCTTAATTCGAATTGACTGAATGTTAATAAAGGTGTCAAATCTACAAAGTCATTACTGTCAACAGCTCAAAGTCACACAATAAGTCCATATATTAAAATCTCCTCCTGAGTAAAATATCCTCTTATAAAAATGAATATGGGTTAGAGGATAATGATAAGATAAAACATGCAACAATAAGCCTGTCAGCAGTGAGTCTGGAGTCTTTGGCACTGACTGCCAACTAAGGCATGACTTTTGAAAGCAGTTTCAAAAGGATGAATATTGTCAAATGGTTGGGTAGAATGTGCCTAAAATCTAAAGTCCTGCAGAAAAAGAACCACAGATATAAGCCCTTTTGCCATGAAAAATTTAGGTTTAAATGTCATGCAAATTATCATACACATCTCTTTAGTACAAATTCTCATTTGAAAAAGCATGATATTAGACAAATGATAAAGATGTGCAGTAGATAAAAGTAGCAGTATATCTCTAATAATAGTAAAATTTGGTAGCATTGAGATATACAAGGTGATAATTCATTATAATATCTCTAATGCTTCTTCTCATATCTATTTTTCTTTATCATGAATGGTATTATTTAGAAAATATATGTACAGGGCTGGGGATTTAGCTCAGTGGTTTCACTGCCTGCTGAGCAAGAGCAAGGACCCAAATTTAATCCCCGATACCAAAAAAAAGAAAAGAAAAGAAAATATATGTACCGTTATGTAAGGGGATTTAGCGGCTGGTTTGCAGGGTCACAGGAAGGAGAGTCCACAAAGATGGAAACCACAGAATAAGAGGGATCAAGGAATCAGGCCCAGTCCAAGAAGAAAGACCTGGAAGCTCACTGGAGTCACATTGGGAACCTCTGCTGGAAGCTGAAGAACCTGGAGACGTATAGACGCATGTCCAAAGGAACCAGCAGCCAAGCATGGACCTGCTCAGGAAGACTAAAGCTCTACGACAACAGACACACTTCCTTCTTCTTTCCCTTTTTATTCCATCCAGGCTGCAAGCCTATTGATTGGTGCCAACCTCATCTGGGGTGGGTCCTCTTCCCCTCAGTTTGCTGGCCTCCATGTCAATCATCCACAAGCATGCCCAGAACTGTACTTTACTAGTCTAGGCATTTATATTCCATTAGAGTTGACATACCATGATTAGTGGTCACATGCATTATACCATTTTGGGAAAAAAACATCAAAATTATTTTCAAAATGTAACAAAAATTTTAACAATGGGAATAAAATCTCATCATCAATATCAATGAGCTGAACAATATTCTTAAAAGAAGTAAAAATTTTTAATGTATTTTTTGGATTAAATTCTAAAATTTATATCCAGGTTTTATATTATGTTGGGCAACAGTTTATGTGGGTTACATGTATCACTCCTTTTTATCTCCATAGAGAGACCTATATTGTACATACTTATATAATCTTATTTAAATAAATACACAAACCAAGTTATAGAGGTGTGAAGATTCTCAGTATGTGTCACAATACCTAGTAAGTAGAAGTACTGACATCCTAGAAAAGCAATCTGCAAATTCTACTCAGGTCCTGCCTTCATATCACCTTTTAACATTAAAGCAATTTGGCCTCTGATGGTAATGAAAAGCTAAACTAACAGAGTTACAACAACCTTCACAGTAATATTCCTCATATTTTGACCTGAAATATTTTCAAATGAGTTCATACTCAAGTTCCAATCTTCATTTGGTGAAATATTTCTGAGAGTTCAAAAAAGAGTATATTAGGAAGTAATTGTTCCCTTTCCCTAAATTTCACCCTCTGCTAAAGGAGTTCATGATATCTTTCTTTCATACTTCAAAAGGAAACAAAAAGAGATCTTTAACTGCACCCTTGATAGAGACCATGAGCAATGGTAACATGAAATTATTTCAGTATGTAAAAAAGAATCACTAAGGAAAAAAGTGACTTCTTTATCTGATAACCTTTTTCTTCTTATAGAGCAGATCAGACATAATAACTAATTCAGCAGAGTGATTGAAGTTGGTTCCTTTACATACCTGTGTATTACACACTTTCAAATGAAAAAGGAATTTTTCATTTCAAATTTGATAATAGAACATGAAGATTTTGCTGAGACCTGCCAGGTCAGAATAGTAGGTATCTAGAAGAAAGTGAGATGGAAATCAGCGTTAGAAGGAATCCAAGGAGCTCAGCTGTCAGCACCAAACTGGGAGTGGGAGAAAAACTTTCACAGGGACAGATTAAAGAAGGTAAAGGTGACAGGGCTCAGAAACACAGTGACTATAAATGGCTCAAAGCAATTCCATCCCTTGAGCCAATTTCACTGTCCTTGCTAATGAGTGAATGATCCCAGTGCTCCTCACCGGGAACAACCACACACTAGGAGAAGGAAATCAAAGATCATAACTTCCCTGAGTTTGTGCTAGTGACACTCTCTGTGGATGCTCAGATTCCTTGGAAGCAATAACACTATGTCAAGGTATAAGAAGCTACCCACAACCTAGCTGTTGTACCAGACGATATGGCTTTCAAGACAAGAAGACACTGTACTCCTGGTGGGATGAGTTGGGAGAGATGGCAACAACCACTGCAGCTCCCCGGCATCCTTAGGTGCATGGAGATTGGAGAAATGTCAGTCATATTTTGGCATCTGCACACAGGCAAGCGTGAATGTTTGCATAAGCTGCCCAAACATATGTACATCCCCTAACTTCTCAATCTCAAATTACAAAGAAAGAAAGAAAGAAAGAAAGGAAGAAAGAAAGAAAAGAAAAGACTAAATAGCAGCAATCAGAGCAGAAAAGCACCACAGTGAGCCACCAGCATCAAGACACACACTGCCTGAGACCCATAGTGATTGACTAAATTCCAGTAGGACAGAATCCATTATTGACCCCTAAAACAGTCCTCCCACTGAGACTGAGTAAGCAGACTCCTGGTTGAGAAAGTGACCAAGTCTGGAAGGCGTTTAACGTATCTTCTTCATACACAGCTGAAATGGCAAAGCATTGGCGTCCAGCTCACTGCCCTGCAGTGAGAAAGAAGACCAAAGATCAGTTTGAACAAAATCAAAGGAAATGAGAAAAGCGCTAAGGAAGTAGATGAATGTTATCCGAATGACTCCTACTCTTACACGAAGAACACTGAAAACTTTTCCTAACAATTTTGTGGGTTAGATATTATTATCTTCATTTTATGAGTTAAAAAATCCAAGGATGGAAGAAAATGGACCAATTCTTCAAGACCTAATGAGTGGCAAAAGCTGAAATCATACCACATTCTTTTCCCTAATGGGCTATGCGTAGGCATGGCTCTTTATTTTGACTGAAAACCATATCATTAGGAAAGAATACAAATAAAATGCATATTATATTTACTTTTATTCATGAATGGAATGAAGTTTCAAGAAGAAAAACAATGGCAGAATGCAAAGAGTCACCTCAATGGCTGTTCCATCCCATGTTGTGCCCACAAAGAGAAGAAATGACCATCCCAATTCCCTGTCTCCCTTGATTTCTCAGCCATGCCCTCAAACAGACTGTAAAACTTCTCTAGCTTTCGAGACCTTCTCAGTAGGAAATTAACCCTGCTGGAAATTAGTTTATTATAGCCAGAATTGTAAGAAAAACAATTTTGGGGGAAGAAAATTAATCAGTATCCAACTTACTTTTAATTAATGCATATACAGTGAACTGGTAATTACATTGGCACGTATCTATTCTAAATGTAATCCTCATGTATGTATAAAGATATATATGGGAAGATTTTATTTTACTTTTCCAAGATGAGAAATAATTGGAGAACAACTACATGTGTATTTAAGAAGGGTTGAATAATATACACTACTGTATTTATTTAATGGGGTATCATCTGGAAATTTCTTTTGAGTTTGAAGATATATTGGCCTTATGGCATAGTAATTTCACTCTTAGGAATTTACCTAAGGAAAATGAAACAAAAATACAAATTTGTACACAACTGTTAATAGTGGCCTTGCTTGTCATATCCAACTGATAGAAATATTCTAAATTCCATTATGAAGGGATAAACAAGATTTAGTCTACCTTATATTGGAATACTTTGAAATAGAGAGAAGGAATGAACTCCTACTACTTCCATGGATGTATCTCAAAATTAATACATCGAATAAAAGAAGCTAGTCACACTAACACACAACCCACAAGATGTCAAGTGCATAAAATTCTGAAAATGCAAACAAATATAGAGGGACAAGCACATCAGCTGAGAGGGAGAAAGGTCTGTCTTGACTTAAATACCACAATCCTCTATTTTTCTTGCTGCATGTTTGCAGGTTTTCTTGAATAAATATTGGTTCCCTGTAGAGCTATGTTAGGACCATTTCTGCAGGCATTAAAGGATGTTCTTAGTTTTGTTTTGCAGTCGTTTTCACCAATTTCATTGGGAGTACACACACAATGCCCCTAATGATCTCATACCAGGATTCAGTTCCTTAGGGATCTATTTAACATCATTTCACCGGCATTAGGAGTCTATTTTTAAAAATAATAAAAACTCTTAATTGATTGTCAGGCTGTTTTCAAATAATTTTCAGTTATTTCACTGAAAAAACTATTTTGATTTTTTCCCCAGTTCTCAGCATATTCACATTGAAAAAGGAATCTAATGCATTTACTGAGATTTTCAGTGACAGTTTTCTTTCTTTTTTTTTTCTTAAATTCTTTTATTGGTACATTTTAGGTATACAATACATTTAGATTTATCATTGGGTGCTTGTACCTGTATATGATGTATCTTGATTCTTATTTTTTCCCCATTCCCTGTGCGCCCTTCACCCCCTCCACCCTTCCCTATTTACACAGACTTTGTTTCCAATTTTTTCTTTTCTCATAATTTTTCCTTTCCCTTCTTTCCTTTCCGTTTCCCGTCCCACTTCCCCTACCCCTTTAGAGCTTTTCTTCCTATTTCAAATTATCAATTATTCGTTTTAATCATTTTAATCCTTATTTACATTTTCAGTTTCTCACACTAGAGAAACTATTCGGTATTTACACATGTGTGTCCTATTTATTTCACTTAAGAGGATGGCCTCAATATGCATCCGTTTAGCTATAAATATCTTTAGTTTCTCGTTCTTTATGGCTGAGTAGTACAGTTTTCTTTATTCTCTTTTTTCCGTCTCTCTGTCTCTCATTCTTTTGTTTCCCATTATGAGACTTACTAATTAGTGCTTTGAAATTAAATTTTTAAAACTAGAAAAGAAAGGAAAAATGAAAGGCAGAGGCACTGTATTTGTGCCCCCCACCCCAGCCCAGGAGATGCCATCACAAAGGCCACAGGACAGTTTTTCTGTGTGGAACTCAACTAATCTCGACCATGGCAGAGCATCTTCAACACAAGTCTGTCACCAATTTGGTATTTTTTTCCCAGTGAGTGTGAGCACACCATGGTCTTTAACAGAACATCCATCATCTCTATTGCATTGAATTCATTAGTATAATTATACATCTGTGAGTTTTATTCGAGACTCTTAAACATGCAATTTTTATATGTACTGTACCTCCACATATGCTGCTTATATTGGCAGAAATTGTATTTACTGTTCATTTTTTAATTCTTTTTTGGAATATCAGAGATAAAGTAGGAGTTTAGATACATGCATTTGTATGTGCATGTAGAAAATAAATTTATTTAAAAAGTGATAAAAATGGAAAATATGCAACAGCTCCCATTTCTAATTTACTATTCATGGAATCTGGAAATATGATAAGCACTATCTCACTAGCTGCAATGAGAGTCTATTTTTATGAGAATACTACCCATGTAGAATATATAATTTATTGAGTATGTACTATTTTGCAAGCAAGGAAGGACTAAATAGTTTAAGAAAAATAATTAACCTTAATTTTTACAAGCATGTGTGCCACAAGTTTTAATTACTACCTTTTTTTAGATTATCAAAGCACAGTTAAGAAGTTTGTTAAATTAAAGCAAAGCTGAAGTGCACTGTATGTAGCTAGGATTGAAGAGTATTAGCAAAACCTTCAAGAGAAAACATTCTTTTTAAAGTGATAAACCTATGCCTCTTGGTCAATTCCTCAGGCCCACAATGATGCTGAGTATGTGTAGATGCACACTTCGGTGATACACAAAAACATAGGTGTGTGTGTAAGTTTGGGTTTTTATATAGATATATCACAGTTGTATAGTATATTTATAGTTGTACATGGCTAGAAAGAGGGCAAAGGACTAATAGATACAGTGCAAAATACTGAAAACAATGAAGCAAAGCAAATGTTTTGGATGTATGCATTAAGGAATTGAGTCATATTATTATCTTCCTACCTAAAATAAATTGGCTGTAATAACTTAAATGACAGCTATTTGGAAATAACATTTATAAAGTATTTGAACATACTGAATATGTAGTTTAAATGAAAATTTTCTAATTAAATTCCAATAAAAATTGACATTATTTAATGCCTTAAAGTATTAATAAATTAATTAAAAGAAATAAACTACATATTTTCACAACTTACTGCGTATTTTATAGCACCATGCAGACAAGTTTCTTGGCTTTCAAATTAAATTTATTTAGCAGTTCCTGTTGAGGTCATAGTAGGTGGAGGCTGAGAATTGTCCATGACAATTTTACAGTTTAAATTATTGTGAAACTGACATAATTCTTTAAAACCATGCTATTTAAAGGTATTTATTTAAAACAAAATAGATTTCCTAAATATCACATTGCACATGACTTAGATTTAAATAATCTATAGTGCTTTGCCAATGCATCTAAAAATTAGAAGATGACAAATCATCAGTTAAATAGAAGACTTAAGTTTCAGATTTGGAAAACATGCTCCTATACTCACTACTCACGGTATGAATTCATTACATTGTCATTATTCACTTGACTTCTAATTATTTTACAAATGAGTTGATGAATATGTTGAGCAAGGCCTGGGGCATTGGTTTAAGTCTCAGTTCAAAGGCTGCAACTTATACTCTGGGAATGTGAAAAAATTATTTGCAGTCTTAAGACAGTTTCAATATCTTTGTATAGAAGCTTTTTTGTTTCTTTTGATTATGATTCTTATGGAAAGTAGGTAGTTTAAGAAAGATCTTTTCTGAATGATTGGTATATATTTTAGCACCTAGGCCATTAAATATACACTTGGATTCATCACAAAAGGCAACATCTGCTTTCAAATATTAGGAGACAAGCAGAATGTAAACATCATAATGAGCACTAATATTTGAGTATGACCTTGTGTGGTACTGTTCTGTGTTTTATATGCATTCTTTTAATCTTAGTGATGATTATATAAATTGAGGCAGATATTTTTCCCTTTTTCTAGTTGAAGACAGCTGCTCTGAGAGTACACAAAAGTTTCCTTGGATAACACTCAAGTCTTGGCACACTGGGGAATTGAATAACTTCACAGTTTTTCTTGACCCTTTACTTGACAAAGTTAACATTGTAGAGAAGGGGTCTTATATTCATGTTTTCTGTTGCTGTAACAAAATTCCTGAGGCCAGATACAGTATGAAAAAGAAGTCTGCCCAGCTCTCATGTCTGGAGGTCCAAGAGCATGGTGCTTCGTCTGCCCAGCTCTGGGGAAAGCTCCCTGGTCGTAGCACTGCATTGGTCACGGCACATGCTAGAGTGATCACATAGGAAAAGCAGGAATTCAGAGACTCACGGGCCAGGCTTGCTCTTCTAACACTTCTTGTGAGAGCCAACTCACTCTCTGAGAACAGCATTAACCCCCACCAGACCTTAATGCTTTTGATCAGCTGAACTCAACTTCCCATCATCTCCAACACAACCACACTGGGGACAGGCTTCTACCAGATTAATTTGTGGAGGACACAAGGAAACCATGCCTGAACCACAGCAGATTTACGGAGCTGGGGAAGCCCTGGCAAGTGAAGGGTTCTCTGTATGATGAACTTTAATGGGAACAGTTCCTTTCTTTCTCTACAGATGAAAAGGCTTGCTCTTGTCTTTCCAGGATCCAGGGAACAAATGGCTCAGGGTCCACTGCTTAACGTCCCATGCTGAAAGATGGAATTGTGAAAAACTGATACAGGGAAGAAAGAATTTGGAACACTTTATTTTTTGCTTGGGACATTGAGAAATTTTATACAGCTTTCTAAATAGAAGTTTCCTATGCCATATAAAGTGTTCTTTTTGCATTCAGTGATTCATCAAAACAGTTTTCATGAACCGGGATTCTGCTTCATGTCCAAGCCCAGTTGAAAGCTAGATGAGAGTCTTTGCTAGAAGACTGGTTAAATGGTATCACTTATAAAAAAGAAATGCCGCCCTTGCTGAAATATCTATTGCAAAGGAAACATTTAGATCAATCTTCCCTCACACCAATATTCAGTTTGTTAGCAAAGCATACAAGTTCCTTTCATCTATTTGTATTTCAATATTACCTCTGCATTTCTGATCAGCATGAATTAATATTATTAACCATAAATGGACAGCCAGAACTTTTTGGTAATTTTTTCAATTTTCAGAATTGTTTTTAACGCACAGGTAATTTCATGTTTTTGAAGACGTCTATCACCATTTTGATAAAATGTGTAAACTACTGTTGGGTTATTATTTTAATGTATATGAAAGCACTTAGATTAAGAAAGGCCACTGAAACATTGGAATGCTCTTTTATCTTTCTTGTTTCTGCCTATAAACTTACACACAGACTATTATCAGAGGGAAATGTTTATATTGTCAAAGCCCTTTTGTCATCGTGGTTCCAATTAGGGGAGAAATATTTAGTTGACTTATAATCAAAGGTGCAAGCTTATAATAGATATGCCAACAGAAGGAGTTTGGGGATTAATTTGTACAGCTGTCTTTAGCTGCAGCAGGAGCTATTTTCAGAAATACATAATTTGTATATGAAGTAAGGCTTAAAGGAAATATAGAAATTTGAAAACTCAGGACATGAGGATTATAAATTGTCAACAGATAATCTGAAATGGTTGACTGTTTGATATGTTTGTGAAATGCATATTTATTATACAGGAAGGCAGGAGAAAGAAGAGAAAGTCTTCTCTCAGCTTCCTATTAGTATCCAATATATTTTAAATGCCTTCAGAAAAGCTGATGGGAAGATGCTCATGAAAAATATTTTCAGCTTTATTTCTTTTTAATGTCAGTGTAAGGATCTGGGCACCTTTTGGGTAATCTACACAACACCTCCCCAACACCTCCATTCAAGGTTGCAGGATCAAGGAACTACATGTGTAATTTATTCAATCTAATGGGTCAAGATGCATAGCTGTAATCATATTGAAAATATGAATAATAATTAGGAAAGGGAATAATTACACATGGGAGTGAGGAAACAAAGCAAAAGAGGTACATTGTTGGCTATGGCCAGAAAGCATGTCAGCCATCATTTGAAACAGCAAAATTTCTAATAGCTAAATCTTAGAGGTGGCCTATATGTCTCTCAGCAAATGGATGTATAAAGAAAATGTATTTATACATGTGTACCAAATACAATGAATATAAACATTTTATATGATAAACATGAACTAATAATAATAATAAGGAAAGGGAACTGAAAGATGGAGGGAGAGAAATGGGTAGGTAGGGTAGGGCACTAAATATGATCAAGATGTGCTAAGTACATGTACCTATCCCCTAAGATTAACATTAACTTCATGTACTGGAAACATGTACTAATAAAATAAAATTTAAAAGATACAGTGTACAGGGGTAAAACGATATCAGTAACAATGATAACAGAGTTACTAAGCCCTTACCAGGTATAAGACACTGAAATAAAATTTGCTTCACATATAGTATTTCATGCCAACTCCAGAAAAATCTTGTGAGGAGGATCTTACCAAAACTTCATCGATATGGAGAACAAAGCACAAATTACATAACTGAGTCAAGGTCTCAGATTTTATCTAAGTGATTGATAGAGTTGTCTGCTCAAGCTGTCTTCACTAGATTCTGACTGGCCAACTGACTCTAGTTGATTTCTATTTCCACCAAAACAATACCAACAATGAAAGTATGTTTTTGCTAGGATCAGAGAGAACTGTGCATCATTCAATTTAATGAATACTTTTGAATTTTCAAAAAAAAATAATTCAGATTATGTTATATTCCTTTGAAGAGTGTTGACAGTCATTATTTATTTTAGTAGAAAATTACCTTGAATTCATTTAACTATATATCTGCTTTGTGAGGAGCAGTTAAAATTTCAGTGCATTTCTTGGGATCTGTTTCATGGACTACTGGGTTTAGTGTTAGCCAGAGATGTAGGTAAAGCATGTCCACAGCCTTTGGAACTCCTATTTCTGGGTTTCTCCTCCCCTGGTCCTCTCACTTTCCCAGTGGCTATGGATACTTCAGACTCTGTTCTGTTTCTTCATGCCAGAAAGACTGGGTATATTCTTCAAATTCTATCCATTTCATGTGATACTGAATATGCCATGTTATTAGACTAAAAGTATTCTACAAACACATCCAGGGTCTTTCTCTTTCTACAAATATATATATTTTTTTATACTCTGCATGTTTCCTATAATTTTTCCCAGAGATTTTTAGATTTGTTTCTGTGAAGACTAATGCAATAGAAACTTAGCCTTCTTGGAAGCAGAATTTTTGAAAGTAACTTTTCTGACAGTATCACTTTTGAAATTCATGAAAAAATTATCAAAACTTGCAACATCAAAAGTTCTTCTTTTCATTCTCTAGGAAAAAGTCTGTATCATCTCTATGATTTATCATGGAATTTAAGGCCCATAAAAAAGAATAATGCCAGGTATCTCCATCCAAAATAAAGAGGTGATATTATTAGTAAGAAACACAGGTGAAATTGCATACTGAGGTATATAATTATTTTTAAAGACTAGACTCAAATCTTTCCTAAACCAGGTCTCTGAACATTACCAACACAACTTTTTGATAAGACAAACTGAGTCTATTGCACACTCAGCTGAAGGAAAAGATCACTTTGTATGCTTTGTCAGTGTATCAGGTGGGAGTTTGGTTTAAAGTGAGTCTTTCATTATAAAGATGTAATTAGCATTTGACTCAAAATCTTACACCATTGTTGAGAAGTTTCAGAAAAAATGAGATGAGGATTTTGAAACAAAAGTTTGAATGAACCTTGCAGCACAGAAAAGCATGGATGTTTTCCACTGAAGACTTGATGCTTCTTTTGAAATATTCCTGTCATGAAAAATCTCACCATGCAGGGTAGCTGCAACAAGAAAGTCATGCAGATGGACAGAGAACCATGAAAATGCCCGCAGTGAGGTGCAGCCTCAGTTCCTAGAGTCCAGGTTGTAATGAGGCCTGGGGGTTTGGTTGTCCTGATAAGGACATCACCAACCTCCAGGGGTACAGGTAGAGGAAGAACTACTTCCAGAGCTGCCATGGGAGAGGTGAATGAAAGGAGAAGAAAACACAGATGAATCAAATTAACAAGCAGATTCAGAGTTTGTTCTTACTCCTCAGCCTCAATGACCCATGTAGCCACCTGACAACCCATCCTCATGTCCACAGTAGTCTCTGTCATTTCTCCCCAAAAGTTATTCTGGAGTTTTAGGCAGCATAAAACAGGCTAAAGGAATTAACTTCTTGTCATAAGCCCCTGTTTTCTCCTGCTGCAAGGCCATACCCTTGTGGCTAGTGCTATCACTCAGTCTCCAACTTTCCGCTTGTCTCTTTTCTGTTTGTTCTAAAGTTTATCACTTTCTGAGTAATCATTTTCAAGTGTGTAGGTGTGTTGGGAAAGATTTGCTTAGAGACTGTTACTCAGCACATATGAGACTTTTTCTCATCTCTAGTAATCTTATATTTAGGGTAATTATGGATCAAAACAGTCCTGTCTTATGTTAATCAAATACAAATTATGAATACTTCTTCTTTCCCTGTCACATATGCTTTCAGCTGAACAAAACTTTATAAAGTCACCCTATCCAAAATACCCATCCAATATGACTGTAAGGATATTGCTCTATCATCGTAACTAGTTTTTCAGCTCATTGTGTAACACTAGCTTAGTTTCCCCCCGAAACTAGAAGAAAGATCATTTTCAGTGACATTACATCATGAAGTACTCAAACTATTTCTCCTCACAAAACAAACCAAAGCTTTTTTTGTCTGATTCTCTTTCCTTTTTAATAGAATTATTTGCATTTTTATTTGCATAGTTAGTACCGTGGTGTGGATTATGACTGACTATTATATGCAGACTATGCAGTTGGAAGCTTAGATTCAGGACATCAGGTTGCACGGGTACCCTTGTCTCTCTTTCAGAAGTCTCCTTCGATCTTTACGACATTAGAAACCAAATTAAAATATGAGTGGATGCATCAGTGCCCCTGTCTGACTACAAATCATTTAGGCCAGTGTGGTATAGAAGAAATGTTGAACTTAATATGTATTTGGTGAAGAAACAGGATTGGGTGTTGTCATTTAATTAAAAAGTAGATGCAGTGATTACATATTCAAGATGGAAAGAACTCAAGTGAGTTTAAAGAGAGATATAGTGCTTTAAAAATGCAATTTAAAAATAACACAGCATGTGGTTCAACTAACAGATTTAAACAGATTGAATGGGTTTGCTTAAGCAACTTCCTGGGGGGACTTCCAGCTTTCAGATCACCAAGGGTCTTCAACACTTCCATATGAGAGGTCAGAGGAAAGAGAATCTTAATGTCAAAGTAAAGTCATAGTTATCTTAGCAGCTAGAAAACTGTGAACAAGTGTGGTGACATTTACAAATCCTTTGATTGCTAGGAATGATTAGGTGACCTTGTGAATCAGAGAAACTTTCAGCATTTCATCCCAGAAATTAAATTAGCCCTGGGCATTACATTATCTACAGAGGAATCCACACACACACACACACACACACAAACACACACTCGCACCACAGAAACACCACATAGCTCTATGGTCCTTGGAAAAGGCATTTGAATAAAGAAAAATAACTTGTTTAGCATCATAATATTATAAATATCACAATTTCAATAAATTACAAAATAGCACTCCATGAACATTTATATTTAAAAGGACAGATTTTGTAGGTTTAGGCAATGTTGGCACAGCACAAAGGGAGGAAATATCTGAGTTAAGAAAAATAGTTTTTATAATGTGACTTAGGTACCAATTAAATATGAGACAGAAATTGGGCAGTTCTTGGGTCTCCAGCATAAGGAACAATTATAGGTAAGAGTAAAGAATATATTATTATTCCCAGATATATTGGTCAGATTCCCACTGATGGAAAAAAATGCCTCATGTCCACAACTTAAAGGAAAAGAGATTTAATTTTTGGCTCACCAGTCCAAGGAGGAAGAGCAAGGGACTTGAAGTTATAATACTTAAAGTCAAATTTCCATGGAGCATCTAGAGACAGCCAGAAGTGAGCTTCATTAACCCCTTTGGAGGCACACAAGAAATCAGAATGACAATTGACCTTTAACCAGGCTTTCTTCTGTGTGAATCTCCTACCTTTGAAGCATTCAGAACCCTTCCATTTTTTTTCTACTCCACTATCACACTTGATGCATATAGTTTGCCTAAACACATTTGTAGGAAAATGTCAGTCATCCAATCTTAATTGTTATTAAAAAATAAGACTTATTTCTAAGCAAAGTTGATATTTTAATATTTCTTAATTATGACATAAAGAAGTCTGTGAAATTCTAGCATCCGTTAAAACAATGGTGTATGGAATCATCAATTCCTAGACTTAAGAATTCTAATGCAATTTTATTTATTATACACAAGATCAACACCTCCATAGAAAAAGCAGATCTAAGTTGATTTCTTCACCAAAGGCAGAAGTCTAACTATGCCATTTTAAAGGGGGTGCAGTTAGTAAATGTGAACTTTACTTACTAGAAGACACACAAAGATGTAAAGTAGATCTAAAAGGCAAGCTTTTGAACATTCTTCATGACAAAATTAACTAGACTGATTTTGAACATATCCATCGAAAATCCTACATGTTAAGAACTAAAGCAACAAAGTAGGATAGGGGTTGTCTTCTCAGTCCTATTTGGCTTAATACCTGAGCTTTACCTCTTGCTCATTTGTGTGAACTGTTACACATTATTCATCCTCTCTTACATAGTTGGGAAATTAAATGAGATCACATATAGCACACCTGTCATGTATAGCTCAGCAATTCACACATTTTCTTCCCAATAATTTCTAATTAAGTCTATGTTTACAAAAATAAGACAGATAAGGAAAAATTTTAACAGACTTTGTCTTTTGAAACTAAAAAGCAATTCCTTGTCAGTATAATCTTGGTCTTTCTGGGAAATATTAAACTTTAGTGTTTCTGCGCATATGTCAAGGACTTTTACTTTCTGTTTTATTCTACTTCAGTTTAATTAAATTTGTGGTCATGGATCAGAAAATACACAAATTTTTTCATATGTCTACAAGCTCAAAAGCAACTGAAATTAATTATGATTATTTTACTTATCTTTACCACAAGGTCATTGAGTTTGAGAACTGAGATTTTTATGAGTATAAATATTCTTTTAAATTCATGAGAGTGCATGTCTCTAATTGTAGCACTCTTGGAGGCTGGGGGAGGAGGATTGCAATTTTGAGCCAAGCCTGTGGATCCAGGAACTTAATGAGACTCTGTCTCAGAATAAAAACATTTTTAAAGGGGTTGGGTATGTAGCAGAGAATAAAGGCCCTGGGTTCAATCCTTACTATCACAAAAAAAGAATAAAAAAACTAACATCTTAATATAAATACATAACCACTAAGGTGCAATCATTGGCAAAAGCCATATAGAAAAAACAATCTAAATTTAACCTTCTTTTGGTTTACCTAAAACATGGATATTATTAGTTTCATATATTTTTCAATTCCCAAGAGGCAATGAGATAGAACAATCTGATACTCAACCACCTGGACTCCCTGAACTGGCAACAAAAGAGGATCTGGAAAAAATGAAATCAGAAATATTTTCTCATAACAACAGAGATTGTGTCCATAGTAAAAGACATGATTAATACCTCTAGAGCAGACACAGATTAAAAAAAATAGAGGAGCTGAGGAACATGATGGAATGCCAGCATAGGAAACAAATGGAATCCATAAAACAGATGTAAATAGATATGCAGCAGATTAAAAATTTCATTGAATGTTTAATCAGCAGAATGAGCCAATGTGAGGACAGAATTTCAGATACAGAAGACAGGAAAAGACACTTAGAAGATAGAGAAGATATAGAAGACAGTGAGCAGGAAAAGAAAAATTTCTTAAAAATAGAAAGGAATCATGAGAAATAAATTCAGCAGCTGCTAGAAGATGCAAACAAGAATAAGATAAGTCTAATTGGAGTCAATGAAGAAACAGCAGAGAGTGCAAACAATATTAAAAAAAAAAAAAAAAACTGTTCACAGAAATAATGGCAGAAAACTTCCCAAGCAGGGAAAAAGAAGTTGACATACAGATAAGTGAGGCATATAGGACTCCAACAAGCCATGATCAAAAAACAAAAAACCAAAACTACACCACGCATATAATAGGTAAGATTCTAGAAAACCAACAGAAGAACAAAAATTCCACAAGCAATTAGAGAAAAAAATCAATCATATACAAAGGAAAGGCCACCAGAATCACAGCAAACATCTCAACACAAACCCTCAAGTAAAGAAAATCCTGGAGTGAAGTATTTGAAGCCCTAAAGGAAAACAACTTCCAACACAGATGGATGTAACCTGCAAAACTATTTTTCAAAATTGATGGAGAAATAAGATATTTTCATGACAAAGAACAAAGAGCACCTAAGGAATTTCATAAATACCAAACCAGCACTCCAAATAATTTTAAGCAATATCCTAGGAAAAGAAAATGAGGATCACAACCCCAGGAAGCCCAGCAGAATGAACCCATCATACAAGATAAGAAATTAAATACAAAGGTTTAATCCAAAAAGAAGTAAAGGTTATGACAAAGATGAGTCAATACATATCAGTTATAACCATCAACGTTAATGGTCTCAGTTCACTAATCAAAAGCAATAGACTGGCAGAATGTGTCAAGAGACAAGATCCAACAGTATGCTGCATAGAAGAAACACATTTAACTCAAAAAGACACTCATAGACAGAAAGTTAAAGGGTGGAAAACAATACTCCATGCAACAGGAACCTGAAAAAAAGCAGGAGTAGCTATCCTTTTTGCAGATAAAGTGGATTTCAAGCCAACACTGATTAAGAGAGACAAAGAAGGACACTACATCCTTGTATAGGGTCAATCCAAGAGGAAGAGATGACAATCATAAACTTATATGCACCAAACACTCATGCACCCAACTATATAAAACAAATACTAACGGACATGAAAAATCAAATAAGCACTAATACAATAGTAGTGGGGGACCTCAATACCCCACTCTCACAAATAGATAGATCAACTAGACAAAGAATAAACAATGAAATAATAGAATTCAGTCAAACTCTTGAACAAATGGACTTAACAGATGTTTATAGAATGTTCCACTCCACAAAATCTGAATACATTCTTTTTGGCTGCACATGGGTTGTTCTCCAAAATAGACCACATACTTGCTCATAAAACATGTTTTAGTAAGTGCAGAGGAATTGATGTTATCCCCCTGTCTACTATCAGACCATAGTGTGATGAAATTGGAGATCAATAGCAAAAAAAAACCCTCAAGAATTTCATAAACACATGGAAACTGAACAACACACGTCTGAACAACAAATGGATCTCAGAGAAAATTAAAGAAGAAATAAAACGGTTTCTAAAATTAAATGACCATGACAATACAACATATCAGAATCTAAGGGACACAATGAAAGCAGTCTTATGAATTTCATATCACTGAATACTCACATTAGGGAAACAGAGTGAGCTCAAATAAAGAACCTCATGCTGAACCTCAAGCTTCTAGAAAAAATAAAAGCAGGACAAACCCAAAGCTCATACAAGGGAGGAAATTACAAAGATCAGAGCAGAAATCAATGCAATGGAGAGTAAGAGAATGATACAAAAAAATTGATGAGGCAAAGAGTTTGTTCTTTGAAAGAATAAACAAAATTGACAAACCCTTAGCCAACCTTATCAAAAAATGGAAAGAAAAGACCCAAATCCATGCAATTAGGAATGGAAAGGATGAAATTACAATGGACCCAGGAGAAATCCAGAGGATCATCCATACCTACTTTGAGAACCTTTACACCAATAAGATGTAAAACACAAAAAAATGGACAGATTTCTGGGTACATATGAATTACCAAAGTTGAACAAAGAAGACATAAAAATCCTAAACAACCCAATATCAATCAATGAAATTGAATATGTAATTAAAAACTTGCCAACTAAGAAAAGCCTGGGCTCCTAATGGCTTCACTGCTGAATTCTACAAGACATTTAGAGAAGAACTACTGCCACTACTGTTTAAACTCTTCAATGAAATTGAAAGAGAAGCAGTGGTCCCAAATTCATTCCTGGAAGCAAGCATCACCATGATCCCCAAAGCAGAGAAAGACCTAACCGAAAAGGAAAACTCTATGCTAATGTCACTAATGAACATAGATGCAAAAATCCTCAATAAGATACTGGCAAACAGAATGCAGAAGATCATCAAGAAGATCATACACCCTGACCAAGTGGGATTCATCCCAGGGAAGCAGGGATGGTTCACCATACACAAATCAGTAAATGTAATACACTATATTAATAGAGCCAATGACAAAAACCATATGATCATCTCAGTACAGAAAATCTCAGCAGAAAAACCATTCTACAAAATCCAACATGCATTTATGATAAAACCCTGCAAAAAATAGGAATAGATGGTCTCTACCTCAACCTCATAAGAGACATCTATGAAAAACCAACAGTCAATATCATACAAAATGGTCAAAAACTGAAATGCTTTACACTAAAAATCAGTAACAGGACAAGGATGTCCACTATCACCACTCCTGTTCACAATAGTTTTGGAAACAGTAGCCACAAAAATTAGACAAGAGAAAGAAATAAAAGGAATAAGGATAGGAAATGAAGAAGTTAAATTGTCATTATCTGCAGATGACATAATACTCTATATAGAAGAACCCAAGAACTCCAGCAAAAGTCTTTGAGACTTAACCAAATTCAGTAGAGTAGCTGGATACAACGTCAACACGTAAAAATCAATAGCCTTCCTGTACACAAACAACAGACTCACTGGGAGACAAACTGGAGAAACAACTCCTTTCACAATAGCATCCCAAAATATGAAATACCTAGGAATCAACCTAATGAAAGGAATCAATGACCTCTACTCTGAAAACTACAGCACTCTGAAAAAAAGAGATTGAGGAGGATATCACAAAATAGAAAGACATCCCTTGCTCCCAAGTAGGAAGAATTAATATAGTGAAAATGTCATTACTTCCAAAACTGCTATATAGATTCAATGCAATCCCAATGGAAATTGCAACAGCATAATTCACAGACCTTGAGAAAAAAATCCAAAAATTAATCTGGAACAAGAAGAGACCTAGAATAACAAAAGCAATTCTAGGTACCAGAGACTTGGCAGGGGGTATCACAACCCCCAACCTGAAACTATACTACAAAGCTACTGTGATAAAAATAGCATGGTACTGGCAAAGAAACAGATCCAAGGATCAGGGGAACCAATTAGAAGATGGGGAAACAACTCCAGACACACTCAGCCACCTCATCTTTTACAAAGGGTCCAAACATCCTCACTAGAAGAAACATAGCCTCTTTAATAAATGGTGCTGGAAAAATTGAGTTTCAATTTGCCAAACATTAAAACCATACCTATACATCTCACCATGCACTAAAATAAAATCAAAGTGGATTAAAGATTTAAATATTAAAACAGAAACACTAAACCAGCTGGTAGAGAGCTTACATAGAACTCTTGAAGACATTGACGTAGGAAAAGATTTGATGAACAAAACCTCAGTTGCATGTGAACTAGCACAAAGAATCCAGAAGTGAGATCTGTTTTTATTAAAAAGCTTCTGCTCAGCAAGAAAAACCACCGACAGAGTGAAGAGACAACCCACAATGTGGTAAAATATTTTTACCAGCTATTCCATAGACAAAGGTCTACTATCTAAAATCTATAAAGAACTTAAAAAAATCAGACCTCCCAAATTTAAAGACCCAATCCAAAAATGGGCATCTGAAATGAACAGACATTTCTCCGACGAAGTAGAAATAACAAACATTTGAAAAAATGATCAATGTCACTGGTCATTAGAGAGATACAAATGAAAACAACATTGAGATTCCACCTCACTCCAGAAAGAATGGCTGCTATAAAGAAATCAACCTATAACAAATGCTGGTGGGGGTGTGGGGAAAAAGGAACCCTGTTCCGCTGTTGTTGGTAGTGCAGACTGGTGCAACCACTGTGGAAATCAATTTGGAGATTCCCAAAAAACTAGGGTTAGAGGTCCCATTCAACCTAGCTATTTCCCTGCTGGTTATCTTTCCAAAAGAATTAAAAGAATCATACCACAGCGATATATGTGCACCCATGTTCATAGTGGCACTGTTTGTAGTAAAACTTGGAAACACCCCATTTGCCCAACAACTGGAGACTGGATAAAGGAAATCTCGTGTTTTTTAAAAATAAAATATCACATTACTCACCCATAAAAAATGAGAAACTAGATATATTTATAGCTAAATTCATGCAATTTGAGGCCATACTTTTAAGTGAAGTAAATAGAACAGAAATGTGTAAATACCAAATAGTTTCTCTGGTGTGAAAAACTGAAAGTATAAATAACAATCAAAATGTGTAATAGATAATGTGAAATAGAAAGAAAAGTTCCAAAAGGGAAGGTGAAGTAGGAAGGGTAGAGGAAAGGAAAGAAGGGAAAGGAATAAATATGAGAAAAGGAAAAAATGGAAAAGAAAGTCTTTGTAAATAGGGAGGAGAAGAGGGGTTGTACAGAGAGGAGGGGAATGGGGAAAAAAGTAAGAACCAAAATATATCATGTAAAGGTACAAATTCCCAATAATGAAAGTCAGCATATTGTATGCCTAAAATGTACCCATAAAATTAATGAAAGATAAATCATCCCAACCTAACAGGGCACCAAGTGTTAGAGAATTGAAGTTATTTCCCTATTAAACCATGCCTGGAGAAAGCCTGGCCTGTAGATTTCCCACTTACAATAATATAATAAACCCACTCACTCTTTAAGCCAGTTTGAGTCTGATTTCTAACACTTGCAATTTAAAAAAATCCTAAGGGCTTCACCCAGCTCAGATTTAATGTCTTTCCTCAAATATACTTTGAAAGTACTTTAAAAAGTTTTATTCTCTTTTTCAGATTATTTCCATGGCTTTCAACAAGCCAGAGTGCAGAATTGTAAGCTTGGCTTTTGAAAGCATTAACAAGACCATTTAGGACCTGAGTGCAGTTACTTTCTCTCTGCTGCTTTTTCTCAGGAAAGCTCTGCTTCATCAGGATTGTTCTACCAATGTCTCCGCAGAGACCTGATCGAGCCTCATTTTAAAATTTTGCACCTGATCTTCTTGTCATACGTGGAATGTCATCCTAAAAGAGTTTGTGCTTTGAAATTCCAACATAAGTTTACTTCTATGAAGATCTTGCTAATACTTTCGAGATGTATTTTATGCATCTTTGATGTTCACTGTCAGACTTTTCTTTTCCCAATAAATGATTGATTATATAACTGATGGGTAGATCACTCACTTGACACTAGCTAAAACATATTTCATGCATATACCTCTGATTCTTAGGGACTGTATGTAAGGGATGATAAAAATACGGTGAGTAATTACATTTAAAATATTTATTTCAATAAAAGGCACATTCCCATTAATTCATCTCATAATACTCCCCCTTAGTTCTAATACATTTATTAGTCTTGCTACTTTCTGAAGTAGCTCTGGAGTCCTCTTTCCTGAGTTTCATGCCTGCCTAGATGACCTGAATCAATTCAAAATGTTTACCTTTGATGGTCATTTTAACATTAGGAAAGAGCTAGAAGCTTCAAGGTGTCAGATCTGGTGAATAAGGTGGATGAGAACACATTGTAATGTTTTTATTTGACAGAAATTGCGGTATATATTTGATCAATGCAGTGTTAGCAAAAGATACAATGTTGTTTAATAAAATACACTGATATTTAAATAAAAGTAATGATTACAATACAAACTCATTGTCATTAATACCCCTCAACATACTGAAAACACTCCCCCTTATTTAAAATGCATTTATTCCATCATTCTTGGCAATGAGTATTTTTCTATAATAACTTTTTATTTTCTAAACTTTAATCATTCACTATATTTTTCAAGCACTCTTTTTATTTTATGATTATTTTCTTCACATTTCTCCTGATGTAACTTCATGCATAGAGAACATACTTTGTTGGATTAATTATTTAATTCACCCTGTTTTGTGAGAATGAAATCCAAATTGGATTCAATAGTTATAACTACTAATAAAATAATTTTGTGGTACTTCACAGTCTTCCTAATACTGAGACTATGTAAGCTTTGCTGGAAGCTTTCCTTCATTTAATAAATATTTATTTAAAATTTAACATAGTTGAAGAATTCTGGTAACTGTTATCTACACACAATGAGTAACAAAGTCTACTTTCATTGTGTAGTGGATGTTTAAAAAATTTGCAAAGGACAATAATTCAAAGAATTGACTAAAATACATGGGTAAGAGAGTAGACAGAGTGATTATAATCAACTTCTGTCAAGGAAAGACTTAGTATAAGACAGCTGCATTGGCTGGCATTTTATCTTTGTCATCATTTTTTAGATTTCCATTTTAAGCAATAAAAAAATGAGAAATTAGAGACATTTATAGCTAAGTGGATGCACATTGAGGCGATACTCTTAAGTGAAATAAATAGGACACACATGTATAAATACCGAATAGTTTCTCTGGTGAGAAACTGAAAATGTAAATAAGGACTAAATGTATAATAGCTAATGTGAAATAGGAAGAAAACGGGCAAAGGGGAAGGAAGTGGGAGGGCTAGGGGAAAGGATAGAAGGGAATGGGATTAATATGAGAAAATGGAAAAATAGGAACAAAATCTTTGTAAATAGGGAGGAATGGAGGGGTTGAAGGGAGGCCTGGGCAAGGGTGAAAAATAAGAACCAAGAGAGACTATGTAAAGGTGCAAATTTCCAATGATGAATGTCATTATGTTGTATACCTAAAATGTAGCAAGGATTAGAATGAATAATCGATAATGCAAAATAGGAAGAAATGTTCCAAAGGGGTAGGGGTAGTGGGAGGGGCAGGGAAAAGGAAAGAAGGGAAAGGAAAAATGATGAGAAATGGAAAAAATGGAAATAAAGTCTTTGTAAACAGGGAAGGGTGGAGGGCGTGAAGGGAGGGCTAGGAATGGGGAAAAAATAAGAACCAAGATGCATCATGTAAAGGTACAAGTTCCCAATGAGAAATGTAATTGTGTTGTATACCTACAATGTACCAATAAAAGAACTTAATAAAAAAAAATTTCATTAGACTAAGTCAAAGTGGATAGGGGACTTTTGTTTTAATTTGTAGCTTATACTAATTTATGAAGCCTATGTTAAATACAGTTTATTCTCTGTAATACATAGTTTAATTTGAATTATGACTACTAGTTTAACTCTATTTTTCTGGAGACTTACATATTTCATCCAATTGATGCCCTTGCTTTTAAATACCATGCAGACTTTGATGTAAAACAAAATACAAACAGTGCTCAAACATGTGATTCCAATGACTGCAGACACTTATTCCTCCTACTGTGGGGTAGTAGCAGAAGGATGTTTTCTATTACTAGATGTACCAACCAGCTTTGCCTAAACAAATGACTTGGCATTCATGAAAAACTAATTTTTCAAGTCTGTTGGAAATGTAGAAAGTTAGAAATAAGAACTTATAGTAAATAGAGGCTAAGCAATTGTCATAGACCTAAAGACAATATTCTGAAAAATTATGTAATAATGACAGTGTAAACTCATTATACTATTTATACACAAGTATATATTCATCTTGTTAAGTAGTGCTTTTTATTTATGAATTGCTTAAGTGTTTTGCCATAAGCCCTTTCAGGAACAAGGATCAATAAAATAAATGTTAAAAAAATCAACACTGAATTTGTGCTCTTCATGTAAGCAGATGATAAGTTTGTAACTTGTACAAACATGTATTTTTTATCATGAAGTTAGAGTGAAATAACTGATCAGATGAACTTCTTCAGATAACTCCCTGAAGAGAAAAATATCACCATCTACTTCAAAATCAATAAATCTTCTAACTAGGTGAAATAGAAAATAATGATTTAACATGTAAGTTTCAGGAATACATTTACATTTTATTCTGTTTAGAAAGTATTTTCATTTTAATCAAGTGGATGTATTTCTGATTATTTGAATAATGCTATCTCAATGACATAAGGAGAAGAGTGTATTGATACATGATGAACTGACTAAATTTGAAGACTAGCATACAAGAGATGATAGAATATTTAAGTAAAGACTCCTAGAAATATTACTCAGGCCCCTTGATATTTTTATTAAATATTAAACTAACTGTTTAAAAACACAGAAACTCCAGGAATGCAGAAAAAAAACCATTGTGAATTCTACACTAAATAACTTTCAGACTTTGCATTCTGCTGAAAGTATTTGTGCTCTGGTACTGGGAGAGCTCATTAAACACATGAAGGCATTCAGAAGATTCCTTGTGAGGACTGTGCCTTAATAGTAGGGCTTAATTGGCCCTAAAATAAAAGTCCTAAAAAAGGCATTAAAACAGCAATATTGAAGCAACCTACAATTAATTCTGGCCCAAAGGAAGTATGGCAATATTCAATGAATGAAAACAAAAATTATCACTGGATGTCTAAAAGATAGTGTCAAGGATTCAGTAAAAAATTAGTAGAAATATGGAGAAGCAAAAAAATATGGGCAAAATAAGTTGAAAAAAATGGACACAAGATATAGGTTCATAATTAAAAGAGACAGTGAAATCAGCAGGGAAGGATTTTAGAACAACTATCAGAAATATATTCAATAACATAAGCATAATAAATATTTCCAGGATAGTATATATATATATATATTTATATATATATATAATAAATATATATGAAAAACAATAGAAGATATAAAATAAATAGAATATTTTAAGTTACAAAATAGTATAATTGAAATAAAAATGTCCTTGAACCAGTTTAAGAACTATTTGAACACTCAGGAAGGAGCAACAATATGCAATCAACTTTAATTTATAACAAACTCTAAACTTCAGAGCAGGAAAATACAAGACCAAGGGTAAACTGGAGACATAGAAAAATACCAATCTACTTACCAGGTGGACTTGGAATCCTAGAAGTAGAGATGGACAGGAAAATATTTGATAAATAACTAATGGCTGGAAAGCATTCAACTGTAATGGAAACCTGGGGAAACAAAAAGATGTTGTTTTTTGTACGATGAGACTGGGGCTTTTTAATTTAATTTTAATTTTTATTTTTATTTTCATATGATTCCTTTCTAGTTCAGGTCCCTCTGTGTTTCTCCCTCATGTGGCTCGAAATCTGTCCTTACAGGTGTTTTTTGGGTTAGGTCTTTAATCTGCTATCCATTCAGATAGCACTTTGGCAAATACCATGATAGGAAGATATACTGGTTTGTATGGGAGAGATTCGCTTCCTGAGCATCAAAAAACTCTAGAAGATTTCATTCTGTTTTCTAGACACTCACATTCATGCATGTACCTAGAATTTGGTAAAGGAGAGAAGGGAAACAACCATGGATTTTGTGTTCTTTGTGTTATTAGTCCCTCGAGATATGTGACAAACTCTATTATTTCTCTGCCCCCTGTTAACACAATTTTGCCAATGGCAGGAGAGCCCAACTACCAGATTCTGAGAAGATTCCTAGGAAAAGAAATGGTTACCTATCTCAGATCACCTAGGAAATGCTCTTCCAACTCTTGAACTTTAATTAAATCAGGCTTCTTTGAACTAAAAACTGTTTGATCTTTTTAACCAAAATGGCCACGTAATTCTTTTTAACTTTTTTACTAATCTTTTTAGTGAATGAGATGGTTTGTCAACTTCAAATATAATCCTACTTAGAAGTATCTGTCTGAATGCTTGCATTTTTATTTCTAGATGATAGTAGAATAAAAATTCTATTATGTTAGCAAAAGAAAAAATTTAAGTGTAATTAATCTAGAATCTATAAAGGACAAGATAATACAAAATGAACCAGAGAAAGGCATTAACTTCTCAAAAGATGATGAATTCGTGTGTAGCATATAAAGATAATGCAGTCATTAGATTAGATAAATTCATCACTTTTTAAGGTTTGTGAAGCAGAACTTTTGGTGAAAGGATTTCCATGTTTGCTCTTTGACTAATAGGCCCACTACATCTGTCGGGAGAGCTTGCTTTTAATCTGGGCCAAGAGTATTACCAAGAATGAAAGTTTTCATGCTCCTAGAGCAAAGAAAGTGAGCCAATCCCAGCACCCAGAAGGAAGCTCCCCTGCTGCCATCCCAGGCTCCTAGAGCAGAGAAGGTGAGCTGATGCCAGCACCCAGAGGGAAGCTCCCGCACTGCCATCCCATGCTCCTAGGGCAGAGAAGGTGAGCCATTCCTAGCACCTGGAAGGAAGCTCCCCTGCTGCCATCCCAAGCTCCTAGGGCAGAGAAGGTAAGCAGCACAGGCGCCAGAAGCACCCCCACCCCCCACCGTGGAAATGAGAAGGCACATAAGCAAGCCTCAAAAACAGACTTCTGGATCAGCTACAGCAACCCCAAAGGGAAATGAGATGGAACAATATGATGCTCAACCACCTGGACTCTATGAACTGGCAATAAAAGAGGATCTGGGAAAAATGAAATCAGAAATAATTACTCAGATAACAGCAGAGATTGTGCTCATAGTGCAGGACATGATTAATAAATCTAGGGAGGACACAGATAAGAAAATAGAGGATCTGAGGAACATGATGGAATCCCAACAAAGGAAAAAAATGGAATCCATAAAACAGATGCAAACAGTTTTCAAGGAGATTAAAAACCCCACCGAAAGTCTGTGCATCAGAATGAACCAATGTGAGGATAGAATTTTGGATATGGAAGAAAAGATTGCAGTTAGTGACCAGGAAAAGAAAAATTGTTTTAAAATTGTAAGGGAACATGAGAAATCAATCCAGCAGCTGCTAGATGATGCAAACAAGAATAACATAAGACTGATTGGAGTCAATGAAGAAACAGGAGAGAGTGCAGATGACATAAAAAAACTGTTCACAGAAGTGATGGTAGAAAACTTCCCAAGGAGGGTAAAAGAACTTGACATACAGATAAGTGAGGCATATAGGACTCCAGCTAGCCCTTATCAAACAGTATCTACACATAGGCATATAATAGTTAGGATTCCAGAAATCCAACAGAAGAACAAATTCTACAAGCAGTGAGAGAAAAGATACAAATCACATACAAAGGAAAGCCCAACACAATCCCAGCAGACTCCTCAACGCAAACCCTCAAGGCAAGAAGAGCTTGGAGTGATATATTTCAAGCCCTAATGGAAAACATCCTCCAACCCAGATTGATGTACCTTGCAAAACTATCTTTCAAAATTGATGGAGAAATAAGATACTTTCATGATAAAGAGAACCTCAGGAACTTCATCAATATCAAACCAGCACTCCAAAAAATTTTAGACAGTACCCTAGGAAAAGATAATGAGGATCACAACCCCAGGAAACCTAGCAGAATGAATCCACTGGGTGTGACAAATAAAACACAAAGAGGGAGAATCCAACAAAAGGAAAAAGTCATGACAAGGCTTTTAAAACTTGTAACTTCGTCTCCCTAATGAGTGTATAATTCAATCTTATTATTGTACTGATTAGTATTTTTCTGATTCTAGAGTTGCATACCTTTCCTTGTGCTATGCTGGCTATTTATCATCTTCTTATGTCTACTTTTTAATTGGGTTGTCTATTAATGAGCTCTAAGAATTCTTTATATATTCTGGGCATAGGTTATATGCATTGTAAATAGGGTCTGTTTAAGGACTACTTTTCATTTTAATGATGTCATTTAAAGTTCTAAATTTTGATGGAATCTCATTTATCAATTTTTTTCTTTTATACATCATGTTTTTTATATCCTAGGTAGTTCTTGCCTACCCTAAATTCATAAACGTTTTCCCTTATAATTTCTTCTTAAAGCTTTATATGTTTAGGCTTTCATATTTAGGTTCATAGATCCCTTCAAGTTATCTTCATGTATGGAAATAAAGAGGTGAGATTAATTTTTTATATATGGATACCAGGTGTTCTAGTGCCATTTGCTGAAAACACTATCTCTTCCTTGGCTCTTGAGTTCAGTTTATATTCTATAAAATGCTAATGTTAAATGATCTTTCAAAACTCAGTGGACCATATATGTGTGGTTCTATTTCTAGATTCTCTGTTTCATTCAAATGATCTATATGTCTTTCCTTACACCAACACTGACTTGATTACTGTAGCTTTAGAAGAAGTCTTAAAATTAAGTACTAGACGTCTTCCAACACTGTTTTTTGTCTCTCTCTTTTTTTTAAACTTTTCTAGGTCCTTTGTACTCCTACATAACTTTTAAATTTCAATATCCAAGTCTTCATTTATAGCACGTATACACAGACCTGAATTTTTATATATACCTTGGGTTTTCTATTCCTGCTAAATTGAAGCACAAGTTCTAGGGGTTCCTAGAGATTTCTTAGTATTTTCTCTGTAGATTAGCATTTCATCTACATATAAAGATTTTGCTTCTGCTGTGCCAATCTTATCCTAGTTGTGTCATTTTATTGCTAGACTATTTTGGTTGGGCCTAGGTTTCAAAGTTTAATGGACAGATAAAGAGTAAGCATATCTGCCCTTGTTCCCCACCTTAAGGAGAAAGCATTGTGTCTTCTCCATTCATATAAGGCATTCTCGCTGGAAGTATGGAGTACATGTCTTTAATCTGTTAAGAAGGTTCTTTCTGTTCTACTTCTAGTCTCCTGAGAGCTTTTACCATGAAAAGCTGTAGAATTTAGTCCAGTACTTTTTCTGCAACTAGTGACAGGATCATATGGCTTTTTCCTTTCCTCTGTTAAAATGATGACTTTTGGGGATGGATCTTCCAATGCTGAACCAACACTGCCATCCCTATAACAAAACCACTTTCTACATACTGCCAGATCTGACTTCTGATAGTTTGTTTTGTTAAACAAATTTTTATCTATGTTCATACTTTTTTCTTCTATTATCTTCATCCAGTTTTAGGATTAGCACAATGTTGATTTCCTAAAATGAGGGGAGAAATGTTCCTTCTTTTTTCTGCTTTAATTGTTTGATATAATTTATCTGTTAAATTCTATATGAGCCTGCTGTTGTCATATAGGTAGGTTTTCAAGCTAGGAATATACTTTCTTTAATAGGTGCTATTCAAATTTTATATTTCCTCCACAGTTAGTTTCATTAATTTGTCTTCCAAGGTACTTCTTAGAAGTCGTCAAATTTATTTCAAAAGAGATTTTTGTAATATGCTTTCTATATCCTTTTAAATTCTGTAAAATCTGTGATAATGTCTCCTAGATCCTGATATTGTAATTTTTAAAATGTATAATTGATACTGTGTAATAGGAAGAAAAGGTCTAAAAGAGCAGGGGAATTGGGAGGGGTAGGGGAAGGGGAAAAGGGAAAAGAAAAAATATGAGAAAAGGAAAAAATGGAAACAAAGTCTTTGCAAATAGGGAAGGATGGAGGGGGTGAAGGGAGGGCAGGGGAAGGGGAAAAAAATAAGAACAAAGATACTCATGTAATGGTACAAGATCCCAATGATGAATATAACTGTATTTTATACCTAAAATGTACCAATAAACTTAATGGGAAAAAAAAATGAATGAAAGTTTCATCCCCCACCCTCTTAACTGTTCCTCTTATCTAATTTCTTTCATTGGCAATACATGCCCGCAGGCTATTTATGAGCTGAGTTAATTCCAGGAAGCTACTGTAGATGTAAATTCCATAGGAAATCAGTCAGCTCTTTTCTTGGGTAATCATTTATTCCAGCAACAAAAAGAATGTCCTATATACCAAGAGATACCCCCATTATTTTTATATGGCTGAATTATTACCCAAATCTGTACATCTTATGACAGTCAACATCTTTAGAAGGTATTCAAGAGTCAAATAAGAAATTTACTGTATATCAAGTTATGGCAAGAATTTTGAGCCTTTTTTTTCTGTCTCTTAATAGATTTTGTAAACTTGCAAGCATTCTTTAGTCATTTGGATAATACTGTTATGTAAGTGACTATAGTTTTGTAAGAGTTTAAGTGTAATGGCATTTTAATGCTTGGGAGAATGTCTTTGGAATAATACTCATGTATGACTTTTATATGTGTAAATATAAATTATTTCGATATCATTTTGAATCTATACAGCCTAAATATTGTATTTTAATTTTTCAAACCAACTCTATAGCAGCAGTAGCAATTAGTGTTCCTATGAACAGTTCAGAATTGTAGATATTTTATACTGAAAAGAACAACTTTTTTTTGTAGTTGTGCCAGAAGGTGACTGTGAATGTAAATTTTGGCTTTTTAGACACATTGCAGGGAGTTATATTTTACTCTTTTAAATATTAATTTATTCATTTAGTACTAGGACTGAACTCAGGGCCTTCATACAGAGCTACATTCCCAGAAATTTTCTATTTTCTTTATTTTGAGACTAGGTTTTCCTAAGTCAGTAAGTTACCCAAGCTGGACTCAAACTTGTGATCCTCTTGCCTCAAACTCTAAGAGTACTGCAATTACAGGCATATATCTCCATTCCAGGTTAATTTTTTAAATAGATGAAAAATCAGACACCCAGTATGGTTTGAATCGAATATTTTCCAAAAGCTCATGTGCTAATGGCTGGGGCCCAAAACAGCTGTGTTCGGAGGCGGGACCTATGGGTGGTTAAGGGAGCATTAGCACTCCAGACTCATCAGTGGATTGATCTATTGATGGTTCACAATTAAACGTACTAGGGGGAGACAGTGGACACATAGGAGGTGACACCTAGCAGGAGGAAGTAGAGAAATGGGACCAAGTGACCACAGATTGACTCTTCTGAAAAACTGAGCCAACATTAATTTTTCCTTCCTTTTTTTTTGGTACCAGGGATCAAACTTAGGAGTAACCTTTCCTTCTATATGGTGATTTTCTCAGGTACTTCATCATAGCAACTGAAAGCTGACCAATGGAGCATCTGTGGGGAAAAAGTAGTTGAAACTAAATAAAAGGAAATCACATTTGTAACATAAGACTTAGAAATTTGGGAAATTGTTTTCTTTTAAACTTCTCATTTACTGATAAGAGACAATATTAGGTGTCACACTGACTTGTTCCATACCCTAAAGATCTTGTTTTAGATTATAGAAAGCAGAGCAGAACATATGCGTCTTTATAAGAAGATAAATATTGCAATTCACTAGATTGTGATAGGATTGGATCATTTAGTCTTTAGATTCTGTATCTGGTAAGTGTCCTGTTGTCACAGTATTATGGGGGAAATGAGTCTGACAGCTGGCCTCAAAAAGTCCACAGTCTCTTAGAAAGAAAAAAACCCCAAAGACTATGTAAAATTATAGCCAAAGGAGAAGTGATAATAGCATAAGTTTTGAGACTTATGCAGGAGACAAATACATTTACAAAGCAAAGATTAGTTTAACTTCCTATAAGTCACAGGAGAGAAGACTCTAAGAACACCTTGCTGTGCCTTGAAGTATATGAAGGATTTTTCTAGACTTTGACAGAGTGTTAGAAGAGCTAGATGACAAGGTCATTCCGTGTGGCAATGAGGTAGAATAAAAGCAACTATGAGGCCTTTATTCGTGTACTGAGATCATGCAAGCAAGGGACCAAACCCCAGCATTCCAGTTTCTCAAGACAGCATTGGATGAGGGTCAATCAGAGGACAAGCATGCCAGCCAGGTAAGCATCTCACTGCCTTAAAGAGCTGCACACAAGCTTCCAGAATTCTTACAGACCTAAGAGGCTTGGAGTAGGGGTTACAGGAAGGGAAGACAAGGAGGACCTAGTCCTAGTAGAACAGCACTGAATTGGAGAGAAGAGAGTTTTAGTCAAGACTGTTTCACAAGGAGAATTTGTAAAAAGGTCCTCAGCCTCTCCTCCCCAAGAGTGGATGCAGCTAGGCTTGCAGGACACATTTGTGAGTTTTTGTCTGAAGCCCCTTTCAGAACCTACAGTGCAAAAAATCTGAGGAAGGAAGCTGATTCCCCCATGATGCCTAGCAAGTCAGGCCCTCTTATCACCTATCATTAATTCTGAAGGATTTCCAGTGAAATTTTGACCTGAGCTGTCTTCTCAGTCACAGAAGAGGGGGAAGAGAGAGAGAGAGAGAGAGAGAGAGAGAGAGAGAGAGAGAGAGAGAGAGAGAGAGAGAGAGAGAGAGACAGGTTTTTCATTACATCAAAGGGACTAGAGCACTGGGTGTCTTCATGGAGTGGTGGGGAGATGTGACTATTAATTGTGATTGTCAATTTGATTGGATGAGGCAAGGCTAACAGATCAGTGAAGTTCACTTCTGGATATATCTGTGAGGTGTTTCCAGAGATGATTGGCATTCAGGGCAGCAACTGAGGGGGGAAGATGCACCCTGATTGTGGGTGGCACCAATAAACAGGTTTGCAGCTTAGATGAAACAAAAGGGAAGGAAGAAAGGAGTCGACACCTTTGAAAAGTCCCATCCTGCTTGAGCAGGTGAGTATTTTGTTGCTTTTGCCTGTGGACATCAGACTCCAATTTTAGCCTTCCTATATGGATTTATATGGGTACCTGTACAGGGGTGATACAGGTCTTTGGTTTCACGGTAGTGTCATATTCTTCATCCCTCTTGTACAGCAACATCCGGCTTCTTTAACTGAGAAGTTATTGCATCCTGTGGATCTCACAGATGTCCATTATAAACTCTCCCACTCTTCATCCCTAAGTGTACCTGTGAGATCCCCTTGTGTAACTACCAGTTCCATTCCTCCAGAGAACCAACCAATACTAAGGGAAGCCCGTGGTCATGACGCTGCCTGATTGGGCAGGGGCCAAGGTGCTATGGGCTTTCTGGTCACCAGAACACATTCGGACATTGGCATTAGTGGAACTGTTAGAGGAGTCAACCTTTTTGGCTGGGTAAATGTTTCCTGATGAAATGGGTACTTTGGCCTGGACATTTTGCTTTCATCAGGAGGGACAGAAGAACTCTGTTGACTGACATTTTTCCATATGAGTCTAAGGAAGAGACCCTAAATCCATAGCAGTTGAATTCAACAAAACAGCAGGACAGGCAGGCTTTTTTTTGCATAGGACAGTGACTGACTGGGGTAACTCTAACATTTTTGAACCCCTTATTTAGATTTGGTGATACAGCCTAGGAGAAAGACTTTGGTATGATTTATTCTGTTTTTTCCATTAAGTTTATTGATACATTTTAGTTATAAAATACAGTTACATTCATCATTGGGATCTTGTATCTTTACATGATGTATCTTGATTCTTACTTATTTCCCCTTCCCCTGACCTCCCTTCACCCCCTCCACCTTTCCCTATTTGCAAAGATTTGTTTCCATTTTTTCTTTTCTCATATTTTTTCCTTTCTCTTCTTTCCTTTCCCCTAACACTCTCACTTCCCTTACTCCTTTAGACCTTTTCTTCCTATTACACAATATGAATTATACATTTTAAAATTACAATATCAAAAATCAGAGGACATTACCACAGATTTTACAGAATTTAAAAGGATATAGAAAGCATATTACAAAAGTCTTTTTTGAAATAAATTTGAAAACTTCTAAGAAGTACCTTGGAAGACAAATTAATGAAACTGACTCTAGAGGAAATATAAAATTTGAATAGCACCTATTAAAGAAAGTATATTCCTAGCTTGAAAACCTACCTATGTGACAACAACAGGCTCATATACATTTTCACCGATAAATTACATCAAGCATTTAAAGCAGAAAAAAGAAAGAACACTTCTCCCTCATTTTGGGAAATAATTTTGTGCTAATCCTAAAACTGGATAAAGATAATAGAAGAAAAAAAAGTATGAACACAGATAAAAATTCGTTTTAAAAAACCAAACTATTAGAAGTCAGATCTGGCAGTATGTAGAAAGCAGTTTTATTATAGGGAGGGAAGTGCTGGTTCAGCATTGGAAGTTCCACCCCACATAAGTCATCATTTTAACAGAGGAAAGGAAAAAGCCATATTATCCTGTCAGTAGTTGAAGAAAAAATACTGGACTAAATTCTACAGCTGTTCATGCTACAAGCTATCAGGAGACTAGAAGTAGACCAGAACCTTCTCAACAGATAAGCCATGTGCTCCATACTTCCAGAAAAAAAGCAATGTATAAATGGAAAAGATACAATGCTTTCTCCCTAAGGTGAGGAACAAGGGCAGATATGCCTATTCTTCTTCATTTGTCCATTAAACTTTGAAACATAGGTCCAAACCAAAATAATATGGCAATAAAAAGACACAATTAGAATAGGATTGGCAAGGTAGAAGTAAAATGTTTATATGTAGATGAAATGATCATCTACAGAGAAAATACTAAGAAATCTCTAGGAGCCTCTAGAACTTGTATTTGAATTATTTAGAAGGATTAGAAAACACAAGGTATATATAAAAATTCAGGTCTATGTATACTTGCTATAAATGAAGACTTGGATATTGAAATTTAAAAGTTATGTAGGAGTAAAAAGGACATAGAAAAGATAAAAGAAAAAAAAAGATACTGAAAGACATTTAGTACCTCATTTTAAGACTTCCTCTAAAGCTACAATAATCAAGGCAGTGTTGGTGTAAGGAAAGACATATAGATCACTGGAATAAAACAGGGAATCTAGAAATAGAATCATGCATATATGGTCCACTGAGTTTTGAAAGATTATTTCACATTAACATTTTATAGAACATCGACTCAGTTCAAGAGCGGAGGGAAAATATTGTTTTCAGCCAATTGCATTGGAAAATCTGGTATCTGTATATAAAAACTTAACCTCAACACTTTATTTCCATACATAAAAATAACTTGGAAGAATCTATGAACCTAAATATGAAAGCCTAAAACTATAAAACTTTAAGAAGAAATTATAGGCAGAGGAGGCTTCCAGGTCAGTGTGCCACAGCTGCCAGCACAAAGGAGGCCTCTAGGTTAGTGTTTCACAGCTCCCAGAGTAGAGGAGGCTTCCGGGTCAGCATGCCACAGCTCCCAGCATAGAGGAGGCTTCCAGGTAGGCGTGCTACATCTCCAAGCACAGAGGAGGCTTCCAAGTCAATGTGCCATAGCTCCCAGCACAGAGGAGTCTACCAGGTCTGTGTGCCACAGTTCCCATGGCACAGGAGGTGAGCTATGCAGGTGCCAGCAGCAACCCCCACCCCATTCCACCCCCATCAAAATGAGAAGACATGGAAACAAGCCTCAGAACCAGACTTCAGATCACCTTCAGAAAGCCCAAAGGGAAAGGAGATGGAACACTCTGATACTCCACAACCTGGACTCCCTGAACTAACAATGAATGAGGAACTGAATAAAATGAAATCAGAAATAATTTCTCACATAACAGCAGAGATTGTGCCCATAGTGCAAGACATGATTAATATATCTAGAGAGGACACAGAAAAAAAAAATAGAGGAGCTGAGGAACATGATTGTATCCCAACCTAGAAAATAAATGGAATTCATAAAACAGATGCAAACAGATTTCCAGGAGATTAAAAACTCAATTGAAAGCCTATGTAGCAGATTGAGCCAATGTGAGGACACATTTTAGATACAGAAGATATGGTTGCAATTACTGACCAGGAAAAGAAAAATTACTTTAAAATTATAAGGGACCATGAGAAATCACTCCAGCAGCTGCTAGATAATGCAAAGAAGAATAACATAAAACTGACTGGAGTCAATGAAGAAACAGGAGAGAGTGCAGATGACATAAAAAAAAAAAAACTGTTCACAGAAGTGATAGCAGAAAACTTCTCAAGCTGAGGAAAAGAACCTGACATACAGAGAAGTGAGGCATATAGGACTCCAACTAGCTTTGTTCAAAAAAACTACACACAGGCATATAATTGTTAACATTCCAGAAACTCAACAGAAGAACAAAATTCTACAAGCAATTAGAGAAAAGAAACAAATCACATACAAACAAAAGCCCATCAGAATCACAGCAGATTTCTCCATGCAAACCCTCAAGGCAAGAAGAGCATGGAGTGATGTATTTCAAGACCTAAAGGAAAACAAACTCCAACCCAGATTGATGTGCCCTGGAAAAATATCTTTCAAAATTGATGGTGAAATAAGATACTTTCATGACAAAGAGCACCTTAGGATCTTCATGAATACCAAACTTGCATTCCAAACATTTTTAGACAAAATCCCAGGAAAAGACAAGAAAGATCACAACCCCAGGAAGACCAGCAGAATGAATCCCCTGGGAAAGATGAGAAATTAAAATCAAAGGGGGAGAATCCAATAGAAAGAAAAAGTCATGGCAATGATAACTCAATACGTATCAGTTATAACCATCCATGTTAATGGTCTCAACTCACCAATCAAAAGAAATACACTGGCAGAATGGGCCAAGAAGCAAGATCCAACAGTATGCTGTATAGAAGAAACACACTTAATTCAAAAAGAGACTCATAGAGTGAAAGTTAAAGGGTAGAAAACAATATTCCTTGTAACAGGAATCCAAAAAAAAGCGGGAGTAGCTATTGTCTTTGCAGACCAAGTGGATTTCAAACTAACACTGCTTAAGAGAGACAAAGAAGGACACAACATCCTTGATCAGAGAACAATCCAAGAGGAAGAGATGACAATCATAAATATCTATGCACCAAACTATATAAAACAAATACTAGCAGACATGAAAAAATGTATAAGCACTAATACAATGGTAGTGGGGACCTCAATACCCCATTGTCACAAATAGAACAACTAGACAAAAATCAAGCAATGAAATACTAGAACTCAATCAAAGTCTTGAACATATGAACTTAACAGATGTTTACAGAATGTTTCACCCCACAAAATGAGAATACACATTCTTTTCAGCTGCACATGGGTCATTCTCCAAAACAGACCACATACTCACTCATAGAACATATTGTAATAAGTGCAAAGTAATTGAAGTTATTCCCTTTATATTATCAGACCATAGTGCAATGAAATTGGAGATCAATAGCAAAAGAAACTGCAAAAACTCCATAAACACATGGACATTGAACAACACACTTCTGAATAACTAATGGGTCACAGAGGAAATTAAAGAAGAAATCAGACAGTTCCTTCAATTAAATGACAATGACAATGCAACATATCAGAATCTATGGGACACAATGAAAGCAGTCTTACGAGGGAAATTCATAGCACTGAATACTCATATTAGGAAAACGGCGCAAGCCCAATTAACCTGATGTTAAACCTCAAACTTCTAGAAAAAGAAGAGCAGGAAAAACCCAAAGCCCATAGAAAGGAAGAAATTATAAAGATCAGGGCAAAAATCAATGCAATGGAGTGTAAGAGAATGATAAAAAAAAATCAACGAAGCAAAGAGCTGATTCTTTGAAACAATAAACAAAATTGACAAACACTTAGCCAACCTTATCAGAAAAAGGAAAGAAAAGGCACAAATGCATGCAATTAGGAATGAAAAGGGTGAAATTATAATGGACCTGGCAGAAATCCAGAGGATCATCAATACCTACTTTGAGAACCTATATGCCAATAAGATGGAACATACAGAAGAAATGGACAGATTCCTAGATACATATGAATTACCAAAGTTATACAAAAAAGACCTAAAAATTCTAAACAACCCAATATCAATCAATGAAATTGAAAACATAATTAAAAACTTACCAACTAAGAAAAGCCCAGGTCCTGATGACTTCACCACTGAATTCTACAAGACATTTAGAGAGGAACTACTGCCACTACTGTTTAAACTCTTCAATGAAATTGAAAGGGAAGTAGTACTCCAGAATTCATTCCAGGAAGCAAGCATCACCTTAATCCCCAAAGCAGAGAAAAATGCAATTGAAAAAGAGAACTATAGGCCAATCTCACTAATGAACATAGATGCAAAAATCCTTAAGATACTGGCAAATAGAATGCAGCAGATCATTAAGAAGATCATACACCCTGACCAAGTCAGATTCATCCCAGGGATGCAGGGATGGTTCGACATACACAAATCAATAAATGTAATACACTATATCTATATAGCTAAGGACAAAAAACATATAATCATCTCAATAGATGCAGAAAAAGCATTTGACAAAATCCAGCACACATATATGATAAAAACCTTACAGAAAATTGGAATAGACTGTCTCTAGGTCAACCTTATAAGAGCCATCTATGAAAAACCAACAGCAAATATCATACAAAATGGTCAAAAACTGAAATCCTTCCCACTAAAATCAGGAACAAGACAAGGATGTCCACTATCACCACTCTTGTTCAATATAGTTCTGGAAACATTAACCATGGCAACTAGACAAGAGAAAGAAATAAAAGGAATAAAGATAGGAAATGAAGAAGTCAAATTGTCATTATTTGCAGATGACCTGATACTCTATATAGAAGACCCCAAGAACTCCACCAAAAGTCTTCTAGACTTAATAACCAAATACAGTCAAGTAGCTGGTTACAAGGTCAACACACAAAAATCAATAGTTTTCCTCTACACCAATGACAGACTCACTGAGAGAGAAATAGGGCAAATAATTCCTTTCACAATAGCATCCAAAAAACTGAAATACCTAGGAATCAACCTAACGAAAGAAATCAAAGACCTCTTCTCTGAAAACTATGGCACTCTGAAAAGAGAGATGGAAGATGATACCAGCAAATGGACAGACATCCCCTGCTCCTGGGTAGGAAGGATTAATATAGTGCAAATGGCCATACTTCCAAAACTGCTATATAGATTTAATGCAATTCCAATTGAGATCCCAGCAGCATACTTCATTGACCTCGGGAAAACAATCCAAAAATTCATTTGGAGCAAGAAGAGACCCAGAATAGCAAAAGTAATTCTAGGTAACAGAGACATGGCAGGGGGTATTACAATCCCCAACTTGAAACTATACTGCAAAGCTACTGTGATAAAAACAGCATGGTACCAGCAAAGAAACAGACCTGAGGCCCAGTGGAACAGATTAGAAGATGCAGAAACAACCCCAGACACACTCAGCCACCTCATCTTCTATAAAGGAGCCAAACACTCTCACTGGAGGAAATATAGCCTCTTTAATAAATGGTGCCGGAAAAATTGGGCCTCAACTTGCCAAAGATTAAAACTAGACCTGTATCTCTCACCATGCACTAAACTAAAATCAAAATGGATTAACAATCTAAATATTAAAACAGAAATGCTGAACTGGCTGGAACAGAGTTTAGGTAGAACTCTTGAAGATATTGGTGTAGGAAAACACTTTATGAACAAAACCACAGTTGCCTGTGAACTAGCACAAACAATCAACAAGTGGGATCTCTTTTCATTAAAAAGCTTTTGCAGTACAAGAGCAACCACAAGCAGTGTGAAGAGATAACTCATACTGTGGGAAAAAATTTTTACAAGTGGTTCCTCAAACAAAGGTCTACTATCTCGAATCTATAAAGAACTGAAAAAAATCAGACCTCCTAAATTTAAAGACCCAATCCAAAAATGGGCATCTGAAATGAACAGACATTTCTCAAACAGAGAAGTAGACATGGCAAATAAACGTATGGAAAAATATTCAACATCACTGGTCATTCAAGAGATGCAAATGAAAACAACACTGAGATTCCACCTCACTCCAGAAAGAATGGCTGCTATCATGAAATCAGCCAATAACAAATGCTGGCAGGGCTGTGGGGAAAGAGGAACCCTGCTCCACTGCCGGTGGGAGTGTAGACTGGTGCAACCACTGTGGAAATCAGTATGGAGATACCTCAAAGAACTAGGACTGGAAGTCCCATTTGACCCAGCTCTTCCACTGCTGGGGATCTTCCCCAAAGAATTAAAAGAATCATACCACAGTGATATATGTGCACCCATGTTCATAGCAGCACAGTTTGTAATAGCTAAAACTTGGAAAGAGCCCAAATGCCATCAACTGGAGGCTGGATAAAGACAATGTGTGTTTTTTATAAAATGGAGTACTACTCAGCTATAAAATTGAGAAATTAGAGACATTTATAGCTAAATGGATGCACATTTAGGTGATATTCTTAAGTGAAATAAATAGGACACACAAGTGTAAATACTGAATAGTTTCTCTAGTGTGAGAAACTGAAAGTGTAAATAAGGACTAAATTGTATAATAGATAATGTGAAATAAGAAAATGGGCAAAGGGGAAGGGGAAGTGGGAGGAGTAAGGGAAAGGAAAGAAGGGAATGGAATTAGTATGAGAAAATGAAATTAAGGAAACAAAATCTTTGTAAATAGGAAGGGATTAAGGGATTGAAGGGAGGGCAGGGGAAGGGTGAAAAAATAAGAACCAAGAGAGTATGTAAAGGTGCCTATTTCCATTGATGAATGTCACTATATTGTACACCTAAAATGTACCAATAAAAGGATATACAAAAAAAAGAGAAGAAATTATATGGGAAAATGTTCATGATTTTAGGGTGGGCAAGAATTTCCTAGGATACAAAAACATGATGTATGAAAGAAAGAAATTGATAAATGAGAGTCCATCAAATTTTAGAACTTCAAATGATATCGTTAAGAAAATGAAAAGTAGTCCTTAAACAAACCATATTTATAATACATAAAACCTATGACCAGAACATATAAAGAACTATAGACACCCTAATTAAAAAGTAGGCACAAGAAAATGATAAATAGCCAGTACAGCACAAGGAAAGTTGTGCAATTCTAGAATCAGAAAAATACTAATCAATATAATAACAAGATCATATTATATACTCATTAGGGAGTTGAAGTTAACGTTTTACAAGAACAAATGTCAGCTCAGGTGTGAACCAGTCAGAACTATCTAATACTGCTAATGTGAACGTAAAATGACAAAACCATTTTGGAAAACAATATAGAAATTTCTTGTATTACTGTTAAGAACCAACAGTTCTGTTCTTAAGCTTTTACTTAAGAGGAATGAAAACAGACGTTCACAATAGATTTTAACATACAAGTTGACTAACACTTATCTGAAATTCTTGGGACCAGAGTGTTTGAGATTTGGATTTGAAATCCACTTGATCTGCAAAGATGATAGCTACTCTTGCTTTTTAGGGGTTCTTGTCACATGGAGTATTGTTTTCCACCCTTAAACTTTCAGTCTATGAGTTTCTTTTTGAATTAAATGTGTTTCTTATATGCAGCATATTGTTTGATCTTGCTTCTTTACCCATTCTGCCTGTCTATTTCTTTTGATTGGTGAATTGAGAACATTAACATTGATGGATATAACTGATACGTACTGACTTATCATTGTCATGACTTTTTCTTTTTGTTGGATTCTCCCCCTTTACACTTAATTTCTTGTTGCAACTGATGGATTCATTCTTCTGGACTTCCTCGGCTTGTGATCCTCATTGTCTTTTCCTAGGATATTGTCTAAAATTTTTTGGAGTGCCAATTTGGTATTCATGAAGTTCCTAAGGTGCTCTTTGTCATGAAAGTATCTTATTTCTCCACCAATTTAGAAAGATAGTTTTGCAAGGTACATCAATCGGGGTTGGTGGCTGTCTTCTTTTAGGCCTTGGAATGCGTCACTCCAAGCTCTTCTTGCCTTGAGGGTTTGCATGGAGAAGTCTGCTGTGATTCTGATGGGCTTTTGTTTGTATGTGATTTGTTTCTTTTCTCTAACTGCTTGTAGAACTTTGTTCTTCCTTTGGGTTTTTGGAATCTTAACTATTATATGCCTATGTGTAGATGTTGTTTTGATCAAGGCTAGTTGGAGTCCTATATGCCTCATTTATCTGCATGTCAAATTCTTTTCCCCTGACTGGGAAGTCTTCTGCCATCACTTCTGTGAACAATTTTTTAATTTCATCTGTACTCTCTCCTGTTTCTTCATTGACTCCAATCAGTCTTATGTCATTCTTCTTTGCATTATCTAGCAACAGCTGGATTGAGTTCTTGTGGTTCCTAACAAATTGAAAGAAATCTTTCTTTTCCTGCTCAGTAATTTTAATCTTCTATATCTGAGATTCTGAGCTCATATTGGCTCATTCTGCTGTGTAAACTTTCAAAGGAGTTCTTAATTTCCTGAAAATATGTTTGCATCTGTTTTAGGGATTCTATTTGGTTTTTTTATTTTTTAAAAAATTTTAAATATATATATTTATTGGTACATTTTAGGTATAAATTACATTTACATTTATCATTGGGTGTTTGTATCAGAACATGATGCATCTTAGTTTTTATTTTTTCTCCCATTACCTATGTACCCTTTACCCCCTCCACCTTTTCCTATCTACACAGAGTTTGATTCTATATTTTTTTCTCATAATTTTTTTCTTTCCCTTCTTCCCTTTCCACTTTCCCTTCCACCATCCCCAAACTCTTGGACCTTTTCTTATTTCAAATTATCAATTATTCATTTTAATCATTTTCATCCTTATTTACACTTTCAATTTTTCACACTAGAGAAACTATTTGGTATTTACACACATGTGACCTATTTATTTCACTTAAGTGTATGGCCTCAATATGCATACATTTACCTATAAATGTCTCTAGTTTCTCATTCTTTATGGCTGAGTAGTACTCCATGTAAAAAAAACCCCACATCTTCTTTATCCAGTTTCCACTCAATGGGCATTTGGGCTGTTTCCAAGCTTTAGCTATTACAAATTGTGCTGCTATAAACATAGGTGCACATATATCACTGTGGTATGATTCTTTTAATTCTTTGGGGAAGATTCCCAGCAGGGGAATAGCTGGGTCAAATGGGACCTGTAGTCCTAGTTCTTTGAGGTATCTCCATACTGATTTCCACAATGGTTGCACCAGTCTGCACTCCCACCAACAATGGAGAAGGGTTCCTTCTTCTCCACACCCCCACCAGCATTTGTTATTGGTTGATTTCTTGATAGCAGCCATTCTTTCTGGGGTGAGGTGGAATCTCAGTGTTGTTTTCATCTGCATCTTTCAAATGACTAGTGATGTTGAACTTTTTTTCATATGTTTATTTGCTGTTTTTACTTCTTTGTCTGAGAAATGTCTGTTCATTTCAGATGCCCATTTTTGAATTGGGTCTTTGAATTTGGGAGGTCTGATTTTTTTTTCAGTTCTTTATATATTCTTGATAGTAGTCCTTTGTCTGAGTTACAGCTGCTAAGTATTTCTTCCCGCATTGCAGATTGTCTCTTAGCTCTGTTGGTAGTTTCTCTTGCAGTGCAGAAGCTTTTTAATACAAGGAGATCCCAGTTGTTGATTCTTTGTGCTAGCTCCCGTGCTACTAAAGATTTGTTCATAAAGTCTTTTCCTATGCCAATGTCATCAAGAGTTCTACCTAACTTATCTTCCAGCAAGTTTAGTGTTTCTGGCTTAATATTTAGATCTTTAATCCACTTTGATCTTAGTTTAGTGCTCGGTGATTGGTATGGGTCTAGTTTTAATTTCTGACAGGTTGAAATCCAGTTTTTCCAACCCCATTTATTAAATAGGCTATCTTTCCTCCAATGAGGGTAGTTGGCTCCTTCATCAAAGATGAGGTGGCTGAGTATGTCTGGAGTTGTTTCTGCATCTTCTAATCTATTCCACTGATCTTTGGGTCTGTTTCTTTGCCAGTACCATGCTGTTTTTATCACAGTAGCTTTGTAGTATAGTTTCAAGTTGGAGATTGTGATGCCCCCAGCCATGTCTCTGTTGCCTTGAATTACTTTTGCTATTCTGGGTTTCTTCTGTTTCCAAATGAATTTTTGGATTGTTTTCTCTAGTTCTCTGAAGTATATTGTTGGAATTTCAATTGGTATTGCATTGAATCTATATAGTAGTTTTGGAAGTATGGCCATTTTCACTGTGTTGGTTCTTCCTACCCAGGAACAAGGGATATCTTTCCATTTTCTTATATCCTCTTCAATCTCCTTCTTCAGAGTGCTGTAGTTTTCAGTGTAGAGGTCTTTTTCTTCCTTTGTTAGGTTGATTCCTAGATATTTCATTTTTTTAGATGCTATTGTAAAAGGAATTATTTTCCTAGTTTCTCTCTCAATGGGTCTTCTATTTGCATATAAAAAGGCTATTGTTTTTTGAGTGTTAACCTTGTATCCAGCTACTCTACTGAATCTGTCAATTAGGTCTAGAAGACTTTTGACTGAGTTTTCTGGGTCTTCTATGTAAAGTATCATATCATCACCAAATAATGACAGTTTAACTTCTTCTGATATAGTCAGCAATACCATAGCATCAAGCACAGCTTAGAAAATGACAATCTGTGGTAGCTATTAATCTATCACTTTTAACTATGTGAGTTAAATTAAAACCAAGGACCAACCCAACATAAGTTTATATTGAATAAACTCTTCAATATAGCATCTTTCCCCTTTGGGGTGGGGAGCTAAAAGGAGTTGGGGAGGGAGGGACAGGTAGAAAGAACAGGTAAGATTAACAGTGAGGCCAAAAAACACAGAAAGATCACACAAACTCTAAGAAGTTGTTAAAGGCAAGAGAAAATGACAGAATGAAAGAACAAAGATGTGAATAGAACCACCTAACAGCAACAGGGAGGCAAGATACCAAATTTACTTTCCTTTAAACCTAATGATAATGAAGAGAAGGAAAAAGAGAAGAAAAGAACAGTAGGGGAGAAATCTGACTTCAGTGCAGAAAGGAACAAATGGGGAGATGAGGGGCAATGTGGGACAGTGAGAGAATGAGAAAGAGAGAAAGAAAAGATAAAAGAAAGAAAAGAAAGAAAAGTAAAACTTTGAAGAGTAGAAAAAAAGTAAAAATTGAGAATTAAAAATAAGAAAAAAATTTTTTTTTCTTTTTTGCAAATAGCACTAGAAATTATGGGCCTCCTTCAGGGTATGTCTCTGTTGTCACAGAAAGCAATGTAGGAATCCCTGTGCATACACAAGTCAATGAGTCTCAGCAGCCCAGCAGCAGACCAAGTACAGTGGTCTCATGTGCCTTTATTGCAGAAGTTCTCTTTACTTTTCTGCTGAGCTTCAGTTTTCTTCCAGAAGCCTGAGAAGCCCTCTTTCTGTCACTAACTTCTGCTCTATCTTGTGGCGCTCAGGACAAGGTCTTTATAGTCTCCTGTGCCTCTGTAGTGTGGGATGAGGTAGTAAAAAAGCCAGAAGGTAGGCAGTGCACGGCGGGGGCGGGGGGGACTGAGCATTGGGGCGCTAAGCGGAACTCACCGTGCCATGGGCGTGGCCCAGGATGGCCGCAGGACCCCAAGCTGCTTGCCTTGTCTCACCGGGGCCGGTCACTGGTCACTGGTCACCACAGCTTTTTCTCCATTTGTTTACTATGTTGTGATTCCATCATGTTCCTCAGCTCCTTTATTTTTTTATCTGTGTCTTCTCTAGATTTATTAATCATGTCTTGCACTATGGGCACAGTTTCTGCTGTTATGTGAGAAATTATTTGTTATTTCATTTTTTCCAGATCCTCTTTTGTTGCTAGTTCAGGGAGTCCAGGTGGTTGAGTATCAGAGTGACCCATCTCCTTTCTCTTTGGGTGCTTCAGGTGATCTGGAAGTCTGATTTTGAGATTTGTTTATGTGTCTTCTCATTTCAGTGGGGGCTGGGGGTGTGTGTGTTGCTATTTGCTCCCTGCCTCTGTGCTGGGGTTTGGTGGTAAGGTGGCCCAGAAGGGTCCTCCTGGGTGTTGGGAATGGCTCACCTCCTCTGCCAACTTTAGTGTGATTTATTTATTTATTTTATTTTATTTTATTTTTTTGGTACCAGGGATCGAACTCAGGTCCTTGCACTTGCAAAGCAGGTGGCGAAACCACTGAGCTAAATCCCCAGCCCCTACTTTAGTGTGATTTAAATGTTATCACCAGGAGTAGGTGTTTTAATTATAATATAGGAGCCAAAAATGCTTTATTCATTTAGGTCAGCACTTACTAAAGATGATTTACTTTAATTTTAAAAAAAGAATTAATTTTTAATGAAAAGAACTTCAATGACTATGTTAAGGGATTTACATACATTATCTCATATAATAGTCACAGTAATCTTATAAAATAGCATTTAAAATTATTTTTGTTTTTTTGATGCATTTTATTATACAGATGAACAAACACACCTAATAAATATGCCCTGCTGAGCACCAAAGCCAGAATCCTTTAAACAGTAGTAATTTTCCCACACCAAGAAAGCTGTTACCTTTAAATGTTTTGACGTAAAAGCAGATGTTTTTATCTTTCCTATGTTTGTGAGTTTTGGATGGATTCTACATTGTTTTGGTTTTATCTGCATAAGGCACCCAGAAAGGCATCCTGAATTTCATCAGATCCTTTCTCTCTGTGCCTTTCAATGCCTTCTCATTGTGTCAAGAATGATTACATGATGAAAGCCAAGAATGGAAGAAAGATTGCACACAGTGACACATATAAAAAATGTTATTTAAATGGTGCTATTACTGATGAAAGAAAGATGGGAAATAGTGGTGAGGGAGGGAAAAAAAGCAGTATTTCATAATATTCAGAAATATTTTCTAATAAAATGTGAATTTGAGAAGTCTGTTCAACTGGCAGTGTAGCTCACTGTACCTCCTTAGCAAGTACACTAGCCTCAGTTCAATCCCCAAAAGCAAAAATAACAAACAAGTGAAAAATGAATAAATAAAACATTTTTTCTACACTGATAGAAAAGAAGTTCTTTGTTTTTACATATCATATGTAATCAGTGATTTCAGGAACAAAATCAAATTAGCATCATAGGGCCTTTGGTGTTAAGCATTTTTTTAGGATTCTCAGGGCAGTATTTCTGGTCCACGCACATGTTACCATTCTAGTACTGATATTCAGGATGATATACTCAGCATGACATTATTTTTGAGGCAAGACATTATTGCCACCTTTTACCTAGGGAGGCATAGACCTAGATATAATTTGTGGGCTGGAATTTAATAGATTCATAACTTAAACAATTAATAAAATGCACAACATAAAATTTATACCAATAGAGCTATTGTGAGGTTTACATGAATTTAATGTACACAAATAATCCATTGGGATTATTGGCCTACTTTAGTTATCTAATGTACCAGGTAGGTTTACACTGGCCACCTGCAGAATTAGGTATGGAAGGATACAGAAGGGCTGACTGCATGCTGGAGATCTGAAGGATCCAGTCAACAGTCAAAGGCCTGGAATGCACTACGGAGTCTCATGTGAATTCATATCAGGAACTTGAAGGGTTTGCACTGGTAGTGTGGAGATAGAGACCTAAAGGCAATGGAGAAGACTGGAGCTCCTCCAAAGATGCAGAAGCCAGACTTCCTTCTTCTTCCCCTTTTTATTCCACCCAGGCTACAAGCCTATTGGTTGGTGCTACTCACACCCAGGGTGAGGCTTCAGTACATCAATCATCCAGGCACATCCAGAACTGTGCTAAACCAATCAGATGGGCATTTCATGTGATTAGTCTTTTTACTGATGTTTTCTAAACAAGGACACTACATTCTGGTAAAGTTATATACCTCTTTTAAATGTGAATCACCTGATATGATGACTAATTCTTTCAGTTAGAAGTCCATGATCATTCTTGAACTTTAAGTTATTATTACCTCGTCTTGCATTATAACATAAAATAAGACAAATATTTGCCATTGTAGTGATGTCTTTCAAACTGTATCCTCTGCTGCTAGAAGTCAGTTGCTGTTGTGTATAGTGTTGTGGAATTTGTCTTCTACCCCATTTCTAAGACATTTTATCTTGTAATTACACCCATTAGTGAGCCAACTCCTAGCAGTCATTCTTGACTTCATTCTGTCCCTCATCCATGCACTTAAAACCTACAAAGCTGTCAAGCCCATATTCTGAAATAATTTTAACTTCTCAACCTTGTCACTGTGCCATTACTTTTCATTTGAAACATCACAGTAATCTCTATATCTATCTCTCCATCCCAGATTCAACTACTTCAGATGCTACCAGAGAGATGATACTAATGTATAATACTATAATGGAAATACCTTCTTGAGTGTCTTCAATGCCTCAGCCTTTTTGACACAGTCCAAAGACTTCAGTAGGATACACATGTCCTCCTGCTGGTGGAACTCCCATGTGGAGATTTTCTTTTCTCTTTCTAGTCAGTATTTGGTGTTCACATTGTTGTAACATAGCTGTCATTATTTTCACAATCCACAATGAACTCTTACTTAGGCTTCATGAAGAAAGTCGATCAAAGGAAATATTTCTCTGTAATTCCAAATGTGTTGCACTGGGAATATTCTCAAAACTGTGTCCTGTCGGGTCATTTTCAAGATTATATGGAAGGATGTTAAGGACATGTGAAAAAAAGCACTTGGAACCTTAAGATTATATGTTATATCAGATATCTTACATTTAGAACATATATATAACATCTTCTGAGCTAGGTTAGATACAAAAATATTACTCATTAATTAACAGGACAGGTAGGAATTTTTATTTAGTTTCCAGATTTTTGTTTGCTGTTTGCTTTGCCTGATATTGAGCAATTTCAATATTATTTTATTATTAAAACACATACAAATATAACTTGAAAGTGCCAAATATCTATGAAATTTTAACACATAATTGAAGTGATAAATACAAGTAGAATTTATAATTGGCTGTGACAAAGAAGCTATAAGGTATAGTCTTAGCGTCTCCTACACATAGTTCAACAGAGAAAGCTTACAGGTATCATTCTGTTTTATATTAATTAAGTCTTAGAAATACTCAAAATTTTCCTTTAAAAAATGAAAAAATTAATCTGGTAAATAAGTGATTAAAGCTCCTTAGCTGTAAAAACTCAATTTTAAGAATTTAAGAATAAACATTTAATACCTAAGGATTTTTATTTTGTTATGTTGCTAATTTGAAATAAAAAATTAACCCCCCCAAAATAAAAGACAGTCAAAAAATGTGCAATTGAAATAGATAGACACCTCTCTGAAGAAATGCAAATGGCCAATAGATACATGAAAATATTCTCAACATATTGGGCCATCAGAAAAATGCAAATCAAAACAATATCTATTCCAGGGAAGAATAGCTCTCATTAAGGAGCCAAAAGACAATAAATGCTAGTGAGATTATGAAAAAATTGGAATATACCATCACTGTTGAAATCAGGATGCGGGTTCCTCAAAACACTAAAACTAGAAATTCCACACAACACAGCTCTTCCTCTTCTAGGTATTTTCCCAAAAGAGTTAAAGACATCATATTATAGTGATCCATGCACACTCATATTTATAACAACACAATTCATACCAGCTAAGTACTGTATAAAGCTTGTGTACTTATCAACATAAATGGATAAAAAGCATGATGCATATATATAATGAAGTACTAGTCAGCCATAAAGAATTAAATTCGAGTCTATTGTTGGAAAAAGAATGCATTTTGAGACCACAATGCTATGTGAAATAAGTCAGAAAAATAAGATTAAGTATTTCATGGTTTCTTTTGTATGAGTAGCCCAAAGTATGAATAATTTAAAGAGAAAAATAAAAGATAGATGATAAAAAACTAAGACACAGATGGTGTGGAGATGGAAAGGTTCTCTGAGGATGGGAAAAGGGGGTAGGAAGGGGAGAGGAAGAGGAAGTGAATAGAATCAAGATGCCCTGTGCATGTGTACCTGCTCCCCACAACAAGTGTGTTTATTATTCATCACAAATGTACTATGTTTCACAAACAAGTGAAATGTAAAAGAGAAAACTAAAGTCATGCATCGATTATTTGGGCTAAAGCCTTTATTGAGCCTACTCATGAGTAATGTATACTGAATCTTTCTCTTGGTACATGAGAACAAATTGTTCAGAAAATTTGATGATTAAAAAATAAACATAAAATAGTCCTGGAAAGTTTCCAAAATCGTGGGTGTGACTATTCAATGAGTTTTTACAGAAAGAATCATTTTGTATACATGTCTGTTTAATGGAAAAACCACTGTCAAATTTGATCCCAATTAGAAGTGACTATTCCTCCCTCTAAAAGAATTTAAATTTCCTCCCTTCATCAGAGCACAACAGAAAATTCTGTGCAAAGAAATATCTAGGCTGTCCTGTGGGTTGGCAGTAAGGAGTCAGGGGTGGGGGGAGATCTTAGTAGAAAGGGCCAGATTACAAAGCACAGCTGACAAATGTACCCTTGTGAATGGAATAATGACTGGTTAAAATTTGAGAATATTCTTAAGTACAAATTGACATTTAGGCCCAGATAACACAAAATAGCATCAGGAATGAATCAGGTCAGAAGTCATATGGACTGAAGAATGTCAATAGAACATGGAAGGAAAGACATCCAGACCTGAAAATAATTGAGGATGTTATGGCCTCACTACCAAAGAGTGTCATAGGTCTCAGCAGGACTTTGGAGTCTAGGCACATTACTATGGTTCAATGCATTTGAATGGAAATACTTCCATGAATAAATGCATATCTCCATATCATATCCCCATTTTAGGAAATGAATTTGTCTATTTCAAGCAAATCTGTTTATTATTTTCATAAAATTTGGAGCAGATAGATTAAACCTAAATTTTTGAAGTAGACTACCCTAACAGAATCAAGAATCTTATTCTTTTTTTTAATCAAGTTTATTGGTACATTTTAGGTATACAATATGATCAGATTCATCATTGGGAATTTGTACCTTTATGCGATATATTCTTTAAGTGAGAGAAATCATATAAGTGGAAGTGCTTTTTGCTCACATTTTAGGAAGATTTCTATTGATTAGATGTGCTACACATTCTATTTTAGCTAAACAAGTGCCTTGTCTCATGGTCTATTCCTTAAAATTGGCTTTGACTAAATTTACTGGCCTTTAAAATGTTTGTTTTGGGTGACTTTCTTATCCATTTAATTCTAGTTGATTTGTCTCCCAAAAATGTATTCTATTTCCCATGTCTATCTTTGTGGTAGGACAGCTAATACCTCTTTGTCTACATAGGATAAGATAGACAAAGTAAATATGATTAGTTTATGGAATGGGAAAAATATTTTCATGGGAGGCTTTAAGTGAGCTGCTTAAGTTTGTATTCAGGAAATTTAACAGCAAGTCTCCCTTGCTTGAGACAACATACAAGTTGGTTTCTTTTTCATTCTTGGTGATCATTATTTCTTAGGAAAGTCTTCTGAGGAATAATGGCTATTAATATAAATTTGAAGTCAGAAAAGCAATGAATGTGGAAAATCCCCATGCTGTGCAGTTTGCCCTGACAGACCTCTGTGATTTAGTCTCCCTTCCTGACACTGTGAATTATAATTAAATCACAGACATATGGGAAGCAAGTGACTGAATGTCATTTCAGCTGTCTACATAGGGAGGAGGAGGAGGTATGAAAAGAAAAATGTGGAAACTAGTTACTAAAATCATTTCTGCTTTTCGAAGCAAGATGGCTAGAGCAGAGGAGTGAGTAGGCACTCATGAGTCATTGGTTCAGAAAGTACTTCCCTTAACAGTATAACTGTGAAGTGATCATGATGATATTAATGTGTCATCTTTCTCTATCACTTCTATATTAGGCTGTTCTTTATCACTGTAACATAATACCTGAGGCCAGCTACTTAGAAAGAAGGCAGAAGTGGGATCACTCTCAGAGCAACCCACTCTGGTGAGAACACATTCCAGGAGCCCAGTGTTCCTTCCCAGGGGAGCACTTCCGATGGCTCGAGGACAGCCTAAGTCCCAGCTCTTTAAGGTCCACTGTCTCAAGAAGGCCAAGCAAGGACCAGGCTTCCAACACAGCAAGCCTGGAGGAAGAAAGCACATCCAAACCTAACCAATCTCCCTGTATTTCCTCATTCTTTTGCTATCTTGTGGCACATTATGATGAAAACATGGTAACAACAGGTGTTTTACTAGACCACTGCTGAGGACATGCTGAGCTTTTTATCTCCTGTGTGAAAAATTTCAACTGGAAATTCCAGAGATTTATCTGGTTGAAAATGCCCAGTGTGAACTCTCTGATGGGTCTAGGATTCATTTTCCATATATTTTCAATATTTGGAATGTTCTCAAGTACTCTGATTATCTTGGAAAGTTCTCAATTACTCAAATTACTTCTTTAAAAATTAGTTATTGATACAAAAATGAAGAAATAATTCTGTAATCATGTAAATACAGTTTCTTTTTACATTATTGGTTTGGAGGTGGAGTTTATGTCTTACTTTTTAGTTTTTTATCACTATCAAAGTTAAACTTAATTGGCTACTTATTTTATACCAGCTTTACATATCTATTTCAATTAATCTTTATAATAATCTTCAGAGTTAGGTTTTATAGTTTCTAAAAGTAAGATAGTACAAAAAGATTTTAAAAATTAACAACTTTTTCAGCCACAGGGCTAGCTAGTGATGATATTAGGATCATGAACACAGTGTTTTCTCATCCCAAAACTGGGTTTCTAAACTGTTCCTACTGCTATGCAGTACAAAACATATATGCTACATTTTCTAATCTTGAAAAATATATTAAGTACCATATAAATGTTCAGGATCAAATGATTAGAATTTTTCCTTTTCACAGGAAAGAGAATACAATTATATTTTAGGAATATTAATATAGCCAAAAATCTCACTGTGTCAAATAAGTACATTGCTTTATAAATTATTTCAATCTTTTGATATGGTTTCAATTTCATTCAGAGAATACCATTAATTTATAATGGTTCAATAACAAGTTTTTCAAAAGCAGGATTTATGGTCCAATAGTTTGGGTAGAAACATTTTAAACTCTTGTTGAAATCAAGTGAACTCTAAATAAATCTTTATTTGATATGTAGCTCAGAGAATACCACCAACAATAGTGGTAAGTAAAAATGATTTACAAAAACATTGCAATATCGCCAAGCATGGTCGGTTTCCATGAAGGACTTTTCCAAATCTCAGAGAACAGAAGACTACAGACCATGTCACAGCAATTACAATTAGTTTAATAAATTTAATATTTTTTTCCATTGTAGTTTATTTGAAATTTATGCATGGGTTCAGTTTGGAAAAAATCATCATATTTTTAATATAATAGAGAAAAGTTTTCTAGAATCTACTTAGAGATATAAAGATATTAATAATCTTAGGAATTAGCAGTTTTAATAAGTGTATTTAAGCAGTTCCTAAAGAATCTCTTAACATTTTAAACAAATACTGAATTATATATATAATAGTACAGCAATATATCAACAAAATAACTGCATTAAGAATATCTTTCATCAGAATTGCTTGTCTGGAATCTGAGCAGGAAAGAGTCTTTCTTCCCTATTTTAATATGTACATAATCAAAGTTAAATTTGCATGGGAAATATGTGTATTTAAACTGATATTAACATCTTCATTGAGACATATTTTACATGGGGCAAAATTCTCTTTTTTTCGGTCCACAACTCAATGATTTCTTGCAAATTTCCAGAGACATTTGCTTATGGATTGTGCTCTTTCTGTGACCTCTAGTGAACTGAATCTAGAGACGATAATGTATTCAACCAGTCATATATTTATTAATTCACAGTCATTTTTGAAGGCATATTTCCCCATAATAACGAGATAAATATGGGAATAAAAATAAGAGATATCAATGAAATATTAAGGTAGCTCACAGTAAACAAATTTCTTCTATCTCAGGCACCATTCTTAGTGTTTTATGTAAACTAACACATTTTGCTACTTAACAACAACCTAGGTATAATATTTCTATTTTAGGCATCAAAAACATCGATCATAGAATATTAAGAAGTCTTGCTTAAATATGCCCAATTAATAGGTGATTGTGATAGTTAACTGTTGTGTCACCTTGAGAAAGAAGTGCCAAGCTAAACTGGATCAGCATAGTTCTGGGTGCGGGTGAGGGGATTCACTCAACAGTTGATTTTCTGGGATTTATGGGGTGTGAATGGCAGCAACCAATAAGCTTGCCCCTTGAATGGAATAAAAGGGAAACCAAGAAGGAAGTCTCTCTTCTGTTTCTTCAGAAGAGCTCCAGTGACACCATCAGCTTGGACATCATCTCCTGGCCTCCAGCACAGACTCCTGAGCCTCTATCAAGACCCTTCGACTTCCTGACACTAAAGCAAGCTCCAGGCTGAGTGCAAACTTCCATGTCCAACTCTGTGGGTGGCCATTGTAAGTCAATATTGTAAATTCTTATATATTTGTTTATTTGTCATTAAATCAGTTTCTCTGTTAAACACTGATATAAATAGCAATATAGCAGAATATGGGTTTAAAAAATACCTGTGGAATAAAGGCAAAAAAAAATACCTCTAAGAAGGCTACCAATAAAATGATTCTTCATTAGCTATGTTCCAGTATCATTAAAGTTGAATTGGCTTTCACTCATATATACACATACATATGATGTATGACTGAACAATATAATGTATGCTTACATTTTTAAAAAATTATGGTAAGTGATAGATTATCATGAATCCCCCTCAAAATTGTCCCCTCACTGTGAACATGCTCATCTGATCATCCTTGCCACTCTCTGCAGCAGCTCTGGAGTCCTCTTTCCTGAGGGTCTTTAGTTGCACTGTCCTGGCTGCCTCAATGTTCTGAATCCATTCAAAACATTTCACTTTCAAGGTCGTTTTGTTTTGGGGAAGAGCCAGACATCACTCGGTGCCAGATCTGGTGACTAAGGTGGATGAGGACACAGAGTCCTGTTTTTATGACCCTTCCTTTCTGTTGGATGGCACTCGGCAGCATTCACCACATATATTTTTTAAAATCACGTATCATAAAGACTCAGGTAAAAGGACTTTCAGAACTGCTTCACAAAGAGAGAAGAATTCTGGGTTCAGTGTATTTAAAGCAAGAAGCAATATTTTGAGAGGGGTTCATGGCAATGTGTTTTTTAACTATAATGATTTTATTAAAATACAAACATTCACTATACATTTTAATCATACCCCATGCATACACTGTACACACGCACACATACACACACACAACCTCAGATCCCCAAAAGAGATGCTTATACTTCACTCTTGATCCACCTGTAAGCATCTTCATTCCCTTTTCCTCTGTTATCTTTAAGACACCCGAGCTAAGGATTCAGCCAAACTTTGTCTGGATTCCTGACTCAAATAAACAGTAAAATAACACCTTAAGTGTTGCTTTAGATCAATAATTTTGCTGTCATTTTTTGTTAATATTTTTATTGGTACTTGTGCAGTAGATAGTGATTACATTTCTTGTGGGGAGTTGGTACACATACATAATGTAGATCAAGAATCAACAAATGGGATCACATCAAATACAGACCTTCTGCACACCAAAGGAAACAGAATGAAGAGATAACCTACACAATGGGAAAATTTTTTCCCCCAGCTATTCTTAAAAAACAGAGGACACATATCTAGAATATATAAATAATTTAAAAAAATTAGATTCCCTAAAAGACCCACTCAAAAATAAACAGCTGAAGGGCCCAGGGATTTAGCTCAGCTGCACCAGGCCTGCCTCCCAAGCACAAGGTCCTGAGTTCAATCCCCGGTACCAAAAAAAAAAAATGACCAACAGAAATGAATAGACACTTCTCAGAAGAAAACCAAATGACCAATAAATGCAAGTGGTAATTTTTCACATACCAATAGAATACTAACACAAACCAGCTGACTTAGCTCAGTTTTTAAAAAATCTCATTATCTCTCATCAATACTATGAGCCACTATTTCCTATGTCTACAATGCCCATATTTTTTTTTTTCTTCCACTTGTGAGATGGAAAGAAACTGGCCTTCATGGTACTGAGAAAAATAATGTTTTTATAGCTGTAACACCTATTGACCAGTCAAAAATTTATCTCAAATTTTCCATTATATCTTTTTGAACAGTTATCAGAATACTCCCATCTGTCAGCATCCACGATTCAAGATTCACCATGGGGCTACCACACTCCTCCCGGGATGCTGGTGAATTATTTAGTATTACTAATCAATACTCTCTATTTACCACAACAGCCTATGCTCTCTGGTGTCTTAGGCAAATATTCCTTTGTCTTTGTCACTCAGTCCAAATTTTATGTCATGCCCATGCCTAATTGCTCGTACTAGCTTTAACATTAATCTACGTTAAATGTGTGCCAATGAAATTTCAGAAAATCGAAATGGAAGACCATAGAATAGCAAATACTATGAAAGCAAACACACAAAAACTATCCTTAAAACATCAGCTCCTAAATCTCTAATTGGTTTGCTGATGCTCTCCCCAGGAGTTGTGGTCTCTTCCTTATGTTGTGTTTGTTGGTGGTCTTCTGCTTACAAATACCATAAATCCAATTCCAAATGGTTGAAATATAAAAAAAAAAAAGAATCACACTAAATTGTGTGAAAAATATCATGAGTAGGAACAAACACAGCCCTAGGAATAAAAGGAAACAGAATCTCGGTGGCTTGGAGTCTCCAGAATTCCTTGCTTTATGCCTGTGCTTTGCTCTTTCCTTTCCGTCTGAAGATAGACTTTCTCCGCATCTTCAGCTCAGGATGGAAACTCCTGAATTCACCTTACTTAGATAGCTTCAGGCAGTTCTAGAGAACCCGAATTTCCTTCCTCACTTTCAGTTTCAAAATTCCAAAGGATCAATACCTATGGTGCCATGTGAACTGTTCACCAGAGGCAATGTTGTGTTACGGTCATGAGTAATTAAACTGTAAGCCATGATCTCACAACTGTAGTTACTACATCCATACAGATGGGAGTGTGTGTGTGTGAGCACGTGCACACACACACGTGTTCTTTTTTTCTTTTTTTTTAGTTCTTTTATTGGTACATTTTAGGTATAAAATTAGTTTACATTTATCATTGGGTGCTTGTACTTTTACATGCTGTATCTTGGTTCTTATTTTTTTTCCCCCATTACCTGTGTGCCCTTCACCCCCTCCACCCTTCCCTATTTACATAGATTTCATTTCCATTTTTTTTTCTTTTCTCAGTTTTTCCTTTCCCTCTTTTCCTTTCCCTTCCCCTCCCTTCACTACTTCATCTTTGGACCTTTTTTCCTATTTCAAATTATCAATTATTCATTTTAATCATTTTAACCCTTGTTTACACTCAGTTTCTCACACTACTGAAACTATTCAGTATTTACACACGTGTGTCCTATTTATTTCACTTAAGAGTATGGCCTCGATATGCATCCATTCGGCTATAAATGACTCTAGTTTTTCATTATTTATGGCTGAGTAGTACTCCATTTTATAAAAAAAAACACATTTTCTTTATCTAGTCTCCAGTGGATGGGCACTTGGGCTGTTTCCAAGCTTTAGCTATTACAAACTGTGCCGCTATGAACATGGGTGCACATATTTCACTGTGGTATGACTCTTTTAATTCTTTGGGGAAGATACCCAGCACGGGAATAGCTGGGTCAAATGGGACCTGTAGTCCTAGTTCTTTGAGGTATTTCCATACTGACTTCCACAGTCTGCACTCCCACCAGCAATGGAGAAGGGTTCCTTTCTCTCCACACCCTCACCAGCATTTGTTGATTTCTGGTTGTTGATTTTTGGTTGATTTCTTGATAGCAGCCATTCTTTGTGGGGAGAGGTGGAATCTCAGTGTTGTTTTCATCTGCATCTCTCAAATGACAGGTGATGTTGAACATTTTTTCATTTATTTGTTTGCTGCTTTTACTTCCTTGTCTGAGAAATGTCTGTTCATTTCAGATGCCCATTTTTGAATTGGGTTTTTTAATTTGGAGGGGTCTGATTTTTTTCAATTCTTTATATATTCTAGATAGTAGTCCTTTGTCTGAGGTACAGCTGCTAAAATTTTTTTCCCATATCGTAGGTTGTCTCTTAGCTCTGTTGGTGGTTTCTTTTGCAGTGCAGAAGCTTTTTAATAAGATGATATCCCAACAATATACTTCAAAGAACTAGAGAAAACAATCCAAAAATTCATTTGGAACCATAAGAGGCCTAGAATAGCTAAAGCAATTCTAAGCAACAGAGACATGGCTGGAGGTATCACAATCCCCAACTTGAAATTATATTACAAAGCTAGTGTGATAAAATCAGCATGGTACTGGCAAAGGAACAGACCTGAGGATCAGTGGAATAGATTAGAAGATGCAGAAACAACTCCAGACACACTCAGCCACCTCATCTTTGACAAAGGAGCCAACCACCCTCATTGGAGGAAAGATAGACTCTTTAATAAATGGTGTTAGAAAAACTGGATTTCAACCTGCTAAAGATTGAAACTGGACCCATACCTATCACCATGCACTAAACTAAGATCAAAGTGGATTAAAGATCTAAACATTAAGTCAGAAACACTAAACTTGCTGGAAGATAAGTTAGGTAGAACTCTTGAAGACATTGGCATAGGAAAACACTTCATGAACAAAACCTCAGCAGCACGCATACTAGCAGAAAGAATCAACACATGTGTTCTTGTAAAGATACTTGAGTTGAGAATAGTTTCACATGCCAGGAAAAAATGTAACATTTCTCAGAAATTCTATGATTAGTCCTGAGTCATAGGAGACTGTGAAAGTTAAACATTACCCCTTTCTTCTCCATAACACGTAGACTTCTAAATCAGGAGTCAACCTCTTTTCCCATTTTTACAGGGTGAATATCTGTGACCCACCAAAAAATATTTCACCTTCTGGAGCTCTGGGTGCTGAGTGATGGTATTTGCCAGTGCCTCAAGAACCAATTAAGCCACGAGGGTGTGTTTCTCATGATGAATTAGTGTCCATATAAAAGAAAGATGCAGACATCTCTGTTCCCAGTGCCTTGAGCCGACCGTGGTGCTCACTGTAAGAAGTCCTTCGGAAAATAGTATAGGTTCCCTCTTCATGGAATCATATCTACCTCCACAGTCCTCAAGCTCTAACATTTATGTATTTTAGTTTGCTTCCTAAATAATTACTTATTCTTGCTGTGATGTGTGTAGAAAACTGAAATACAAGGCATTTGACAGCTTTTCCATCGCTAGGACACAATTTCCCCCGCTCACAACTTAAATAGTTTGGGGGATTCAGTCCATGGTCAACTAACTCCAAGGTAGGAACATCATGGCAGAAAGCTGTGGTAGAGCAAAACTACTTAGATCATGCTGCCAGGGAGCGAAGCAAGAGAACAGTGCTAGAAAGGAAAAGGCCAGAGGACAGATACCGTACTCAAGGTCAGGATTTCATGACGCATTCAGAAACATTGAAAAGTTTGTTCCACCATCCCCTGGATGGCTTCCAAGCCAATCAAATGGACAGAATCAAGGTAATGTGCCAAACAGAGACAATAAAGAAACAGTTTTTATCATGAACATCTTCCCTAGAAGTGAAGGTAGGCACCTAACCCAAATTTTGACATAGCTTACGAGGGAGGAAGGGCCACAGTTCAGAGAAGACAAATAAAAGAGCAATCAAATCCACATGCTTATTGGGCCAGGTATTTAGCTCAGTGAGCTCAGTGGCACTGCACCTGCCTCTCAAGAACAAGGTCCTAAGTTTGATCCCTGGCACAAAAAAAAAATCCACAGTGAGTTGAGATTTGTTTACTGCTCAAAAATAGAAAAGGAAAAACACAGCATAAATTCAACCTTACAGGTAGAGACAAACAATATACAAAGACCACAGTATTAGTCAGCATATGAATTTATGCTTATATTTAAACCAATATTAATTTTTAAATTTAATTTAACTTTTCATCAAAGTAATACATGAGTGAGTTTAAAGAATCAATTAGTTCTGCAAAGCTGGATATGAAAAAAAATTGGGTCCTAACCATTAACTCTCTGTAGAAGCAAATATTTTTCCCATTTTTTAGCTAATTCTGCTGATAAATGGCATACTTACATAACCACTTATTGATTTTCAGCTTTAGCTTCTATCTACTGACTTTCTAGTATAGAAGATAAGAATTTAAATTTGTTTTATTACCTTGATGCACTTTCTCATAATTCTCTCACATGCACACACCACGCATAAACATACGCACACACATACACCGTCCAGTCTGTTTTGCTACCATATATCCTGCTAGAGCAGCACTAGGGATCAATATTATTCTGACTGCAAGTATTTGGATGACACTCTTTCCTCAAAAGTATTAGTTTTTCCCTGGAAATTTTAGTACCCAATTAGAGACAGACAGACAGACAGACACACACACACACACACACACACACTCCATCCTCACAAGAATTCTATGAGGTGAGATGGTTAAGCTTAATTTTCAGGTGAAGAAAATAACTCTCAAAGTCATCCAGCTAGAAAATGGGAGGGTGCTATTTGTACCCGAGGCAGCAGCTCCAAAAACACTGGTGCCCTAAACCTTAATTGACTGGTTTTCCTCCGCTGTGATCATCTTTGCTGCCATTCTTCTAAATTGTCTTTACCTTACTCTTTCAATTTTTTGTGTGTTTTCTTTTTTTCTTTTTTGGTACCAGGGATCGGACTCGGGTCCTTGCGCTTGCGCAGCAGGCGGCGAAACCGCTGAGCTAAATCCTTGGCCCTCTTTACCTTAGTCTTTATCACGCATTTACTCAAAATTGTTCTGCTGTTTTCTCGATCCCCTCCATTCAAGCTCATCATGTATTCTATACATTTTATTTCTCACCCGAGCCTCTTCACCGGCTTCAGTCAAGGCTAGTTGTGGTTGAAAACAATAATTAGTAAAAAAGTATTACTTCTTGTTACCTTCATATATTTACTTAAGACTACCTTGGGATCTTTGACTTAAATATTTTAAAAGTTCACATTTCAAAATGTCTTCTCCTTGACAAATCATTTTGTCGATGTCTTGTAGTCTGAGTAACTACTTTGAAGATAATGATATATGTTGTATTAACTACTGTTATTCTCTTATTATTTTGTTATGAAATTATGTTTTACTTTTTTCATACTTTAAAATGTTTAAAAAATAAATGAAAGAAAACAAAACATTTCTTCTTGGTCTCTCTTTCCTCTTGGTAGCTTTTGTTTATATTTTATTTTTAGTGTGTTTTATGTCATTTTTATTTGAGCAAATCAAACAACAAGTAGCAAATGGCAAGCAGTGATAACAGGACTCCACTTTCTGTCCCTTACATTCTATGCAGGCTACCCTCCCTTGGAGTGGGCAGCACTCACACCCAGGTTGGGACACCCTTAACCCTAGCATCACACCCTGCATCAGTCCTACCATCACACCTGTAATCCCAGCATCAACACTCTACATCTAACCACTCCTATGACCACACGAGACTTTGAGGGAACATCTAGATGCACCATAATAAGCATTCATGTGATTCAATCACTTTCCAAACTCAGGAGACTTTGGGGAGTCATTTTAGATATAAAAATGTAATAGGTATTTTACCTCTTTGATTTTTTTCTTCCCCTAAACTCACAACTCCAATCTAACCATGAGAAAAACATGAAACACACCCAAATTGAAGAGTATTGCAAAAAAATATTTGATTGATACACTATGGCTCAAATCTCCTGGGCAAAATTTGTGTTGAAACAGAATTGGTATTGTAGGAGTACAAAGGAGAGCACTCAAGGGGTAAACAGGCCACAAGGACGCCACTTTCACTGTAGAATTGGTACTGATATTCAAGCGTGAGTTCAGATTTTTTTAGTTTTCTCTTGATTCTTCCACTCTTCTGCTCTACGAGGAAAAGTATTTCCCCTTCAGGAGGGCACTGTGTTCAAGGCACCATCTTGGAAGTCAAGATTGGGCAATACCAGACAACAAACTTCTTGGACACCTTGATAATGGATTTCTCAGCCTTGAGAGCTATAAGAAGTAAACTGGTTCCTATAAATTATCCAGCAACACAGTGCCAGATATTATGTTATAGTAGTGCACGTGCACACACACACACACACACACCCACCACCACCACCAACAACAACAAATAGGACTAAGATACCAACATATGACAAAAGACAGAAGTTTTATCCCTGAGAGAATTTTTTTTCAAAGGTACCTCTTTGAGGGAGAGAGTGCCATTCTAAAGACAGGATTAAGTGAAATTTTAAGTGCTCCATAAAAAATTTGAGTTCCCCAGAAATGCATCCCAAGACAAGGGATTGATATCCAAGGTTCTTTGAGAAGATCTCCTGTTAATATAGACCACAGAAAGAAGAAACAATATTTATACATCCTGAACTCTCAATGGTTGTGTTTTCAGATGTCCCATCTCCTGAGGAGACAATCAAAGATTATGAGGTGCAAATAAAAATGACATAAAACTCACTAAAAATAAAATATAAACAAAAGCTACCAAGATGGAATAGACCATTCAAGGAGAATAGATTTTTTGTTTTCTTTCATTTATTTTTCAAAAGTTTAATGTATGAAAAAATAAAATTTCATAACAAAGTAATAAGAGAATAACAGTAGTTAATACATGATGCATCATTATCTTCAAAGTAGTTACTCAGTGTATAAGATGTCAACAAAAAAGATTCATCAAGGAGAAGAAATTTTTAAATTTGAAATATCTAAGAAGTTAAAGCAAAGATCTTAAATAAAGATCATTTTAAGTAACTATATTAAGATAGCAAGAAATAATTATCTTGCTACTTTTTGCCTGACATGAACTGGTTCTCTCCCATGCCAACCTGCCCTGGAATCAACCAGTTATGGACTGAAACACCTATGATCTGTGAGCTACAATAAACCTTTCCTCCTCTGACTTTAAGTGTTGGGTATTTTGTCTCAGCCATGAGAAAAAAATAACTAAGACAGTCCTATATTTGTCGTGAATTAATCCATTCATAAATTCAGTAGCTGAATGCACTGTTAAGAGGTAGCCCTTGGTTGGAGGTGATCACTGGAGTGTGACCCGGAAGGATGCCTTCTTGTCCTCAGCTCCTCCCTTCTTTCTCTGCTTCTTGGCTGCCATGGGTTAAGCAGCTTTCTTCCTCCAGGCCCTTCCACCATGATGTTCCTTCCTTGGGGCAGCTGACCATGGACTAAAACCTTTCAAACTGTGAGCCAAGTAAATCTTTTCTCCTTTAAGTTGCAGATAATCAGGTAATTTAGCCCAGCAACAGGAAAGTGACTTGTGCAATATCCTTCATATCACAGAAACAGAACATCAACCTGATTTACCACTGATGTTCATCTGGGTCAATCCATTAAGGTTATTTTTCTAGGTTTCCCACAGTATAGTCAGTCTATTTCCCTTTCCATATTTACTTTTTGGAATTGTGTTGCTACTAAATCTTGCTGACACTTAAGGAAAGGACATTACCTTATCCAGGAGGGTGATAATTATGTATATTATTTAGAGTTCGTGTGTAAAAATGACTTTTCTTTTAGCATAAATAGAATAATGTCAAAATGGATTCATGCATATTTAATTTATAATTTAGATTAAAAATCTAACACTGTTTTGTGTTGCTGCTAAAACTGCTCCAGATTTGAAATACAGTGGTCTTTCAGGTTAGCTCTTCTGTCCATTTCACACATTCACATATTATTCCCTTTCTTTTTTGTTTCTGGCACTAAAAATGTTTATCTTTAATTTCTATGCCCTAGCCCTATATATATATTTTTTTAAAAAAAAAAAAACCTTATTTATTTATTTATTTATTTATTTATTTATTTTTGTACCAGGGATTGAACTTGGGTCCTTGTGCTTGCAAGGCAGGCGGTAGAACCACAATATTTAGAAATAAAAACAAATTGCTCTACTTCTCATTGTTAATAGGATAGCATTCTTTCTGGACTCAGCTGATGGTTAGGAAATATAATGAGCTACAGATTTTATATCAGAGGTTGCAAACCTATGCCATGTGTGCCGTAGCTGGCTGTTTGTTATCATTGAAAGCCCCAAAGTTTTACCATTACTGTTTATATCTATAAAAATATATACGAAAATAAACATGAGTTTCTTTAATATATGTGTGCATGTATAGTCCTGGGAAAGTTACTTTACATTTTGAACAATTGCATCTTAATCTGTAATATGGAACTAATGTACAGTGGTATTAAATCAATGCGTAGAGTTATGGTGAAGCTTAGCCAGGTAATAACAAGAAGAAATAAAGGGTAATCCGTTCAATGTTGGGTTTTTCCATGTTTATGTTAAGTGTCAAGTATCAGTAAATGTGGGTTATGTTCGTCATTTACAAACCAAGAAATTACTCATATATTTCAGGTAGGTCTTTTATTTCCTGCAAAGTCTTTATAGATTTATCTTGGCAAAATATAAATCTTGAGTACATTTCAAATTGTTTTAGATGCAATTTCACGATTAATTTATCTTCTTCAACCACAATTGGGATAATAGTCATCTTAAGCGGGTAGGCAGCTGAAATGACAAAAGGAATCATTGAGAGTGAGACTCCCTTGCCATAATACCATGTCTAATATCTGCTATGTAATTGTCAAATTAATTAAAATTTAAAAATGAATAGCACAATGAGTACTCAAGCCTTGACATTAATAAAGATCTGAGCCTATTACCACAGCATATTAAAAAGCTTTATTTTAAATTTCCTTTAAAAATTATAAAGATTCAGAAATTATAAAGAATATAAGTATATTGATTTTTTAAACCTTATGTTCTATTACAGCTTCCCTATCACAGTCACATAATTTAGAGTTAGATGATTTCTTTTTTTTCAGGCACCAGATTTATCACCTCCAATTTACAATCTGGAAATAAAAAGTGTTCTTTTGGCAGATTCTAACATTATAAGCAATTAAATATTTGAAATATAAACTTAGCTTAAAATTATGTTGACATGTGAGTTGGCCACAGCTGTCCAGTGTCTTCAGCCAGCAATACTCGAAGGGAAAGCAATCCAAAATGATTAAAGTGTAAGAGAAGCAGAATCTAAATCATTCAGTTATTGAATAGAGAAATACAATTTTAAATAAGTAGTTTGTCTGTAACTCATCTGGAGAAATACAAAAGTAAGATGAAAACATGATTCGGTATCCTTACAAATTGCAAATCTCATGGAAAATAATACAAGCAACTCGTAGTTTGGGGAGTGTTGGATACATACACACATTAATTCCTTGAGTGCACATTAATGCTGTATTTTTCATAGATAATCACTAATTTTAAAAACATGAATTGGCCATTAATTTACCTCATTTGTGAAAAAATTAATGGTTATTATTTTGAGGCATTGATATTTTACATTTTCCATTCATGGTTTTATTTGGTCCTTAACACAAACCCTAGGAGCTACATACTGAGGCACAGAAAGGTTAAATAATACATCCAGGTTCTTTGGGTAGATGTCTATTGGCAGCAAAAAGATTAAAAATCCTTAGCAGCAGAATTCTAGGTAAAGCTGTGCCTGTCTCAGTGGCAGTCATAAGATAGCAACATTGCTAAAAACAACCCTTTTGATATAGGGCTCATTCTTCCCAGTGAGTTCAGAACATCTTATTTAAAAGATATCTGTCGACCTCCAAATCACCTCCTTATTTAAAGGTAAACATCTCCATAAACCAAGGGGAATGGTTTTGCAACTCTAAACATATAATTTTAAACATAATACAGGTGTTCCCAGAAAATCTACAGGCGCTAGATTATCCAGAAAAAGACATTCTTTAGATAATTTGCTGCCTAGATCCTATTTCCACATCCTCAAGCCCATAGACTGCAATCTCTCACCCTGGTTGTGGAAACTCAGCCTCTGCCTCCCTTGACAATGTAATTTGGACAGAATAAATTCATGTCTTTATTCTTTTCCTTGCTTGAATAAGTTCTTTTTTAACACAGGTATCATCAGCCCTCAGTACTTGGCCTTGCAGTGCAGTTCATCTAATGAATAAATCATAAAGTCAAGGTTTGATCCCAAGGGAATCTGCCACCTCCTTTCATATGAAGTGGAGACACAAAGAGCTTAAAATTCTAGGAAGCATTTTAAATAAAAATAGTATTGTTTGCCTTGAGGAACTTGTGGGGGGGTGTGTGTGTGTGTGTGTGTGTGTGTGTGTGTGTGTGTGTGTTGCTCTGTAGTTGTCCTCAGGCTATCAGATTTTGACAAGAAGTCCTTTCCGCAGGCAACCTGAAGGACAGCCTGTAAAAAATAAATATGCTCTGCTTGTGCAGCATAACATGAACTGAGTTTTGCCGTTGAACATGTGCCTCAGATCGTGGGAACTATTCCTTCACGTGTTGAAATTACCTTTCCCTCTGTGAGGCTGGCACCTGCCCCCTGAGAGAGGGGACAAATTTTTGAGAGCAACAAGGTTTCAAGTGTCAGTCACTCTGTAGAGAGGTTGATGCTGAGGCACAACATGAGAAGCAAAAAGTTCACTTTTTCTTCCCAGGGATTATACATCTGTAAAGCTTAGTATGCTCCCAGCAAAATGAAGATGTTAGGGCTATTTCTGGAGGGGGACTTTTCAGCTTTCTCAGATTGAGAAATAGAGAAGACAAATAGAATTTCATGAACCTGTGCCACAACTATGCATGTGGATCATTTTTAACAGTGTGTGAAAGCATTTCCTGGCTCTGTGTGTTCATAACACATTTTAAGCTGTATATTGAATTCTAGAGAAAGCAGTTTTCTCTTGCTGAGTGGAATGTGGGTGAGCTGCCAGCGGTCACACAAGCACACTGGTCATGCAGCAGGACTGTTACCACATGAAGGGGCTGGGGGAATCCTTTCCAGGTTCTTGGTCCCCTGAACAAAGAACTGGCCAAGACACACAGAAAAGTAGGGGAGCTGTGCATTTACTGAAGGTGGAAAAGAAGTACACTCTGCAGAGTGAGAGTGTGCTGGTGAGCTGATTCACAGCGGCAGTGAGGATGTGGAAATGGTCTTTTGTACCTGGAATTTCTCCAATGGCTTCTCCCTCGTGTAAATTAGGCATTGGGAAGGTTTTCCTATTAAAAACTCCCTTGACCTGGCGCTAGATTTAAACTGCTCTATTGAAAGACTTACTTGGCCTTGAAACAGATGCAACTGTGGAATTGAAAGCAGCGCTTTTCTTATTGGCTGGGGCACAGCTCAGGAGCTGCAGATTCCTCCCAGGTCCTGTGTTCTGCCCACGTGCCTTGGGTCTCCAGGACTTTGGGAGATTTTGCTCAGTTGCTTAATCTGTTTGCCCCAGTCCTAATCTCCCACCTGAGGGCCAAAACAAGGTAGAGAAAGGAAAATAAAATACAGTGATACTTCCATCACCAACAGCTCCAAATTCGAACTTTGCACTACTTGAACAGCAAAGTTGGAAACAATCTCCTCGATGTTCATAACTTTGTTTGATAGTCGAACCAAAAACCTAACTTGAAAAAACCTGTGTGGGCTGAGTGAGTCACGACGCGTTTTGCTGCAGCGGACGGGAAGGCGCGATGCTTCCGTCTAAGTACCACTGTCCTCCATGCAACACATATCTTGCATTGGCGCCTTGGAGCATTCATCATTGTGCTTTTTTTGCACTTTGTTTAAAATATTGTCATCATGGCTCCAAAGAAAGTTAGTGATGCCAGCAGTGAAGCTAAGAAGAAAACTGAGGACCACGATAGAGCTAAAAAAAAAAAAAAAAAAAGCATTGGGAAATTTGTTAAAGTCCTGAACAAATGAATTTATAAGTGCAATTTTTTGGACCTCAGAACCAATTAGTTGGTTTTCCATTTTCTCTTATGGGAAAAGTATGTTCAGTTCTTGAACTTATTTGTGTTTGAACACGAATGGGGAACAAATTGAGTTCAACAAATGAGGTATCACTGTTTAGAAGTTTGTACAGATTATCTATTAATCTGTTAGTTTGAAAAGATTCTGAGAAAAAATCTAAGGAAATATTTTATGGCAACTGATCTCAGGTTATTATAGCAATGATGGACTCATGACATAAAAGGTTTATATTTTAATAAAATCACTGCCAGCGTCAGTAGCTACACTTTGTTAAGACAATGACATATATACTGAACAGAAACAATGAAACTGATATTCAAAAAATATAAAGGATAATCCAAAAAACAAATAGATTTAGTAGTGGTGAAGTCATTCAGAAGGCTGACCCATAATCATGTATGGTTATCAAAAATACTTAAGTTTGTATCTCTGATGTAATATGGATTTGTGAATTAATGAATGTAGTATTGGAGTTTTGTTGATAGAGTAGGAAATCTATATCAGTTCTAAATTTGGGCTTCTTGTACTGCCCAGTAGGAAAGAAGAAGGATATAGCTACTAGCTGTACATGTCAATATTTAAAAAGCACTTAGAGCACTTTACTTTTACTTTCTTTGTAGAAAAATCTGTAGGAGCAAATTTTATTTTCCAATATGCACAGAGTACCATTCTAGGGTCAATTTTGTATGTTAAAAAGCATTTTAGACTAAATAGCAATTTCTTTCAGGATTTAAAACTGTTTATTGAATTCTACTAAATTTTAGAAATAGCACATTGTGCCCAGCACATTAAAGCACTTAGACTCATGAGTATTTTTAAATACAGTGATTTTCTTTCCAAATATCTTTCTCTTGATTGTCCTGTGGGCCTTCACATAGAAAGTATGCACTCTAGATGCAATTGACTAGCTGAAGGGGTCAACCAGGCAAGTTCTGTATTTCATACTTTGGACCAGTGGGTGAAATGAACCAGTGTGTGTAGTCAGTGACATTCAAAGGACGGACTGAACTGCTAATTGAAACAGATATGATTTTGAATCTCAATATTTATTCTTTTGAATTGGAGAGCATTGAATAATGAACTTTAATACTATGAAATTAAACTGTTTCATCTGATGACTTAAGATAATCCCAAGCATACAACTAGATTTTTTATTAATGTTGCTGTAAAACAAACAGTCCATAAGCTAAGGGATTAAAACAATAATTATTTAATTGGTTTACATTTTGCACGTAAGCCAGATGGTTCCAGCAGTCAAGATGGCTACTTTGGACTGGATGACCTAGAATGGTTCACTCATATGTTTGGCCTCAGCTCAGGTGTATTTGGAAAAGTGGAAATCTCCCTTTTCAAGGTCTTTCTTTACCTAAGAACTTAGCTTAGAGTTATGCACAGGATCCCAAAAAAGATCCCCCAAGTTGGGGTGGCCCAGCCCAATGATGATGTGTAAAGAATTTAACAATCTTCTTACATCAAGGGTCCTTCATTTCATTGGCTAAAGCAAGTCACATGGGCAAGAATAACTAGGTAAATAGACTTTCTTCAAAGGGACACTTCAAAGAGTTGGTAATCTTTTTGCAATTTCCAACAGAGTATTTCATAACATTAGTCAAAATGAATGCAAATCATATATTGCATCCATGATACATTTTGTCATATATGAAGAAATAAACACCTGTTATTATTGTTAATGTGGTTTACCAAGCATGCATTTTATCACTTTATGATTTGCCTAATGTTTATTAAGAAAATGCTGTGCAATCTAAAAAAATGAAATACCTAGGAATAAATCTAACAAAGGAAGCAAAAGACCTCTACAATGAAAACTACAGCACTCTGAAAAAAGAGATTGAAGAGGATACAAGAAAATGGAAAGACATCCCTTGCTCCTGGGTAAGAAGAAACAATATAGTGAAAATGGCCATACTTCCAAAACTACTATATAGATTCAATGTAATACCAATTGAAATTCCAACAATATACTTCACAGAACTAGAGAAAAGAACCCAAAACTTCATTTGGAACCAGAAGAGACCTAGAATAGCTAAAGCAATTCTAAGCAACAGAGACATGGCTGCGGGTATCACAATCCCCAACTTGAAACTATAGTACAAAGCTAGTGTGATAAAATCAGCATGGTACTGGCAAAGAAACAGACCTGAGGATCAGTGGAATAGATTTGAAGATGCAGAAACAACTCCAGGCACACTCAGCCACCTCATCTTTGACAAAGGAGCCAACCACCCTCATTGGAGGAAAGATAGCCTGTTTAATAAATGGTATTGGAAAAATTGGATTTCAACCTGCCAAAGACTGAAACTAGATCCATACCTATCACCATGCATTAAACTAAGATCGAAGTGGATTAAAGATATAAATATTAAGCCAGAAACACTAAACTTACTGGAAGATAAGTTAGATAGAACTCTTGAAGACATTGGCATAGGAAAACACTTCATGAACAAAACCTCAGCAGCACGGGAACTAGCAGAAAGAATCAACAACTGGGATCTCACCTTATTAAAAAGTTCTGCACTGCAAAAGAAACCACCAACAGAACTAACAGACAACCTACAATATGAGAAATAATTTTTAGCAGCTGTACCTCAGACAAAGGGCTACTATCTAGAATATATAAAGAATTGAAAAAATCAGATCCCCCAAATTCAAAGAACCAATTCAAAAATGGGCATCTGAAATGAACAGACATTTCTCAGGCAAGGAAGTAAAAGCAGCAAACAAATATATGAAAAAATGTTCAACATCACTTGTCATTCTAGAGATGCAGATGAAAACAACAGTGAGATTCCACCTCACCCCAGAAAGAATGGCTGCTATGAAGAAATCAATCAATAACAAATGCTGGCGGGGGTGTGGGGAGAAAGGAACCCTTCTCCATTGTTGGTGGGAGTGCAGACTGGCACAACCACTGTGGAAGTCAGTATGGAGATACCTCAAAGAACTAGGGCTGGAGGTCCCATTTGACCTATCTATTCCCCTGCTGGGGATCTTCCCCAAAGAATTAAAAGAATCATACCACAGTGATATATGTGCACCCATGCTCATAGCGGCACAGTTTGTAATAGCTAAAGCTTGGAAGCAGCCCAAGCACCCATCAACTGGAAACTGGATAAAGAAAATGTGGGTTTTTTGATAAAATGGAGTACTACTCAGCCATAAATAATGAAAACCTAGAGTCATTTATAGCTAAAAAGATGCATATTGAGGCCATACTCTTAAGTGAAATAAATAGGACACACATGTGTAAATACTGAATAGTTTCACTAGTGTGAGAAACTGATAGTGTAAACAAGGGTTAAAATGATTAAAATGAATAATTGATAATTTGAAATAGGAAAACAAAGTCCAAAGACAAAGGAGTGAAGGGAGGGGAAGGGGAAAGGAAAAGAGGGAAGGGAAAAACTATGAGAAAAGAAAAAAAAATGGAAATGAAATCTATGTAAATAGGGAAGGGTGGAGGGGGTGAAGGGTGCACAGGTAATGGGGAAAAAAATAAAAACCAAGATATATCATGTACAGGTACAAACACCCAATGATGAATGTAAATGAATTGTATATCTAAAATGTACCAATAAAAGAACTAAAAAAAAAAGAAAAAAAAACAAATTTAACTCTTAAAGAGTTCTGGGAGGAATATTTAAAAAAAAAAATCCTGTGCATCTCTTTAAGTTTCCATAATCACTGTCCTTTAAGTTTCTCATTGTGTTTTGTGAGATTTAGAAAGCCACCCCAACCACTCTGACTTTCCAAAATCCTTTTTTTCAAGTTCTCAGCTATATCATAGCCTCTTATAAACACTGAGGTATGAATCTTCATGCAATCTTATGTCTTAACTTACGTATTTCATGACTTAAAATTTGCAATATCCCCCTCTCCAATTTACCTTATATCATTTTTGAATAAAAAAGTAGGTCATTATTTCTCAGGATAATTAGGGTTACTGTTATATAGATACATCTGATTTTTAGATTGTAAACAAGAAAATTAAGTCTACTGCCCAGTCCTGCCTTACAGAACTACCTTCAGTACACACTATTCTGGTACATTTAAAGTGGAAGGTGACATGAGTTCCCAAATATTTTTGCTCTAGAGCTCTGGGTTTCTGTGGTGACTCTGTGCTGACCTCTGTGAGTATGAAAAGTTGTTCAGCTTTTCTGAGTTTGTTTCCTGCTATATTTACTTTATACTGACGATGTACAAAAAGCCCCTGACAAAATAAAAATAACTGATCCCATGATATATTTGTTCTTACCTCACATTTCTAAACATAATTCACAGTAGCATATCTATGTGCAGTTGCTCATATAATTTCCTCCACTCTGAATGTCCATATTGCCTTTCAAAACCTTCAAGAACTCTCATATATCCCATTTTAATAATTATCTAGTTCAAATTATCTTTCCACTTTCTGTATATTTTGATGTTGCAAGGCTGTGACCATCCTAGATTCTTGGTATCCAGAACAAAGAATTGAACAGCACACACATAGGTAGAAGCGAGAGCCTAGATTTTGCGGCCAGGGTGGGACCTGGCCAGTGAAAAGAGCTCATGGCCCAGAAGAAGCCAGGCGTCAGAGCCTTCATGTGGTCTTTAGAGGGAGGGGGCAGCTCTTTGATCTGGTGCTGCAGCTCACTCCAATCAGGTCAAGTCGCCTCCTTTCCGTGGAAGGAGCTTTTATCCCTATATGGACTTTGAGGAACTGTCATGATGCCCAAAGTCCCTAGAGGATCAAAACCACAATGCACGTGAGATTGCAATTAATTATAATTGACCCGGGGTCACTTTTGTTTCTTTAGGATTTCTATCGCATATTCATTCCCAAAGCATAGCTTAATCCTTCAAAGCAAGTGCTTTTTGTTGTTCCTAGAGAGATTATCTTGGCCTCCCAGAGTGCTATAGCATATGTGCCCTCTTGTCTTTCCCAGTTGTGGTGAGCTGCTAGAACTGGGCACTCTGTGGGTTTTAGAGAGCCAGCTTCCTCTTTTTCCCCCTGCCCATCAAAACCTGCTCAGTCCAGGAATTTCCACTTTCTACCTCGTGCCTCACAGGTACAGAACATTTTGATAATCTGCTTATTTGTAAAAGTATGCTATCTATATACTTTAACATTTACAAGGGAAGTTGATTCAGGTTGTGATGCGTGCTTATCTTGAAACTGATATGGACTAGAAGCAGTTCTGGAGTCAAGAAATAAGCACAATTAACTATCCCATCAAAGCAAAGACTACACTAGAAAATAGAACTGTGTAAATTAACAAAGATGTGCAACAATTTGATGAGCTTTTATTTAAGAAGAATAGTTGAATGTTAGTAGGAACAGTACATATTCTGTTTTTTTAACTTCCTCAAATGCCGGCTTCCTGTCCTCACCTCTGGAGTGGCTTTGAAAGCCAATTCTGACAATCCCAGGGGCTGCAAACAGAGCACACTAGAAGTGGAAGGGCAGAACGGACAAAGAACATTCTCAAAAGCCACATGACTGAAGAATCACCACTGTTAAACCTGCATATATTCTTCCTATAATAATGCAAGTCATAGGACTTATTTTTATCCACTCCAACTCACTGTTCACTGGACAGTCCTGTCTCCAGAAAACTTGTTGAAAATAATGAGTGGAAATCATTTCGTTATGGTGGCAATACCAGTTGTGCTCACAAATCTTAAAAACAAAACTTGGATAAGGAGATGTTCATGGAGGGTTGGGATAGCTCTAGCACAGACCTGGGACTAGAGACTGTTCACAAGTTCCTGGCTTTGAGCAGGCCCTGAAGATTATAGAAGGCCCTCAGCATGGACTGACTTATCTTTGGCTAACATGCAGCTTTGCAGAGCAAAAGGGTAAGGTAAGGCAGGGCTGTCAACTGCTGGAGTGCTGAAGCCAGCCCCAACACAAAAGGAACCACTAAACAAGGACTTGGTGGTTTTCTGGCTCAAGAAATCTAAGGAGAGCATCGTTTAATCATTGAATGACAACTAAAGTAACAATTAGGCAAGAAAATAAAAGGTATTCATATTTGGATGGAAGAAGTAAAATTGTTTCTGTCTAAAGATGACATGATATTTACATAAAAAGTCCTAATGAGTTCACAAAAGTAGTGTTAGAAATAATATTAGACATAACAGGGTAAATCAGTAAGGTTGCAGTATACAAGATCAATGTCAAGAAATCAATTATAGTTTTATACATTATCATTAAACAAGTTGATCAGAAACATAAGAAAACAATTCAATATTTAATAAAATAAAATTAAAATAAATATTTGGGAATAATCTCAAGAAAATGAGTTCAAAACTTGTCCACTGAAAATAGCAAACACTGGTTGAAAGAAATTAAAGAAGACCTAGTAAGTAAATAGCTTTTCAGAAAGCAGTATTTCAACATGTGAATACTGCCCAAATAGATCTACAAATTGAATCATCCTTGTCAAAATCTGGGTTCAGAATTTTGCAGAAACTTTCAAGCTTTCTGTAAAATTCACGTGGAAATTTAAGAAACCCCCAAAAGGCAAAATAATCTTGAAAAAGAAGAATAGAATTGGAAAAGACATAAATCTCAGTTTCAAAATTTATTATTAGGCTATGGAAATCAAGAAAATAAGATATTAGCATGAGGATAAAAATATAGGTGCATGGAATAAAATTGAGAATCCAACTAAAAATTTTTATCTTTTTCAGTCAATATTGGTTGTCAAGAAGGGATCCAAGACCATTCAATGGGAAAGAATTATCTTTCACAATCTGTTTCTGGAATAAATGTAAGTCTACTTGCAATAGAAAAACATTTAGTTAAACCCTCACATCATCCCTTAATAAACAAAAATAACAAAAGAGCACCCGTATATTTAAATGCTAAGCTCTACAAGTTTCTTATGTTAAACTCAGATGCAACACATGCTGAAGCAACAAAAATAGATAATAAATGAGACCTCGTGAAAATTAAAAGCTTTAGTGTAAAGAGCAGCATGTATACAAGCAACCAATAGAATGGGATAGTGTTTGGAAATCATATGTTTGAGTGTGAGCTTATATCTAGAATATGTAAAATCCTCTTCTGCTTGACAATAACAGAACAAATTACTCGATCAAAAAATAAATAAGAAAGAGTTCTCTAAAGAAGATATATAAACAGCCAATATACACATGAAAGAATGTTCAACATCATTAGCTATTAAAAATGCAAATAAAAGTCACTATAAATTGCCACTTCAAGCACGTTAGGATGCCTCTAATCAGAAAGACAGAGAATAACGCGTTTTGACAAGAATGTTGAAAATCAGAAGCTTCAAACCCTTTGGTCTGAATATAAAATGGTTCAGTCACTTTGCAAATCACTTTGACAGTCACTCAACAGAATAAACATAGATAGCAATTCCACTCCCGAGTGTAGATGCACGAGAAAGCATAACTTATGTTCACCCAAAAATATTTTATACAATGTTTATAACTGCATAATTCATGATAGACAAAAGTGGCAACAACCCAAACTTTCTATCAACCAATGAATGACAAAAAATAATTTTTTCTGCAACAAAAATGAAGAACTAAAATACAGCTACAGCATACAGAAAACATCATGTTACACGGAAGAAGGCAGTCTCAAAGAGCCACATAGGAAACACATCATTCTGTTGACAGATAATGTCCAACATATTCAAATTCACTGACTCCAAGCACATTAGTGATTTCTGGGTTGGGAGGAAAGGGGAGTAAATGCTAATGGGTGCAAAGCATCGTTTTGGAGTGATGAATGTCTCAACTTGGATATTCATTTTGTGAATACACTTGAAACCACTCAATTTTCAACCTGAAGGTAAATTTTAAGGTATTTGAATCATATATCAATAAAGTTCTTATAAAAAATAATAGCATACTTCTTTATCTCCTATTCAGCTACACTCTGCCTAATTTCACTCCTAAAGATATTTTATACACCACAAGAATCTTTTTACACATATTCATATTCAAGAGCATAATTATATGTTTAAACCTTCTCAGTTTCCTGAATACTTAATCGTTTTGTATTGGGGGACAGCTACACAATTTCTGGACGCTATTTCTACATCATTTCAAGCCACAACAAATAATAACTTTGAGCCTAAATTTTTGCAGATGTTTTTAACTATTCCTAAAGAAAAGTCTTTCGAGTTTCTCTAGTGTGAGAAACTGAAAGTGTAAATAAGGATGAAAATGATTAAAATGAATAATTGATAATTTGAAATAGGAAAAGGTCCAAAGGGGTAGGGGAAGTGGGAGGAGAAGGGGAAAGGGAAGAAGGGAAAGGAAAAATTATGAGAAAGAAAAAAAATGGAAAGGAAATCTATGTAAATAGGGAAGGGCGGAGAGGGTGAAGGGTGCACAGGTAATGGGGAAAAAAATAAGAACTAAGATGCATCATGTTCAGGTACAAGCACCCAGTGATAAATGTAAATGTATTGTTTACCTACAATGTACCAATTAATATATAAATAAAAAAAGAAAAAAAGAAAAGTCATTCATAAGTGTGAAAAATTACTTTTAATGAAGAATTTAAAGCAGACAATATTGCTTTCCTTAATTTCTGTGATTTTTCAGTATTTTTCTTCTGAAATATTGATTTACATTGAGAAACATGAATAGCAAGTAGGTAATCAGAAATCTTTTAAGTAAAGACCAAAAATTACATTTTCACGATATTGAGAGTTCTAATCATTGAAAGTACTAGCTTTTCTTGTGATCTCAATTATTGTAAATGAACATCTTTTGTTTCACATTAAGATCTCCTCAAACGATGAATTGCAAAACTATTTGACTATTCACTCCAAAATGATATATATTCTTTTTTATGTAAAAATAGAATAAAATTTTGTGACAAAATAATGAGAAAAGTTAATACACTGCATATCATTATCTTAAAAGTAGTTACTCAGAGTAGAAGACACAGACCTAAAGGTTCTCTCTTACAAAAATGACACAGACAATAATGCAAAACTTTCTTTTCAATGAAGTTGGGGAAATTAGTAGTATATCCTTGAGTTGGATAATATTTCCTCTTCCTATATGATCTCATTCTACCTCATACCAGTAAATCCTAGGTCTAGATGCTGACCTAGAAAAATTTCCAAATTTTAGCTTCTCTGCTAACCTCGTGTGTGTGTGTGTGTGTGTGTGTGTGTGTGTGTGTGTGTGTGTGACTGGGGGTCGAACCCAAGGTCTTGGCATTGAGCTACATGCCCACCCATTTGTTTAAATTTTGTTTTGAGATAAGATCCCACTTAGTGTCAAAGTTTCCCAGGCTGGACTCCAACTCACAATCCTCCTTCCTTGGTCTCCCAGATGTAGTATTTTTGAGTCACAGTATAAATTAATGAGCTATGTTACATAGTATGCTAAGCAGAAAAAAATGGAATGAAATTTGCCTGAGGAAACCTCCCTGCATGTTCCTTCACCTGAGTGGTTTAAATAATTTCTAAGTTTTAATGCCATTCCGACACTGGGTAAAGTGGCATTTCCTAATCTTTGCTTGGAATCACGTCTGCGATTTCAGCTTTTGCAAACCTCAAAACTTAATTTGCGACTTTGCCAGTGGCTGCTCTGCACCTGGATTCTCCTTCTGCAACCAGGAGAGGAGATGAAAGGCACATCTTGGCAGGCCTCAGATGGATTGGTGGGAGCAAGGATGGTCTTCGCTATCATATTTTATTGCATACAGAAATGTTTGCTCTTCTCTTTCTTTTGAGATCCAATCACTGAACTTTTAACCATTGGTGCTGACATTAGATGCTTTAAACCTCTCTGTGTTTTAATGATTGAATAATAACCACCTTGTGAGGAATACAGATTAATACAATGCTGATGATTCTGATTAATAAGATTTTGGACATAGCATTATTCTTTAAATGCCACAGATTTATAAACATTAAATCAGAATTCATTCCATAAATTCCTCTGCAATTCCTCTGCACTGGTCGATTTCTCTGTGTTGTACGTCTTTGAAAATAAATAAATAAACAAAAGTACTGGATCTCTTTCTTTGAGGGAATGGAAATTCTCAGAATTCATTACTTTGCCTGAATCATTGTCTCTTGGATGTGTTTAACACTTTAGATTTCTTATGACCTTTCATATGCAATATTTCACGAGATTTTCACAGCAGTTTTGTAAGGTAGGAAAATGGCGATTATTTCCCTTATTAGAAAAAATTGTGTACCAGGGGTGTAAAGTAACACACTTATGCTTACCAACTATGAAAATATTGTATCACAGTAGAAAGAGACTTGCCCTTTCTCTGCTACAGGAGATTTGGTTTATAAGGGGAAAATCTCTTTTCATGTGACACTTCAATGTCTGCATGGTCCAAACAAGATTGCACTGCTAAAAAAAAGAAAAACACACTACGACAAAATCACCCTCTCTTTTGTAAAAATTCTGTCTTCCATATCTAACTTGATCATGTTTGCATTGATCTCCTACCCCCCTAATAACTGATGTGTTTTTATGTTTCCTGTCAATAGCAAACACAAGATAAATGCCATATGTATTCAAACTGAAGAGACACGTATTAAAACAAAATTTTATCCATCTATTATGTCATCTTAAGTAAGTGATATACCATCTCTTCTCATTGATATATATGTATATTTGGGAAAGAAAGCCATAATATCTATGAAAACTTTTGTGATTTCATATGAATCAACTAGCAAATCAGTTATTCAATTTAAATTTCCCTAATCTCATTTCTTTCCATTCCCTCCCCTTCACTTTAAATATACAAATTTATTTTTGTGTTTTGAGATCCACAGATGCTTACTGTTTATGAAAGTAAAGGACTTTTTGATCATCAGAGGGGCACCAGTTTGTTAAAACAACTTTTATAATACTGTAGGAAATTCAATTAAAGGCAAAGTAATAAAAATAAACACTTACTAGGAAAACTTTCTGAAAGTCCAATCTTGCAACTTATTGATGGTTGAAAATAAGCCTAATGATTAGAAACATAACTATCACATACCAATGTCACAAAGCTGATAGGTGTACAAAGGGTGTGAATGCAAGGATCTGAAAGTTGTAGAGATATTGACTTGGGTTTGTATTGCTTCTTAACCATCTGTGCAGATTTTCTTGAGGCAACATAGCAATCCCTTAGGCTCCATTTATATCTTCTGAAATGAAAAGTCTGATTCTAGACACAGATCACTACAAGAGTGTAACAGTGCTAAACTGGTGAAGAGCCAGGAGTATTAAGGAAATTGAGTAACAGCCCTAGAAGATCTCATAAGATACATTCCTGCCCAACACTCCACAAAACAAAACCAGTCATAAAGTAGAATGGAGACTACTATTCCCCCTCCAGTACTAGGGGTTGATCACAGTGCCTTTACACTGAGCTGAATCCCCAGCCGTGTTCTTTTTTGTTTTGTTTTGTCTTGTTCTTGTTCTTGTTTTCTTTTGTTTTTCATTTGTTTACTCTGAGACTAGGTCTTGCATAGTTGCTAAACTGCCCAGGATGGGCTCAAAGTTGCAGTCCCCCTACCTCAGCCTCTGAGTATACTGGGAAAACAGGCTTATGCTACCATGCCCAACTTGCTGAATCTTAATAAAGCAAATATTAAGGTAAAGCTTCCACTAATGTGTAAGTTAGGGGGATCAAAACACGCCCAAGGACAATGCTCCTGGTAAGGAAACATGTAAAGGAACAGGAGGTGTCCACACACTGCATTCTCCTTAGCAGCCTCTCACTGCTCTGGAAACCTGACCAGGCTCCCAGCAGTTTAACCCATGGAAATCACAGTGCCCATTGCAAACCCCATCCTCATTCCTGCCTCAGATCCCAGGAACCTAGGATCTGCGGAATTGTCTCAAAGCAATGTTTCTAGATGATTCTCCATGCAGATCCAGTAGGGTTGAATTGTGAAGGTTTTCATCTTTAGTGATTATTACTGATTTCTTTACGTTTAGTTAAATTTCCTGCTTTAATTACAAAAGATATTTTAAATTAAAAAATGCCTCTTTGACGTTAATGTGGCCTAATTCTATAACACTTTATAAGTTGTGATTCTTTTATTTACAGTGCAAATGCTAAACATTTCTGTAGATGATTCCTTAAATATGCACAGTAACCAAATAAAAATAATCTTAAAAGAATATTTATAAATTTTTTTATTTATGGACTTCTCATAAAGGAATGAGTATTTCACAAATAAATTTGGTTTTCAGAGAACATAGATAAAGAACAGAAATTGAATAAATCAAATGTCATAGTTATTCTATCCCATTCATTAAGCATGGCTTTAGTACACTGCCTCTTATTAAGAAATTCACACACAAATCCATTAACAAATGAAACAGCCCCAGGGTTTAATGCAAGTTAAGTAAATTAATTTCAAGCCACAAAATTCCAGTGACTTTAATATTTATTGAGGTTGTATGAGCAATTCACTGTGATAAAACCAAAAATAAATTATACATGCACCTTGATTCATTTGGAGGTATTATTATACCTGGATGAAGAGAAATTGGTAAACTATCCAAGCTTAGTAAAATGATTGTTATAAAGTTAAATAGTGTCTATAATCATCTTACTATGGGGCACTAGGGAGGAAACATTAGGTACCTTCCATTCCATGGAGGCTAAAAAAAAGGCAATGAAGTTCTGAACCATGCCAACCATGTAAAGGGGGTGTTCTGCTACCTGGGAGAAGTTCTTTTTGACCCTCTCCATGAAGATTTTATGAACGTCTGGATCATCTTGTATGGATCACCCAGTCTCTGGCCAGATGCAAGTTCCTCTCTCATGAGCAATTACCACCTGCTCCTAAGCACGCAGCAACAAGATACAGAGCAGGCCAGTTACTCAGTCCCCTCAGATCAGACTCATGAGTCTTACAACCAAAGGAGTCCTCTCCTCTTTGGGGAATGTGACGGGGAAGGAGTGGCTGTTTTCCTTAATACGATTTATGGAACTTTTTACTCTTTAAACTGCATAGAGCTCTCGGACTTCGTTGAAAGAAATGTTCATTTAAAAATCAATAGTTTCAAAAATAGTCAAATATTTTTTGTAACATACTTGTAAAGGCTTCATCCTTACTGCAAAACCCTCTGATTCAGGTTGACTTCAGCATACAAGTCTCGTAGATGGAAGGGAAATTGTTTGCATTAGAATGATTTATCAAGATTAGTGAATGCTGTATTTATTTGTGTTATAATTCAGCAACACAAGTTCCTTGAGAGGGAAAAGAATACACGGATATAAAATAGGTTCTAGACAGAAACACACAAATGTTGAAATTCTTTCTCTGTCAATTTTGAGTGGTATGATCCTAGGAAAATTATCCAAAGTGTCCGTACCCCAGTTCAACTTTTTGTATAAACTAGAATATAATATCTGCTTCAAAAGCCTTTCTGAGAACTGAATTAAAAAGTTTAAAGCCTAAAATTTACCTCATACATGATGTAATATTTTAACTAGAGCTACTTTTTCTTCTTAATATATGCTTACTGTTGATTACTGTAATTTTCATTCCTTCTGAATATATTTAAGGTACTTTTCTGAAGCGATATTAAGGTATTTACTTAGACCTATGTAAGTTTTAGTTAACATGAATTTAATTTTTGAGCTTTGGTAGCTGTTATGCTTTAACAAAGCCCTGTTTTAGGCCAAATTCAAACAACCTTCTTCAAACGTGACCATAACTTTGAACAATTATACCCTTGGTCTTTCTACAGAAAGTCTATTGTATTTTTTTCTGTGAACATAAATCATATATAAAATCTAAATGAAAAATAGTATTTGTGTGTAGTTTGTATTATATATAATAATAGAGGGAAAAGGTGAGTCACATAAAAAATATGATTTATTAAATCTCCAATTGAAACTTCTGGGGGAAGGATAAATTCTAGATAAAATATTGTATTATGTATGCTAGTAGAAATTCTGTTTATGTGTGTGGTTCTTAACCTTAACTTCATATTGGACTCACTTCTAAGACACTGATACCTCTCATTCTTTAATCTGGAGCTTCAGGTTTATCATTCCCGGAAGCTTAAAGAGGGACACGGGTCTGGGGGTGCTTAATGTTTTGTTGCTGATTTTAATCTGTACCCAACTCTGAGGCCACTGGTGTCCACCTTGTACATGTATAGCATCAGCAAATATTAAAGTGTTGAGGACTGGAAATTTCTAAGGCTTCGGATTCCAAAATATCACAACTTTCACTCATTGAAGGTCTCATCATCTAGCCTGGGAGACAGCATACAGGAATCAAGCACAAAATTATCATCCATAATGACAAGTGTACATTAGCTTTGGAAAAGAGCCAGATTGGTTTTGTTGTTAGCAGAGTAAAGGAAGAATTTATCAAGAGTGTAACAAATTGAAGAGAAAGGATGTTTTTCCTTTGAGTAATGATTTACTTGCTGTTTCTTTTTGTTTTAAATATACATATTCATTTCTTTAAAAAAGTTATTTTTAAAAGTTAAGAATTAAAAGTAAAATAAAATATTTCTTATATACCAAATTTTGGAGAAATAAAACAACTCAAAGTCTGTTACTATTATTCTAATTTTTTCTCTAAATATATAAACAGACAGATGTGTTTATAAATATGGGACCATATTATGTATGTTTTACATTTCTCACTTTAAATAAATCCTATATTTTGAATGAATATAAAAATGTTTACTTCTATATTTATACTCATTAAAAATATTTATCCCAAAATTTTATTACATAGTTCCCTTACATATTTTGATTTCAAAATTATTTTCAAATTTATTTTTCTATCTGAACTACAGCCATGAAATTTTTCTTGTAGCCATGAAACTCACTGTACATGGAATTCTTGATGTCACATGACACATGTTAACATTTTATTACATCTAGAGAAAATACCAATTAACTTCCTGTGCATATGAACCATTGTGTTTTATAGAGATTATTACAAGCACTACTACTTAAAAACAATGAAGTATTCAAACATTTAAATCTTTCCCTTTGTGTTGGAGTAAGGAAAGTAGTCAAAATATTAATCATATTTTATATAATAACCATATATATATTGATGTTACCTTACTTCATTTATCATGTAAAATTGTAAGAATAAATGAATAAATAAATTTCTACTCCAGTATTATTTTCATTGTAGAGATGAAAATGAATACATATATACTTCTTTGTTTTAAAACACATGTGTGTATACACAAACACAAATATGAACATATACATATTTTACTTTCTTTTCACATCTTTTAAAGATTTCCCTTTTTGATATATCCTTACAGTATGTATGTGGAGACAACTCTGTTTCTGCAAGAGGTGTGATAAAAATATGGTCAATGTTTAAATTTTAAAAGTAATGATTACAGTTAAGGACACAATGCTATTCATTCCCTTCAAATCCTTCCTCTGCCTTCAAACACACTCATCCCGTCATTCTTGCCACTTTCTGCAGCAGCTCTGAAGTCCTCTCTCCTAAGGGTCTTCAGTTTTGCTGTCCCAACAGCCTCAATGTGTTGGATAGATTAAAAGTATTTACTTTTCACGTTCATTGTGATTTTTGGGAAAGAGTTCGAAGTTGCACAGTGCCAGATCTCATGAATATGGTGGATGAGGGCAGAGTGTCATGTCTTTCTTCGACAGAAATTGCCATAACTATTTCGAACCAGTTCAGAGCAATGCCATAAAGTAACACTAATCCTAACTCGTGAAACCCTAACACTAAACCGACCCTAACTCATGAAAGTGGACGTCTGTTACTGCCTCAGTAAGGGGCAAGAATACTGGGATTTAAATTTTTAGTGAGGGGAAGTGTTTTGAGAAGAATTCATGGTAAAGTGATGTTTTCTGTAATAATTTTATATTTATTTAAACATTCACTGTAAATTTTTGTCACATACTGTGTAAGGAAATCTCTTGATAATTGTGCCCGTAGAAAACCATCCCAATATGCTTCTCAGGAAGATAGAGGAGGGAAGCTTTTTAAAGTGTTGAGAGCAAGCCGGGTGCTGGAGGCGCCCTTCCAGCCCGCTTGGCTTGCGAGCCCCGCTAAGGAGCCTGAGCTCCGACCGCAGTCGTCCCCGAGTCGGCTCCTCGTCTCTGGCCCCTCAGCGGCAAGGCGTGAGGGGCGACGCCGAAGTACGGAGTTCGAGGAGGCGCTGCTGAGCCGGGTTCCCCGAAAAGGCAGCGCTGTGCCCCTCTGCCTGGCCCCACTCTGGGCTTCAGGCCCCCGGACGCTGAGCCGCCTTAGCCACTTCAGACGCAGACCCCGCCCTGCAGCGAGTGACACCTTCCAAATCCGGAGCAAATTTTTCAGAAGCAAGAATACAGTCCTTATCAGAGGTGGAGACATCTAGAAGCTGTTCTCCATCAGAGTGAAGCTTGCGCTTTAGAAAGCCAGCCTCACTCCTCAGGACTCACGGCACCTAGTTCTCCAGGTTCCTCTGAATGAAGAAGGACCAGCCCAGCTTTACCCTTCGGCGAGTTGGAATAATACGCGAGAGCCTCTTAAGACTATGAAGATGTGCAAGGACCAGAGTGAAGATAAAATTCGAGAGGAATATGAGCAAATCCTTAATACCAAATTACCAGAGAAGTATGAATCTTTTGTGAAATTCACACATGATCAAATTATGGGGCTATATGGGACAGGGGCAACAAGCTATGTATCCTGAAGCTTTCTTACACATCTGGGTACCAGGTTTGACCTCAAGAGATGACTGCTGTACACTTTTTGCAAATGGTTTGGTATCACATTTCAGCTCCAAATTGTGCATCCTGAGAACACTTAACTGTTTCTGCAGCTCCATTTTATACAACTTGAAAGACCTTAAAATTTTCTGGTTGCCATAAGCATATCTTTCTTTTCTGCTCATCCAATAAACAGCTCTGCCCTACTGTGATAGATATTCCAAACAAAAATACCTGGAGCAGCAGTTTAGCAAAATATGCCTTCAGTGGCACTCAACAAATGGTGTTTCCCCAAGCACAGATCTGTAAGGAGTGTGTGTATGTGTGTGTGTATATTTTAAGTTATCATTTGTATTGTGCAAATTTTTTTGATCTTGGGGATTCTGGCTGTGAATTGATGCATGACAATTATAGTTAAAACCATTTGCTTGGTCTACAGAAGATGGTTAATGTTTTGTGACCATATACGCTGTAACAGTAGATTGTTTTATGTGTAGGTATTATTGTTAAATACAGGGACTGCTCCCGGGCACAAAATATGAATCGTAAGTTAGGATGGACATTAAGTGTGATTATGATGATAAAGCAAAGATCTGCAGTCCCAGATCTACAAATGTGCGGTTAGAAATTAGAGCAAACTGGATATGGGTCTTGACACATGGACTCTGCCCAGCCTGTTAGAAAAATACTTCGACTCCAAGCCTTAAAAGACCCGGTGGAGTGGACACTCGTCTCATTCACACAGAGAGCTCCCTGGATACCGAGCTTCTAAAGGGAAAAGCTCTCCCCTAGAGCGGGAGCATAACACAGGGGAGCACAGGACTAGGCCAGGCCCTGGCAGCACTGCTACTTGGGAAGAGCCACTTCACCTTTGCATCACTTGTTAAAATAGAATTCAGATCCTTTGGTTAGGTTCCCCAAAACACTTTCCTGAGATGTCCGTGTTCAACCGCTTGAGCTTCATTTTGGCAGCCCCTCGTCCAAAGTGGCTTACAGGCTGTTCTTCACCTTGTTTCCAAGGCTGGGGAACAGAAAGTAGCCTCTGTTTTGAGGAGGTGGAAGCTAAGGATACATTTATTTTTTACTGTGACTTGTTCAGGACCACATTTTACAAAATGCCTTGTTTCCTTTATTGTTTCTGGAAAGGAAAGTTCTATTAAAATTGTTTTAGTTTGCATATAGAATAGTTTTTTAAATTATAGCTTATTTTGAAAGATCTTCAGTTAAATTCAAATGTATGCCAATACGTTTCAAACTAAGATAATACTCAGAGACAAAATGTTCTGATCAAATGGCTTAGAGAAATTTCTGGAATAGTCACATTCAAAGAGTCCTTATTTATTTTAGCATAAAAAATAAATATTTATTTTGTACAAAAACCTTAAAATTGTATAGACATGATAATGTTTCTTGATATCAAAGAAAACAGGAAAAATTATACACTGCATATAATCTATAATTATGTTTGGATACATACAGATATCATCTCAGAATACGGAAAACAATACTTGCTAATCTGTAAGTTGTTGGAAAACAGTTGAACTGTCTAAAATACATGTTCAAAAATATTAAAATATATATATATTATAATTTTAAAATACAACATTCATTTAAAAACCCTTATAACAAAGAGGAAAAACTGAAGCATATCCACGAAGAATTTAAACAGAATCTAGTGGGAAAATTTCAATCATTAATAAAAATTCAGTTTTAAGTGTCCTATTACCTCACAATTTTTTTTTGGTACCAGGGATCAAACTCGAGATCTTGTGCTTGTGAGGCAGGAGGCGGAACCACTGAGCTACATCCCCAGGCCTCCTCACAATTATTAAAACAGTGCAAATATTAAGCTTCTTGTAATATAAAAATGTATGTCAATTCACCTGTGAACTCAACATGATGCAAATTAATGTAGCACGTAATTTGATTACAAGACAGTAAATTCCCACAATACTGCTTCACAAACATAGAATTATGTCAGCACATTAATTCTTAGAAGTGAACTTACATAATCCAGAGATCTACACTATATTTATAGTGTATGATGTATCCCTTCTTTGTGTACTTTCTGGAGCATTCTACACAAAGTAATTGTCGTCAGGTTTTTGTATAATATGGTTTTTAGGTTTTCACTACATGAGAAATATTCAAAGGACTTTGAAAATTAGTTATAACTAAGATATTTATGCATTTACTGGGATTTTTGATCCAATTTACATTCTTATATATAAGCCAGCTACAACTTGGGTGCATCCCTTCCATTCATGGTTTCTCACTATATTACATTCTTCTGTAAGAATAGACTCTAAATGACTACAGGTGTTCTCATAGAGTGCCCATTTAGAGGAGTAATCTGGACTGTTGTTCATGTTTCTTTTTACATGAAAGATCATGTAAAAGTGAAGAATTTCCACAATTTATATTTATATGTATTTTCAGTGTGTTTTCTGAAGTGATGGAAATTACAACAGGCTTTCTACATAAGGCTTTTATCCAGTGTTAATTTCTTCATGTTTCAAGGTAAATAAAAACCTTTACCACAGTGTTCACATGTGTTCAGGTTTTCTTCCTTCCAAATTCTTTTATGTATGTATTGATACCTGTGAGCACTACTAACTTCCCATTGTTTACAAAGAAAGGGCTTCTTTCCACTCTGAATCCTTTCATGTCATTGTGCCATTACATACTCATGGTTAATTTCTTCTGTGATGTTTTTTAATGTCTATGATGAAACTGGAGTAAAGTCTTCTGCAGAGTATTGAATGCTTTCATACATTTCTTATGTAGGGTTTCTCACTAGTGTGAGTTCTTTCACATATATGACAATAACTATGTGTAGTTAATGCTTTTCCACAGATTTTCTATTCAGTGTGAATTCTTTCATGTATTTCATACTGACTATGTGTGCAGAAAGCTTTCTTACACTGCTCACATTCATAGGGTTTCTCAGTAGAGAGTATTTATTTATTTATTTATTTTCCCATAAAGTTTGTTGGTACATTTTAGGTATAAAATTCAGTTACATTCATCATTGGGATCTTGTACCTTTACATGAGTATCTTGGTTCTTATTTTTTTTTCCCCTTCCCCTGCCCTCCCTTCACCCCCTCCACCCTTCACTGTTTGCAAAGATTTTGTTTCCAGTTTTTTACTTTTCTCATATTTTTTCTTTTCCCTTCTTTCCTTTCTCCTACCCCTCCCACTTCCCCTGCTCCTTTAGACCTTTTCTACCTATTAGAAAATATCAATTATACATTTTTTAAATTACAATATCAAGATCTAGGAGACATTACCACAGATTTTACAGAATTTAAAAGGATATAGAAAGCATATTCCAAAAATCTTTTTTGAAATAAATTTGACAACTCCTAAGAAGTACCTTGAAAGACAAATTAATGAAACTAACTCTGGAGGAAATATAAAATTTGAATAGCACCTATTAAAGAAAGTATATTCCTAGCTTGAAAAACTACCTATATGACAACAGCAGGCTCATATACATTTTGACTGATAAATTATATCAAACAATTAAAGCAGAAAAAAGAAGGAACACTTCACTCATTTTAGGAAATCAACATTTTGCTAATAATAAATCTGGATAAAGAAAAAAGTATGAACATAGATAAAAATCTGTTTAACAAAACAAACTATTAGAAGTCAGATCTGGCAGTATGTAGAAAGTGGTTTTGTTATAGGGATGGCAGTGTTGGTTCAGCATTGGAATATCCACCCCCAAAATTCATCATTTTAACAGAGGAAAGGAAAAAGCCATATGATCCCGTCTGTAGTTGCAGAAAAAGTATTGGACTAAATTCTACAGCTGTTCATGGTAAAAGCTATCAGGAGACTAGAAGTAGAACAGAAAGAACCTTCTTAATAGATTAAAGAGATGTACTCCATACTTCCAGTGAGAGCGCCTTATATGTATGGAGAAGATACAATGCTTTCTCCTTAAGGTGGGGAACAAGGGCAGATATGCTTACTGTTTATCTGTCCATTAAACTTTGAAACCTAGGCCCCACCAAAATAGTCTGGCAATAAAATGACACAATTAGGATAGGATTGGCAAGGTAGAAGCAAAATCTTTATATGTAGATGAAATGATCATCTACAGAGAAATACTAAGAAATCTCTAGGAATCCCGAGAACTTGTATTTGAATTTAGCAGGATTAGAAAACACAAGGTATATATAAAAAATTCAGGTCTGTGTATACTTGCTATAAATGAAGAATTGGATATTGAAATTTAAAAGTTATGTAGGAGTACAAAGGACCTAGAAAAGTAAAAAAAAAAATAATTGGAAGACGTTTAGTACCTAATTTTAAAACTCCTTCTAAAGCTACACTAATCAAGGCAGTGGTGGTGTAAGGAAAGACATATAGATCATTGGAATAAAACAGAGAATCTAGAAATAGAACCACACATACATGGTCCACTGAGCTTTGAAAGATTATTTAACATTAGCATTTTATAGAATATGAACTCAATTCAAGAGCCGAGGAAGAGATAGTGTTTTTAGCAAACAGCACTAGAACACCTGGTATCTGCATATAAAAAATTAACCTCAGCCCTTTATTTCCATACATGAAAATAACTTAAAGGGATCTGTGAACCTAAATAAGAAAGCCTAAAAGTATAAAACTTTAAGAGGAGATTATAAGGGAAAATGTTTATGAATTCAGGGTAGGCAAGAACTACCTAGGATACAAAAAACATGATGTATAAAAGAAAAAAATTGATAAATGAGATTCCATCAAAATTTAGAACTTTAAATGACATCATTAAAATGAAAAGTAGTCCTTAAACAGAACATATTTACAATGCACATAACCTATGACCAGAATATATAAAGAACTCATAGCTCATTAATAGACAACCCAATTAAAAAGTAGACATAAGATGATAAATAGCCAGTATAGCACAAGGAAAGGTATGCAACTCTAGAATCAGAAAAATACTAATCAGTACAATAACAAGATTGAATTATGCACTCATTAGCGAGATGAAGTTAAAAGTTTTAAAAGCCTTGTCATGACTTTTCCTTTTTGTTGGATTCTCCCCTTTTGTGTTTAATTTGTCAAGCCCAGTGGATTCATTCCACTTGGTTTCCTGGGGTTGTGATCCTCATTGTCTTTTCCTAGGGTATTGTCTAAAATTTTTGGAGTACCAGTTTGGTATTCATGAAGTTCCTGAGGTGCTCTTTATCATGAAAGTATCTTATTTCTCCATCAATTTTGAAAGATAGCTTTGCAGGGTACATCAATCTGGGTTGGAGGCTGTTTTCCATTAGGGCTTGAAGTACATCACTCCAAGCTCTTCTTGCCTTGAGGGTTTGCATTGAGAAGTCTGCTGTGATTCTGATGGGCTTTCCTTTGTATGTGATTTGTTTCTTTTCTCTCACTGCTTGTAAAATTTTACTCTTCTGTTGGATTTCTAGAATCCTAACTATTATATGCGTATGTGTAGATTTTTTTTTTGATAAGGGCTAGCTGGAGTCCTATATGCCTCACTTATCTGTATGTCAAGTTCTTTTCCCCTGCTTGGGAAGTTTTCTGCCATCACTTCTGTGAACAGTTTTTTTATGTCATCTGCACTCTCTCCTGTTTCTTCACTGACTCCAATCAGTCTTATGTAATTCTTCTTTGCATTGTTTAGCAGCTGCTGGGTGGATTTCTCATGTTCCCTTATAATTTTGAAGCAATTTTTCTTTTCCTGGTCACTAATTGCAATCTTATCTTCTATATCTGAAATTCTGTCCTCATATTGGCTCATTCTGCTGTGTAGACTTTCAATGGAGTTTTTCATGTCCTGGAAATCTATTTGCATCTGTTTTATGGATTCCATTTGTTTCTTATGTTGGGATTCCATCATGTTCCTCAGCTCCTCTCTAGATTTATTAATCATATCTTGCACTAGGGGCACAATTTCTACTGTTATCTGAGAAATTATTTCTGATTTCATTTTTCCAGATCCCCTTTTGTTGCCAGTTCAGTGGGTCCAGGTGGTTGAGTATCAGAGTGTTCCATCTCATTTCCCTTTGAGGTTGCTGTAGGTCATCTGGAAGTCTGGTTTTGAGACTTATTTATGTGTTTTCTCATTTCGACTGGGGGAGTGTGTGTGGGGGGGTGCTGTTGGCGCCCGTGAGGATCACCTTCTCTGAGCTGGGAGAGGTGGGACAGGGGCCGGGAGTGGCGGTAGGGATGTTGGCCCAGAAGCCCCTTCTTCTGGGCCAGGAGCAGTGGGACAGAAAGTGCCCCCAAAGCCCTTTCCTCTGGGCTGGGAGCAGCAGGAGGGATGGTGGCTGGGAAGCCCCTTCCTCTGCACCAGGAGCAGTGGGACAACTGCTCAGAAGCCCCTACCTCTGGGCTGGGAGCAGTGGGACCCAGGACCATGATCTAGTGTGGTCTGGTGTCCTCTGCGTCTTTGTAGTATGGAACCAGGTGGTTGTACAGAGGAGTGTGTGGGGGGGTCCACTGGATTGGTGCCGAGGTGCGGGCTGATTCGGCATGTTCTGCACGACTCACTACCTCGTTAGGGCGTCCACAGACCTGCCTGTCTGTAACTGGCTGATTCAGGGTGTTCCACATGACTCACGACCTTCTATTTTGGTCCTTGCATTCTAATGAATGATAGTCAGGCTGCTGAGTAAGTTCAAGGTGGAGATAATCTCTTCCTAGTCCTCTCCAGTTTTGATGGAAAACACTGTGTTCCCATATTACCACCTAACAGCTTGACTCTTCTCAATCAGCTGGCTCAGAGGACAAAGGAACGTGTAGAAGTGCCCAAAGTAATTTAAATTTAATCTAATTAATGATGGAGTTGATTTTAGCCCATTGTCTAACTCAGTGTTTTCTGTTTATATCATAACCACTTGAAAATTTTATTGTTTTATTTCTGCAATGTTCTGTATTAGCTATTTTCATGCTAGGTAGTATTAGAATTATGGGAAAGTTGTTAAGGTAGTACAGAGAATTCTCATATATCTGATAGTCTTCACTGCTATTAGCATCTTGCATTAGTATAACATACTCATCTTTAAAAAACACTATGCATGTTATTAACTAAAACTGACACTTTATCCAGACTCTCTTTGCTTTTGCCTAATATTCTTTTCCCCAATTTTTCTAAAAGATCACACCCAGGATACTGCATTATATTTAGTAGACATAAAGGTAAGATCTTCTTGGCTGTAGCAGTTCCACAGATTTAGTTTTTGTACGAACTTGTCAGTTTTGGGGAATTCGAGTTAGGCATTTTGAAGACAGTAGCTCACTTTGGACTTGTCTGATGTTTTTCTCATGGATTAGGTGGTCATTACATATGGGATGTACTCTAGACACAACATTGTTATTGATGTTGACCATAATCATACAGAATATGCAGAAATGTTTGTCAGTTTTCTCCACTGTAAGATTAATTCTATCCTCCTCAGTGTTTTTTTATATCTTAGTAATATTCCATTATATGGTTAGACCACAGTTTATTTATTGACATGGAAGAACATATTGACTGCCTCCATGTTCAGAAATTATAAATCAAACCTTCACATGTAGGTTTTGGTGTTTATTTAAGTTTTCAAACCAATTGATTAAATCCCAAAGAACAAGTGTGCTGGATCATATTGACACAAATATTAGTTTTGTAAAAACTGTCAAAGATTTTCTAAAGTTGCCATGTTATTTAATATTCTCATCAGCAATGAAGAGAATTCCTAGCGTTTTATACCTCTGCCAGAAATTAATTTTGTAATTTTTTGAATTAATCCATTCTTACATTTTTAATTTGTGATTTCCTAAAGAAAAATTATGTTGAGCATCTTCTCAAATGCTTATTTAACATGTGTGCATCTTCTTTTTGGAGGGTCTATTCAGATCTTTGGTCTACCTTTAATTTGATTGTTTTCTTATCATTGAGTTGTTAAATTTTTTTTTTTTTTTTTTTGGTACCGGGGGTTGAACCAGGACCTTGTGCTTGGAAGGCAGGTGCAGTGCCACTGAGCTAAATCCCTGGCAAGATGTTAAATTTTTGTGTATTTTGAATATAAGAAATTTATCCTAGATACGTTTTTCAAATATTGTTCCAAGTAGGTGGCTTATCTTTTCTCTTTTAACAGTTTTTGTAGAGCAGAATATTCATTTATCTTTTTTCTCTTGCATATTATGCCTTTGTTGTATCAAAAATTAACTACCAATCTCAAGATTTTCTCTTGTTCTCTGTAAGAAGTTTTAAAGTTGTTCATATTGTATTAAAGCTATTATTACTTTTGAGGTATGTTTGTGAAAGTCATAAGTTCAGTCAGGGGGGAGTTATTTGCTTAGCATATAGTGGTGCAATGATTTTACAATTGATTTTATAAAGCACTGTCCTTTTTCCATTTAATTGCCTTAAATGTAACATTACTTAACTCTACTTGTGAAAATCTATTTCTCATTTTCCATTCTGGCCTGTTTGTATATGTGCTGCCAAAGCAAGCACCCATTATGGCCTATTTGTACATTCATTATTTGCCTGTGTGTGTTTTACCAACAGTGCTATCTTGATTACTATAGTTTTATAAATTAGGAAAACTGATGCCTAAACATTACTGAACAGTTATATCTGTTAGTATAAACCATCTCTCGATTTATTTAGCCTCTTTTATTACAATGTTCTACAGATAGATTCTGTACATTATTGTATTTCATTATCTTTGGTTGTATTATAAATACATATATATTAGGTTATTGTTCCCATTATTATTGATTTGTTCCTATTCATAAGGAAAAAGCCATCTGCTACCTGAAAATATTTATTAAATTAGATATTTATTTATGAACATTTTTTATTAATTAAGTTTATTGGTGCAATTTAGATATACATAATGATTACATTCATCATATGGAATTTGTATTTGTCCATGATGGTTTTGATTCTTATTTTTTCCCATTCCCCTAGCCTTCCTTCAACCTTTCTTTCCCTTCTTATTTACAAAAGCTTTGCTTCCATTTTATCTGTCTTTTCTCATTTTTTTCCTTTTCCTTCCTTCTTTTCCCCCTCCCCCCTGCCTAGTACACCTTCTCATTTGAACGTTTTCTTCCTAATTCACAATATCCAGTATACATTTTGGTCCTTATTTATACTCTCAGTTTCTCACACCAGAGAAACAATGCATTATTTATACATGTGTGTTTGATTTATTTCACTTAAGAGTATGGTATCAAGATGCATCCATTTACCTAGAAATGTCTCAAGTTTATCCTCTTTATGGCTGAGTAGTACTCCACTGTCTAAAAAAACCCCACCTCTTCTTTATTCATTCATTGGTTGATGAGCATTTTGGCTGCCTTCAAGATTTAGCTATTACAAATTGTGTTTCTATAAACCTAACTATGCATATATCACTGTAGTATGATGTTTTAAATTTGTTTGAGGAGGATAGTTGGTCAAATAGAACCTCTAGTTTTAGTTTTTTGTAGAATCTCCACACTGATTTCCTCAGTGGTTGCACCAGTTTACACATCCATCAACAGTAGGAAAGGGTTCCTTTTTTCCCACAGCCCCACTAGCGTTTGTTATTGGTTGATATCTTGATAATAGCTGTTCTTTCTGGAGTGAGATGGAATCTCAGCATTGTTTGAGCATTTATTTTTAAAAAAGTATCTTTGTCATATTTGGCTTGGGTGTACTATCAAATATTTTTATTTATTGATATGAAAAGTAGTCATGAATATTATTCGGTAAAATAGTAAAATTTTTTATATGCCTCAATATTCTACAAATTGCATACATACTCAGTTGTAAAAGTACAAATGAAAAAATTCCAGCACATCAATAAATGATATTTCAGAGTGGCATATGGCTGATATCCTCCTTGGAGTTTTATCATAATTCATAATTATTTTACATTGAACAGCATTAGTGTATAATAAAAAAGACCACCACAAGAAGATTCTTATACACTGGAATCAAAGATGACATGGATTAAAACATTTTGGGTCTCAACTCAGACATTTAAGTTGCTGTCATCCTATAACTGACTAGAGAAAAATGTGGGTGGAAATCCTGATATGCTCATAATGCTGCAGCATTGATAGGAAATGATTTAGCTTCATTTGTTGTTGCACCATCACCAATTTGTGGATTTATGACATTGTCCACATTACTAAACCTCAATGAATCTTACTATCCCTGGAACTGGAGACAGGCTGAGATGTTCAGATGGTTAATTCTTTTCTCAAAGGCGCACTCAGCTTATGCTATGAGATCATTTACATATGCAGAGAGTACAACAGTGAAGGTAGTGAATATTCACAATGTGAAATTCCCAGGAAAGAACATGCCAACATTATTTAATACTGCTGCCAAATATCAGCTTAGCATATTGCCTAAAATGAGCCACTTCTTCCCTACCTTGTTTATGTTTGCAAATAGAGAATGAATTACTGTCAGTCAACTAGGCATTAAACACACACATACATAAACACATATACACATCCTTTAAAACCAAATACTTCTTATTATTATGTAAATATTTCTTTGCACTTCAAGGTGTTTTGTCAGGTGTATAAGTCTCAAGTACACAAAAGTAATGCATTCTTTTAGGAACCTGAGTTACTTTCTTATTACTGGGACACAATACCTAACCCCTACAATTCTAAGGAATGAGGGCTCACAGTTTATAGAGTTTTCAGTCCATAGTCAGCTGGTTGCATGGTAAAGAGGCATGGCAGAAGAGAAAGAGCTCACAGCATGGAGGTGGGAAGCAAGGAGAGATCAAGGGAGGAAGAGGGAGCAGACCCTCCAAGACAGTCCCCCAGGGACCTAGCTCCTCCAGTCAGGCTCCACCTCCCAACATCACTTTTAGCTAAGAACTCAATAGTGGACAAATCCACTGATGAATATCACACGCCCATGACCAGTCACCTCCCAAAAGCCCCACTTTTGTGTGCATCCAGCTTTGGGGGCATCTAGATATAAACCATAGCAGTGTAGCTCTATCATTGTGACAAATATTCAAGACGACTCAAACTTGTTTCTTGTCCTCATTTTAGTATACATGCCATGATTCCCAAAGCCATGGCATAACTAAACTGACTCTCTTCCAATAGTTGTTCCTTTTCTGGAATTCCATATATATTGAACCATATATTTTACCAGTTTATTACCTTTGTTTATAGCTTCTTTCATTTAATGGATTGGTTTTGAAAATCGATGTTGCACAGGTATCAGAAATTAATCTCTTTTCATTACACTCTGTGAACCATGCACATCTTAGACAGCAGAGCAAGAGCCTCCAGAAGAACACACCTAAAGCTCTACAAACTTCAGGGTATTATTTAAAAGATGACAAGCCCCAATTTGGGTTCCATAGAGTGTTTGGAAGGCAACAAGACTTATCTAGACTTATCCTGTGAGCCAGTGTTCTATAGTGATAGGAATTGGGAACTACTACTAAAAAAAAAACTTAAAAACTACCTGAAACATTTGCAATTATGTTTTATTACTTCCTGAAATAGGAAAGTTTTCTGTGGTAAGATAACAAAAATAGATAATATGTATGATTTCTTTGCTGCTTCAGAAATTAAAAATAAAACATTTTTGGTTTTAAAATATAATTTTATTGAATTTCCATTATGCATGTAAGGATGAATTTAAAAGGAGAAAACAAAATAATGAAAGTTTACAGGTGGAGTACACTCACAGCTGTCTCTGTCTAATCCTGGGGCTCCCTTATCTCTGCTGTATGTATTTTTACAGCATTCACTCAAAATCCTAGAGTACACAACTGAAGATCCGTTAAGTTCATTAATTTGCCTAAAGTTACTGAATGGCCAAAAAGCCAAATTAGAGGTCAAGTTTAGCTATATCACATTCCAAAAGCAAGATTAGTTTCATAATAGCATGCTATTATTTCTTTGTAGTTACTTGTCAGAAAACATTATGAAGCATAGTGTATGTAGGAAAAAATAGGGTGGAAGAAATTAATGCTAAAGGGATCAGTTGGTAATAAAAATTTGGAAATCCTTCCCAAAATCTTGACTTCCCCTTTGTGAAAACATATGCCAACTGAGATGGGAAATGAGATGTAAATTCCCAGTACTGAACTCCTTACAGAATAGTATTTTCTGGACAAAGGAATGATGTATATATTGATAGCCTAGGCAAAGAATGTACTTATATTTGACCTTTGTTTAGGAAATAATCCATTCTTTTTCATGAAATGACTCCTTATTCTTCCCCTTTGGATTTCCACTAATAAATACTGCTTTAAATTTTGTTTCATATTAAAGGTTAAAACCTTTCTTTCTTGCACACTATATCCATAATTACAACACATTGGCATGGTTTTATATTTATATTTTGTTGTAAAGAGCATATTCTCATTTTAAAGTCTATTATTATATCTGGAAAAATGGAAAAAGAGAGCTTTAGAAGTTCGGTTTTAGTGAGCTATGGAGCCTTTAGGAACTGTAAAATACACTCTTTAAAAAAACAATTTCATGTAGCATTGAATTGGTGCCATGCCCTTGAGAACTTTATCCTCTGTATTTCCAGTAATCTAATTCACAAGTCTAGTTTCTACATCAGACTGGGGAACAATATATCTACCTTATTTAAAATAAATTATACTTATCTTCCTTTTCTGTTAAAATAGCATGTCTATGCTTCATTATATTAAATACACTAAAATATAGAGTTCTGCTACTTCAAATGCCAATCTGTTTGCAAATACTCTGGGTAGAGCAATATTATGTATATTTACCTTTTAAACCTAATTTCTCATGTTTGGAAAATTTTCTTTTGTATAATATTTAATTGTATGTTTAAACAAATGTGAGATATGAAAGAGTACTTACTAATCAAAATATTTTTCAAAAGTTTGATCATCAAATAGAATTTGATTTCAAGTAACCTTTTTTGAATTTCATGTTTCAGAATTTATTCTCTATATTAGGATGTGAAGAGGTCACTAAGAATATAAATTAAGGTCCAGGTAAACAGAGCTTCATCTACACTTATACAGGCATGTACTGGTTCATCGTAATGTGGCTGAATTTCTCATATACTGTTTATTTTATGAAATAAATAAATGTGCCTTTTGAAATAATGTTTTTTTTTCTAATAATAGTATATATCTGAAATATGTAACATATGCTCATCCTTCACTTTGAGTTCTTTAGATCCACCCCTGTGCTTCCTGGATTCTACCTGAAAGTATGGTTATATTCTGATGAAATCACCCTCTCTTGAAAATTAAATTGATAATGTTAATGCAATTAAGAATTAGCGTAAGTTCCTCATCTATTCTTTCTTATGAAATCTGGAATATTTTTTCTAAAGTGTTCATGGAGAAGATCACTGCCCTTTCAAAAGTGAAGGCAATACTAAAATAAAAGATTCGCTCTCCTACAGTGACATTAAAATTAAACTCCCACTTGGAATTCTCTCTAAGCAAAGGTTTTTCTAATGGAAGGCATTGTGAAGTTCTCTGGAACATTCAGCTGCTATTCTGAGGCAGGGTTAACAGTAGAAGGGAAAAACTGTGCACAGTGGTACCTTGCTTTACAAACTCAATTCTCTCCACAATTCTGGTTGCAAACCAAACTGGATGAGAACTGAATCAAAGTTCCCTGTAAGGTCAACATTGAATCTAACCATTGAATTTGATTGGGTTCTCATCCAACTTGATTTAGGACCAGAATCATGAAAAGAATCAAGTTCGTAAACTGAGGTACCATTGCATTTCATTCTTCTTCTGGGCAGAGACAATTTAAATATTTTCTTTAAAATGTACAATAAAGCAGCATGCTCTCCTAAAAGCATATCGATGCTTGGGGAGTTAATGAATAACTGAAAGATGGGTATTCTGAGAGGTAAGGTACTAAGCAAAATCCAGGAAATAAAAAGACAACATTCTGCAGGCAGAAACTGCAACAATGCCTGGGAATTCTTTACTGTGTATTCTCACCCCAAGAATTCAAGAGCATCTGGCTGCCCATTGAGTCTCTTCCTGGTCTCTGATTCGACTGAGAGAAAAGGTGAAAAGAGCGGGGGATTTGCATTTTACTTCCTAGGTCAATAAGATCAAGACTTAAAATTCTAATTTCAGGAGGACAAGTGCCCTGATGAAGTATCTTGGGAAATCAGGTCATAGTCATGAGGACATAAGCAGATGGTGTTAGCTAATTTCTTCACTGAAAAAAAATTCCCTGCTGAGTTGAGCTCACAGCCTAGTTAAAATTTTCCTATTTGATGCCTTTATGCTGCACTCACTTTTCTGAATTTAAGAGCAGAGAAACTATCCAGAGTTTCAGAAGAAGACAGGGTTATCAGAGAAGGATTACATAAGGTGCACCAGGGGCATAGCACTTGGAGAGCAAGATACAGAAATTAAGTAGGATCAGAAATCAGGCATGGACTGCAGGTTGGAAGTGGGGAGTGAATCAAATGACAAGAATGTGCCGTGCTTCTGTGGTCAAAGGAATGGTGGAAATTGTCATCTAAATACACTGGTTCCAATGTTCAGAAGAGAATAAGGCCATCTGAGCAAATTATGTTCACCCGTAGGCATTCAGGTAAGAGAGCATGGATGGCACAGAGCAGCGATGGCGAATATTTTCGAGCATTCAGTGATAACAAACAGCCCACTGCGGCACGTGTGCTGTAGGTTTGCCACCACTGGAAGAGAGGGGCCAGAAAGGTCACTAGAACTCAGGTCAAACCCCTGTGAGAAAGTTTTGCAAGAACTATCACTGACTCTACAGTTAGGATAATTCAGAATGACAGTGGGAATTAGTAAAATGAATAGAAAGTTTTAAATTATCAATATCTGCCAATCATTTTGTTTTTTCATAAATAGCTTTAATGATGAAACCAGCTTTTAGTTACTCTGTAGAAAAAAAAATACTGAAAATGAAAATTACTTTCTTTGTGGTAATTATTAATATTATGGTTTACATGCACAGAAATAAGTGACCCTACTAAAAATTATATCTGAGGAAATAGGTGAGCTGAATACATGGCAGGTCCTGAGGATAAGGAGGTGAAGATCTCTTCCCTTACTAGAGGAGAAGGAAATGTCTTGCCCCAGGTAGCTTCCTCCTAAATAAACAAAGACCTCTCCTTTACGTGCCTGACTTCGCCATGTAGAATCAAGCTCAGATAGGCTGGACATCAGCCTGAGACCAGAATGTTGTGAGCTCATTGATAAAATGTAAACATTCCAAACCGAGTTTGGGCTGAAGTCACAGGCAGCGTGTACGTAACCTAAACATCACAGCAGCAGTAGGTGAGCTTTGTTGATTGTTTGTTTATTGCTCCTGCACACAGCGATAGGTGTAAAGTGCCAAGCCAGGGTTCCTGGTGCAGAAGAGAAGACGCTGCAGAGGGTCAGAGTGGTGGAGTGGCATGTTCGCTCCAGGTTCAGGTGGCAGAGGGGCCACTGGAGGGGTCTGCAGGCCATCCACACTCTGGGGATGTGGTGTCACTTGGCTGGGGAAGATGGGCTGTGTTTCCATTCTTGTTTGGGTTATCTCCGCTCTCCCTTGTTCTGTTTGCATCTTGTCCTTCCTTTTGGTCCATTTCACATCCCTAGCTCTCCATGAAGCATGGCTTAATCCTGAAAGGACAGGATCCCTGTAGCTCTAAGATCTGTGGCTAGAGTTCATGGTTCACCGCATTGCTCGCTGACTCTTTGTCTCCAAATATGGGATTTTAGGACATTGACAAATACATACCTGCAATGGAACTGACTGAGCTAATATTATTGACTTGTTATATGTATTGATATATGATTTTATTGTGTTTGTAAATGGAGGTTTATCTTTGTTCTATTTGAAGTATTCCCTTTTTAGTTTTCAAGATAGCTGCACTCTGTGTTATGTACTTAAAGACTACATAAACATCCATATTTTTTGAGAGGAAGTCTCCTTTTGATGCCCAAGGTAATTTCAAACCTATAGGTTCAAGTAATCCTCCTGCCTCAGCTTTCCTAGTATCTGAAGCTACCATGCATGTTCCATTGTGTCCAATTTAAGAGATCTATTCTTTTAATGTTTACCATTGCTGTTCATTTAAGAGACTTCTATGATCACAATACTCAGTGAGAACATTTTTAGAGATTTTGCTGGAATTTTTCAAGATTGAAAATTCTGATCAATGTTTCTGACTCATTTTTCACTGCCAACTTTATTTTACTTGGTATGGTTTACAATGGCTAGGTCATTGCAAAGGCAATGAAAAATTCTTCAAGTTTTACCTTGGTGCATATTGAGCTGACTTTTAAATTTTTCTTTCCTTAAAAGAGTGTAAGTTCAAAAGAAATATTACAAATGAAATATCTTAATTGCCAAATATCTGTAACAGGTAAATTTTAATTTGCAGTTCATGGGCAGGAAACCTTGAGGTTGCACATGAGGAATCATATCTGAATCTGTCTGTCACACTGTTCTCTCACGTATTAGAGTGGTTGTGTTGTTCTTCCAACCTGTGGACCCACTGACCAATAAGCCAGACAAACAAGGGCTGCCACTTGATCAGTTCATCATTACCATTGTCACTTATTTCAAACTGTCCTTACAATAATAAAAAATATATGCACAGCACATTAAAAAGACTTTCCAATTCAAAGATACAATAGAAAGAAGTGGGCCAATAAGCAACAGACTTTACTTCTGTCTCTCTCTCCTCTCTTTCTCTCTCTCTCTTCATAAATTTCATATATAGAGAAATTTATATATATTAGAAATTTCATATATATAGAAATTTATATATATTAGAAATTTCATATATAGAGGGGGGAGGGAAATTTGTGGTCTGGATGTCAAGTTTTGGCCACTATTGTCACTGTATGTAACTTCTTGTTCTTAGTGTTTCGATGAACAAAGTATGTTGATGAAATTGCCTGACTGTGTAACTGTAAATTCCAATTTGTAGTTTTCATTTATTCAATACTGGCAATCATTAAAAACAAAAAAATAACAGACTTTCATGAGCCTCTTTTACAAATTAATGAAATGCCAAGACTATGTTAAAGTCACGGCAGTTAACAATTAATTGATTTTAGTAGAAATTGCTATCTTATGCCATGTGTGTGCTAAAGTTATCACATACTCAGAATTTCAGAGCAATGCTGATAGTGCGTGATTTCCATTTTGTTGAAGATGAGAACTGAGTAGAAATAATAAGTGGCTGGGCCCTTCGGGAGTTTTCATGTTTATGATGAGTAGGAAACCTCAACATGAGATTCAGCCAGGCTCCTCATCAGGTTGGCAGCAGAGCCAGCCCCCAGAGGTCCAAGAGCAGAGCTGCTGCCCCTTCCACGCCCCAGAGGCTTCGTGGCAAAGGCATCTCTTGGACTCACCAGCATGGCTGATGAGATCATATGGATCAGGCCTCCTTGAAAAGTGAGAGAGAATGAGAATAGGACATGCTCCACACTCCAGAATGGCTGAGCTAGAGAGAACGTTCTACAGACAGAGTGCGCCCAACACTGTTTTCCTGGTACCCAAGTGTGTGCCTTAGGCTGCAAGTCACACCCTAAGAGCTGAGACCTTGGAATATAGAAGGAGGCCAATTCCTAGCTCCTGGAGATCTTAAATTCCTGAAAATCCAAGTTTGTATCATTTGGATATGGTCTGTGTATCCACAAAGGGTTTGTGTCCCAGAAGCTAAGTCTTCAACATTGTGATGTTGAGACAAGCTGGATTCTACAAAGACTGGGGCCCAGTGGAAGGGGGAGACACTGCCCACAGAAGGGATGAATGCCCTTGTCACCGGGCCCAGGTTAGTTCTTCTAGAGTAAGCCCACCCTTTCTGCAAGTGAGCATTTCTCTTTCTGCTTCTACACTGTGCTATTACAAGCTAGGGGGACTTCATGACTGGATGAAAAGATGAACCTGCCCTACCTTGGACTGTCTGCTTCCAACTGTGAACTAAGGGAACCTCTTTTCTTTCTGAGTACCTGTATTCAGGTATGTGGTTGTAGCAAAAAAGAATAGCCTAATACATCAATATTATTTCAGGCGAACTACAGATGTAATTAGGGAGAAGAGATCAGTAAATGTACAATGAATGTTTTAGTTTGTGAAATTTACTCTGTAAAATTTTAAAGTTGAGTTTAAACCCCTTTCCTACTCTCTTCTCTCTGATTTGCTCCTGTCTTACACCACATTTTTTCCACCTCCAAATAATATGCTCAACTTTAACTCAGGCACTTAAACCCTTCAGATCCTTCTTTCTACTCAAGTAGTATTTTGTAATGAAAGATCATTTCTCTCAGCAATAAATGTGATTCTGTTGCTTAAAATAACACTTTGTTGCCCCCCCTACACATATAATGTTGTGCAAATAACTTTGTTCTCCTGAGTTATTAAAAGATGGAGTCTAGAGCGAAGTTTGTGGACTCCAGTTATCTATCAGCTTGTAACTGTAAAGTTGGCTGATTTCTTCATGTCTTGGTTCCCTTTTCATTTGTTTCTTTCCTTTCTCTCTTCTTTAATTTTGTCTTATTTTTCAAGACTAGTTTTTCTAATCTATAAAATGATTCTTGTGCTCAGGGTAGACAAAAGCTACTAGATCAAAGAAGGAATATTAAGTACCAAGGTTAGTTACAAAGTAAAAACAAAATACAGGGAAGAATCTCTAATAAAGGAATTTTCTTTTGGAGACGAAAGAGGTGGATTATATTTCAAGACACCAATGGAAGGATGAAGGTGGCTTCTCATGTGGCCAAAAATAAAGGCAAGTCTGGGAAGTTTATCAGGAAAAAGAAATATGCACAAGTTGTTTGAGGGAACTCACAACCTCTGACGGCAGTCACTATGAAAAATCATCCTAAGGTCACAGTAGGCTGTACCACTGATGTTGCTAAGAACATATACATGGCTTGAAAGACAACACAGCCCCTTTCACTGGATTGACCCCTGCAGGGCAGGTCCTGGGACAATTATTTATGACCTGGGAGCTTTCTCCATTTGACCTCTTGACTCTGTTTTAGGTGGGTATGCAAGAATATTTTTATTTGTATGTTCAGTTTTCATATTAGTAGAAACAGTTTGAATGAAAGCAGTGAATTCAGAGAAGAGTGTTCAAGTCATAAGATTATAAAGGAGAGGACAAAATAATGAGGTGAAGCTGAAATGTTTACTATCCTGTGATCAAAAGAGTGAGTTGAACCAAAGAAAGTTGACATTAACCAAATGGAACAGGGGACCAGAATGGTTGTGAATGTCACTCACCAAGCACCTAATTGTCTGACAATGGGTACCAGTGTCTAGTCCACTAATATTTGAATGAGTCTGAAATCACCTGCAGATGTAGCTGGCAGTAATTAGAGGAAAGAAACACTGCACTTCAATTATCTGCTTCCTGATGTGAAAGTTGATAATGTATTTGGGAACAATTCATGACACAGACAAAAGCATCAGTTTATACATGGAAGAATTTGAATTATGGACCAAAGGGGTAAATTGAGCATCTCCTCCCAGGAGTGTGTCTGCACACACCTGACTGAGGCTTCCTCTTGCCGAATCTAGGTTATAAATCATGCCGTCACATACCTACACTGATTTGCTTTTTTCGCCCTTGACAATTTCTGCCTTGAACTAGGAATTCACAGAAACAAGTCTTTCAGTTGGCAAAATAAACTACATTGAGATTTGAGACACTTTGGTTCTTTACTGCTTGAAATTTTTTCACACACTTTAACTACCTGGAGAGTTGGTTACATGCAGGAAAATAATAAAAAGAGAAAAAGGAAGGTAACACTGTCTTTTTAGGGTGTGGCAGTGAGAAACAGAGATAAATGTGTGGACAAGCCTGGTAGCATGTTTGTCTCAATGATAAACAATGCTTGATACTAGGTAAAATGATGAGGATAGATTTTAATCAGTCATCCATGACTGCATTAGTGAGGAGGGCCCAGGGTGAATTGAACTGAGCTTTGAAAGCCCGCCCTTCTGTTGGATGGTGCTCAGCAGCAGGTCACTGTAGGTTTGATCCTACCTGTTAAGACCCTGAGGAAGGACTCCAGAAATGCTGCAGAAACTGGCAAGGATGATGGGATGGGTGTATTCAAAGAGGCGGGGAGTATTCTGTGTGGCAATGTGTCTTTTATAATAATCTGTAATTTATAATAATTTTGAAACATTCACTATATGTTTCTGTCACTTTGTGTATTTTCTTGGCCACCATCTCTCTGCAGTGCAACTAAATGAACTTCCACCTTCAAAAGTTTTCAGATAGGTGACTTCCTTCTTTAAGGCAGAGACTTCTTTGACCCCACCCTCACCCCGATTTTTCAACCTCTACATGTAAAAGGTATTGCATAGCAACTTAGCTATATTATTTGGAAAATTATACCAGGATGCATATTTTAAAATATTCATTTATTGCAAAACACAAGGGTTTCTTTCTTTCTGTTCCTCATATTTGCACAGAATCTGACACAGTAAACATGTAATACATGCTAAAGGAATGAACAGATAAATAAAAATTGAATAAGAACAGAAAGCTTCACCAAAATTTTCAAACACTTGCTCCATGTGTGGAGTAATCTATGAGCTGTAAACAGATGATGAAGGGGATTAAAATACTTATGAAAAGGCTTGAGACATTGTTTTGATTTATTTAAAACAACACATTCCTGACTGAAACTGAACCTGGGTCAATTTGTATCCTATTATTAACTATGTTTTCCCTTAGGATTGTCATACAGAGTTTTCTAGATGGCATAACATAAAAATCTCAGAATGAAAAGCAATTTGATTAGGTGAGAAGAAAAAATCTTTGCATGCTCATTATGTATTTACTGGTGGAGGATGTTGCCTTTACTCCAAAAATCTTCTCACACAGTTAAGAGACCTTAAATCCACTAGTGAAAATTAGCCTATAAGCCGGGGATGGAGACCTGCAGGAAGTAAAACTGGTTGAAGACAAACCTCAGTCTAGTTACGTAAAGACAGCAATTGAATGTGAAGTTCCTGACAGCACAGGGCTTCCCATTCTAGGCTGTTGATGTTGAGAAGGCTTGAGCATCATTGACAGGTGTCTTGTTGACAACCTCCAGAGCTGCAGAGGTATTGTTTTGTACAGTGTGTTTATTTTCAGTTGGCCACATCAGATACACATTTACAAGTGTCCCAGCTTCCAGGTAATCAGCATAAGGAATTTAAGTAAGTCAGATCAGCAAACATACATTCTCCGAACCCAGTGACTTGCCAAGGTCTAGATTCAGTAGTCTTCCAGGTAGTCTTCCACCCCCAAGAGCAGTGGCCTGATGAGGAACATGTAGGTGCATGAGATTCCCTGGCATTATGTTTAAGAATTTTTGAGATGCATAGAATCCTCCATGTGGTGTGGACAGGGCCATCTGTCCATCGAGACACCAAAGTTCCATACACTAATGACCTGACCTTACCTTACGCAGTTATTTAAGCTTTCTGAGCCTCAATATCATAAACTGCAAGATCATTTTCTTCTCTCAAAGGCTATAAATGGAGTGACATGTTTTTTGTATAAATGGGAAAAACCTAGAAAATAATAATGACTTTTGAGATTAGAAACTGAGATGGTAAAATGTTCATTGAGATGTTAAAGCCAGATGTTTTTACTGCTGGTATTAGAAATTATATTCATCATCTCCTGCACCCCAAAGAGGATAATGTGAACCAGTGGCCTTCTCCAAAAACAAATTATATGAACAGCCCTGTATATTTTAAGGACAGTTAAATAATTTGCAACTGGTTATGGATGATAAAGAAACATTATTTACATGAAAAACAAAATGTGTACCTCCAAAAATGTGTGGTCTCATGTAAAAATTCTTTCTGAATATGGTGAGTTTCTCTCCGTGGTAATTTTAGAAGTGTTACCACATGCAAAAACTGCCTCCATTCAACATTCAGTGATTGCGAGTGTTCAAACCAGACGGCACACACAGAAGTGTGATGAACACGTACCAGCAACACATTTTAAAATAATTTTTACTAAAAAATTCTCTGTAAGACCTAATTAACAGCCAGGATCCTGGTTTATACATAGGATATAAACAGATAACATGTTTTGAAATCTTTATTGCAAGCTTGTATGGAAATTGGATGTTCAAATAAGGAGGACTGTAGGAGACAGCATTCTTTCCAAAGAATTTGGCTTAAAGGGAAGTAGATCAGGAATGAAGCAGGTGGCCAATGCGGTGTTCATCACCTGTGACCCTGGGCAAATGCTTCTATCAATGAACGGGACAGATCATGTTTAATTTTTTTGTTCCCATTAAGTTTATTGGTACATTTTAGGTATAAAACACAGTTATGTTCATCATTGGGACCTTGTACCATTACATGAGTCTCTTGGTTCTTATTTTTTTGCTCCTTCCCCTGCCCTCCCTTCACCCCCTCCACCCTTCCCTATTTGCAAAGATTTTGTTTCCATTTTTTTCCTTTTCTCATATTTTTTCTTTTCCCTTCTTTCCTTTCCCCTACCCCTCCCACTTCCCCTACTCCTTTACGCCTTTTCTTCCTATTGCAAAATATCAATTATACATTTTTAAAATTACAATATCAAGGTCTAGAGACACTACCAGAGATTTTACAGAATTTAAAAGGGTATAGAAAGCATATTCCAAAAATCTTTTTTGAAATAAATTTGACAACTTCTAAGAAGTACCTTGGAAGACAAATTAATGAAACTGACTCTGGAAGAAATATAAAATTTGAATATCACCTACTAAAGAAAGTATATTCCTAGCTTGAAAACCTACCTATATAACAACAACAGGCTCATATACATTTTAACCGATAAATTATATCAAACATTTAAAGCAGAAAAAAGAAGGAACACTTCTCCACTAATTTTAGGAAATCAACATTGTGCTAGTCCTAAAACTGGATAACGATAATAGAAGAAAAATGTATGAACATAGTTAAAATTTGTTTAACAAAACAAGCTATTAGAAGTCAGATCTGGCAGTATGTAGAAAGTGGTTTTATTATAGGGATGGCAGTGTTGGTTCAGCATTGGAAGATCCACCCCCATAAGTCATCATTTAAGCAGAGGAAAGAAAAAAGCTGTATGATCCTGTCAGTGGTTGGACAAAAAGTATTGGACTAAATTCTACAGCTGTTCATGGTAAAAGCTATCAGGAGACTAGAAGTAGAACAGAACCGTCTCAATAGATCAAAGACATGTACTCTATACTTCCAACAAAAACACCTTATATGAATGGAGAAGATATAATGCTTTCTCCCTAAGGTGGGGAACCAGGGCAGATATCCCTACTCTTCATCTGTTCATTAAACTTTGAAACCTAGGCCCAAACTGAAATAGTCTGCAATAAAATGACATAATTAGCATAGGATTGGAAAGGTAGAAGAAGTAAAATATTTATATGTAGATGAAATGATCATCTACAGAGAAAATAAGAAAATAAGAAAATAAGACATCTCGAGGAGCCCCCAGAACTTGTATTTGAATATAGCAGGATTAGAAAACACAAGGTATATATAAAAATTCAGGTCTATGTATACTTGCTATAAATGAAGAATTGGATACTGAAATTTAAAAGTTATGTAGGAGTAAAACGGACCTAGATAAGTAAAAAGAAAAAAAACGGTGTTGAAAGACATTTAGTACCTCATTTTAAGACTTCCTCTAAAGCTACAATAATCAAGGCAGTGTTGGTGTAAGGAAAGACATATAGATCAATGGGATAAAACAGAGAATCTAGAAATGGAACCGCATATATATGGTCCACTGAGTTTTGAAAGATTATTTAACATTAACATTTTGTAGCACATAAACTCAGTTCAAAAGCAGAAGAAAAGATATTGTTTTCAGCTAATTGCATTGGAAAACCTGGTTACTTATATAAAAACTTAACCTCAACCCTTTATTTCCATACATAAAAATAACTTGGAAGGATCTATGGACCTAAATATGAAAGACTAAAACTATAAAACTTTAAGAAGAAATTATAAGGGAAAATCTTTATGAATTTAGGGCAGGCAAGAATTTCCTAGGATATAAAAAACATGATGTATAAAACAAAAAAATTCATAAATGAAATTCCATCAAAATTTAGAACTTTAAATGACATCGTTAAGAAAACGAAAAGTGGTCCTTAAACAGCCCATATTTATGATGCATATAACCTATGACCAGAATATATAAAGAACTCTTACAGCTCATTAACAGACAACTCAATTAAAAAGTAGACACAAGAAGATGATAAATAGCCAGTACAGCACAAGGAAGTGTGCGCAACACTAGAATCAGAAAAATACTAATCAGTACAATAACAAGATTGAAGTATACACTCATTTGGGAGACCAAGTTAAAAGTTTTAAAACAATAAATGTCAGCTTAGATGTGAACCAGTTAGAACTTTCTAATACTGCTAATATGAGTGTAAAATGATAAAACCATTTTCGAAAAAAATATAGAATTTTCTTGTATTACTGTTAAGAACCAACAGTCCTGTTCTTAAGTTTTTACTTAAGAGGAATGAAAACACATGTTCACAATAGATTTGTATATACAAGTTGAGTATCCCTTGTATGAAATTCTTTGGACCAGAATGTTTTAGATTTTCGTTTGAAATCCTCTTGATCTGCAAAGAGGATCGCTATTCCTGTTTTTTTGGGTTGTTCCTGTCACATGGAGTATTGTTTTCACCCTTTAACTTTCAGACTATGAGTTTCTTTCTGAATTAAATGTGCTTCTTGTCTGCAAAATATTATTGGATCTTGCTTCTTGATCCATTCTGTCAGTCTATTTCTTTTGATTGGTGAATTGAGACCATTAACATTGATGGATATAATTGATACGCATTGACTTATCATTATCATGACTTTTTCTGTTTGTTGGATTCTCCCCCTTTGCATTTCATTTCTTGTTGCACCCAGTGGATTCATTCTGCTGGGCTTCCTGGGCTTGTGATCCTCATTGTCTTTTCCTAGGATATTGTCTAAAATATTTTGGAGTGCTGGTTTGGTATTCACGAATTTCTTAAGGTGCTCTTTGTCATGAAAGTATCTTATTTCTCCATCAATTTAGAAAGATAATTTTGCAGGGTACATCAATCTGGGTTGGAGGCTGTTTTCTTTTAGGGCTTGGAATATGTCACTCCATGCTCTTCTTGCCTTGATGGTTTGCATTGAGAAGTCTGCTGTGATTGTGTTGGGCTTTCCTTTGTATGTGATTTGTTTCTTTTCTCTCACTGCTAGCAGAAGTTTGTTCTTCTGTTGGGTTTCTGGAATTTTAACTATTATATGCCTATGTGTAGATTTTTTTGATCATGGCTAGTTGGGAGTTCTATATGCCTCACTTATCTGTATGTCAAATTCTTTTCCCCTGCTTGGGAAGTTTTCTGCCATCATTTCTGTGAACAGTTTTTTTATGTCACCTGCACTCTCTCCTGTTTCTTCATTGACTCCAATCACTCTGATGTTATTCTTCTTTGCATCATCTAGCAGCTGTCTGATGGATTTCTCGTGTTCCCTTACAATTTTAAAGCAATTTTTTCTTTTCCTGATCACTAATTGCAATCCTATCATCTATATCTGAAATTGTCTTCACATTGGCTCCTTCTGCTGTGTAGACTTTCAATGGAGCTTTTAATCTCCTGGAAATCTGTTTGCATCTGTTTCATGGATTCCATTTGTTTCTTATGTTGGGATTCCATCATATTCCTCAGCTCCTCAATTTTTTTTATCTGTGTCCTCTCTAGATTTATCAATCATATTTTAAACTATGAACATAATCTCTGCTGTTACCTGAGAAATTTTTTCTGATTTCATTTTTCCCAGATCCTCTTTTGTTGCCAGTTCAGGAAGTCCAGGTGGTTGAGTATCAGTGTGTTCCATCTCGTTTCCCTTTGAGGCTGCTGTAGGTGATCTGTAAATCTGATTTTGAGGCTTACGCGTCTTCTCATTTCGGGGGGAAGGGGGCAGTGGTGGTGCTGGCGCCCCCGCAGCTCACCTCCTGTGTGTTTGCGGGGGTGGTATAGCAGCCCAGAAGCCTCCCGTTGTGTGCTGGGAGCAGCTCATTTCCTCCCCGCTTGCGGGGGCTAAATTTATTGTTCTTACCATGTCTATTATGAGGTTGCACTGGAGTCTGTATTGTAACTAATTTGCTAAATTTGGGGAACTCAGACTACAGGAACAGCATGGAAGAGGGAGTTGAGCCAACTAAAGTTTTGAAGCAGCAGAAGCTTTACATATCTGTGGTTGAATCTCCTTTGACTTTATGGAATGTTCCCCCAAATTTTCATGTGCTCAGAGCTGGGGCTTTTGCAAGGTGATTGGATCATGGGGCAATGAGCTCACCCGTGGATTCCTCCATTGATGGGTTAATTACTGAATATGCTGTTAGGAGGTGGCCCTTGTTGGGGGTTATCTTGATTATGTTGCCTCCCTTCTCTCTCTGCTTCCCGGGCAGCATGGATGAGCAGCTTTCCTAAGCCACGGCCTTCAATCATGATGTTCCTGCCTTCCAGCCAGCCAACCACACACTGACCTCTCTAAAACCTTGAGCCAAAATAAATCTCCCCTCCTTTAAGTTTCAAGCATCAGGTATTTTGTCTCAGCAAAAGCAAAATGCCTGAGAATGCGTTCCTCAATAGCAGGACTCTCCCCGCTGTTGTTCTCCCATTTGAAGATGCCAAAGAGGGCTACAGAATCCCAAATGCGTGCTTAGCAGTGAAGGGAGCTATGGACAATGGAGGAAACATGGATGTGCCTCAGAAGAAAAGAACATTTCCTCTTTTTCCCTAGGAAAAGCCTTTTGAACTTATCCTTTCAGTGCTTGTGTCTGCTCAGATGCCTCCTTCCCTCCCTAGTGCACATCTTGTGTCTTCTTGAAGTTAGGAGCCATTTACTTTGGGTTTGGCATAGAAGAGTGACGAATAAATAGGGAGAGATGAGAGAAAAGAGAGTGAGAGGAAACAGACAGGATAAGACAAAAAGTGAGCAAAAGGGAAAGCAGATAAAGGGACTCAGGGAGAAAACACTTTAGCTTAAATGTCCTCTCACCAAAATACTGTCTTTCTGCTGTCATATTAGAAATTTCCAAAGCCAACACCTGTGCAAGCAGATGGTTTAAAAACACTTTGCAAACAATTTACCACTTTTAAACTATGTAGCAATGCTGTGTCACAGGTATTATTTGGAAGCTATTACCTTCTCTATAAACAAAGAAAACAAAGTTTTTAAGTATAATATTGGAGGATAAATTCGCTGCTGCTGAATTCTACTTCATCCCATCTCATGTCCTTCAGGCTGCTGAGCACCAGCTTCCCACACCATGGTGTTTTCTCTAGCACTGGGAAAATGACAGAAAAAATTGATTTAGTCCTTATCCAAATATTGCCTCTTACCTTTAATTATGTTTTGTGTATGCAGCCTTTCTCCTTCCAGATAAGAAACCCCTGCTTAGTTGATAAGAAAGAAGTACTTAGCAGATAATTTATTCTTTCATTATTGGACCAGAGAATAAAGCATGATGTAGAATTATGGGGAAAAGATAGCTAGATCATTTAAATCTGCTCTGATTGAAGTGATTAACTGAGACTTACTCAAAATATTTTCCAGTGTGGTGAATGTGCTCGGGCCCTGGCCCTGTCCATCTCTACTGTGGACCCATATCAACATCTTTATATAGTTGTTAATGCTTAAACTGTATGTCATCTCTGCCTTATATTATCATGGTTACTTTGAATGGTTCTTCCTTTCAATATATCTTCTACCTGGCTACTGGTGTGTTCTTCCCATAAATATTTGTGTGACGTCCTCTTCCTTAAATCTTCACTATCCTGCCCTAGTAGTTAAAGGACAACTCCAGTGCCTTGGTTTATCACCCATAGAAGTTGTCATTTCCAAAGTATTCAATGTACTTCCATGCATCTCTCTCCTGTTCCTGTACCTGAGTTATGCTTCTTTATGCCTTAATCTTTGCCTGATTTTCAAGGTCAAATTGAAGAACCCCTTCACTTTTCAATACTTCTCTGGACAAATGTTACCAGACTTCATTTTTCATCTGGAGTATAGCAGTTGGGATGTGTCTATATATTCTTTTTTTTTTTTTTTTTTTTTTTTTGGTACCAGATAACACCATGTTTGGCAAATTGCTGGTGCTGAGTTATACCTAGAAAAAGTGAATAAGTTAATTAATTAAGCAGTTTTATTCTCTGGGTTATATTCTCATTTTTTATGGAATGGTGTCATTGTTCAAAATATACTCTGAAGCCCTCTCCAGTACTGACATTCTAAGTGTCCACATTATTAATTGGATAATATTGCTAATCAGGTTACAAGGCATTGTCTGTGAGCTTTGTAGGAAGGAAATGGGTTTACCAAGGTCATGGAATTTTGAGAAAGATAGGACATTCCACTGCAGTCCCCACAGACATGTATACCAGCACAGAAAAGTTTAGATAGGCTCACAATGAGAAAATGTGTTTAATTTCCTTGAGATTATTCACTTCTAAATCTATGCAAGTATATAATAATCCACAATTGTTTCATGTTGCCCTCACTTATGTCTCAGAGACAAGCCAAAGATTCACTCTATTAATATCAAGCAATGAAAGCATATCCATTGATTTTAAGGGTTCAGCTCGGGAAGAAGAGAATAGTGCCTGTACTGACACCAGTGTCATCCCCAGAGTAATACACGACACTGAGGGAAACACAAATGGGTATCATAAAGAGCAGAATGAACAATGAGGGTATCGGAATCCTGGGAATTACCCAAGGTCACCCAGAGCTTAACTGGGAGCCTGAGAATGAATGCTGTTGTTTTACACTCTGCACCATTTGATTTAGAAGTTTGATTTTTTCTTAATTTCATGTTGCAGGTCACATTTCAGCAAAGTCATCAATGTGCTCTTGAGTTTTATGGTAATTTAAATATACATGATATGATTTTTAAAAAAAATTTAAATCACTACTCAGAAAAGCCATACTGACATGTTTTTCTTCCAGAAAGGCAAAATTCTATTAGGTGCAAGAACATTTTTTTAAAGCTGTGGAATTACTACTTACAGAAGCAAAAGTGACAATTAAGCATTTTAGCAATAGGAATCTTCAACATTATATCCTTTGGATATTGAAAATAGTAGCAATAGCTATTATAAATGGGATTGCTTTCTTGATTTCTACTTAAATAATTCACTATTGGCATTTAGCAGAGTGGCTGATTACATTAACATTTTTGATGAGATAAAGGAAAATTGTAAGCCCAATAATTAAACAACATTCCCACTGAGGATTACCTAGAGTGGCAATATTTTTCTGTTTAAAAATAATTTTAATAAAACACATTGGAAGAGGTGAGAGTTTTCAGCTTAGATATTAATGATCAGAATAATATAAAGGCTTTACTTTTATTGGTATATTTATTTCTCTTTTGCTGTCTGCCATTGAAACCTTACTGAAAATAATGTGTAAAAATGAATACTATGCAAAAATATGCAATAGCATGTAAAAAGAGTACAAGGATAATTAAAAGCCTGATTGGATTTACTTCATTTTTGGACAAGTCAGTTTTCTCTTCTGTGTCTTCATCTCCTTGTTGACTGACATTTGTGCCATGGAGCTGGCCATGCACACAGGTACGGGTACTCCAGGAAAGCCATCTGGGGAGAGAGCAGGGCAGATGATGCTGAAGGCTGGGCCATCCCTGCTCTGCCATTGCAGTGGTCTATAAGCTCCTCACAATGCAGACATAAGAGAAACTTGGGAAATTTTAGAGGCCAGCAGCCCTGTGCAGAAGAGAGTAAACAAAGAGGGTAAATAGATCTAATCTCGAACTAGCAAACAAACAGAACCCTCCTTGTGTTGACAAAACCACTGTCCCAGCCCATGTGAGCTCTGAATAGTGACTACTTGCAAACTTGTCTTACTAATTGCTCCCATAAAACCTAAAACAGGGTGTGGTGGCACACAACTGTAATCCCTCCACACTTGGAGGAGGCTAAAGTGGAAGAAACAAAAGTTGAAGCCCAGCCTGAGTAATTTGGTAGCTTAACAAGGCCCTGGCTCAAATTTTCAAAATAAGAAAATAATAGCAAAATAATAAAAAGGATGGGAGCATGGTTCAGTGTGAAGGCCTTGGGTTCAATCCCTAGTACTGCACGCACACACACACACACACACACACACACACACATCCTGATAAATATGTGAATCCTTTGCTATTTGACAACGAAGTTGTTCAGGGAGAAGAGTTAACTCACAGGTGATCTGGAGAGGCCAGAAGAATAGCACTAGAATCCAGATCAATCTTTCCACAATCACTGTCTTTTCTCTACCTCTCTCCTTCCTTCTTCTCCCAGCCTTTCTTCTTCCAACTTTCCTTTCTTTCTCCCATCTCCCTTTTCCTTTTGTTTTTTGCTCCTGTTTCCTCTCTCTCTTTTTTCCTATCAATCCATCTCCATACATACATTTGCTTAATTTTTATACTCTTCTGTACCATTTTAAAATTTTAACTAGATACTCATGTTGCCTTTCAAAATATTTGTAAAATGTATGAAAATAAAATATACATTTCTCTGAGGGTGAATTTTGCAAACTATAAGTAATTTCACTAAGTCCAAGAAATCACCTTAATGTTTTAAAATCATTTAGACTTGTTAATCTCTAAATTCACAAGGGGTCTTTGTTAAGAAATTCTATTCAATGATAAATCTAACTTCCTGGGATTATATCACAAATAGTTCTTTGATTTTGAGACAGGGTCTCACTATGTAGTTCACATTGGTCTTGAACTTACCATCTATCCCAGGTTGGCCTCATACTCATTCTCAGAGATCCTTCTGCCTCAGCCCCCCAAGAACTGGGATTGCAGGTGTGCACTACCACACCCAACTATGTCACTGTTTTTGGTTTCGTTTTATTAGCAAAATTATGCTAAAACCTTGTTTCTTGAATTTCAATTCCATATTGTTTTTACTAATTATTTTGATAGTCCCAACAAAATTGAGGTTCCAGGACAAGAGAGGCTGCAACATTTGGTGTGCAAAATAAATCTATTTGAAGGCATTGAGATGAGAATATGTGTCACTATGTGACTGTTCTTATATTTAACATCAAATTATTAGAAATGAATGGAAAATCAAGATAAAATATGCAATGAATGTAAACATCACATGTCATAAACATGAACTAAAAATAATAGCAACAACAATGAAAATAGGGAAAAGGAATTTAGAGAAGGAGGGAGGCAGGAGAATGGGAAGGGAAAGGGAATTTAAAAAGAATCAACCTGTGTTTATATGAATGCATCTACTCCCCAGGATGAAATTGAACTTCATGTACTCAAAAATTGTACTAATGTAATAGAAGCTGAAAAAGTGGAAGCAGCACTATGCCTAGACAGTTTTACCAGACACTGAGAGGAGAGAGTATTTATATTATATAAATCGATCAAAAGAATAGAAAAATATGAACAGCTGCCCTATTGATATTGTGAGGTAATGACAGAAGCAGATATGAAATAATCCATGTATGGCAAAGAATCCATGTAACAAAAATAATAGAGTTTAATTATTATGTTCAGTGATACAGATTTTACAGGAAATGAGAGTTAATAGCAATAAGATATAATGCAAGGAATTGTTAAGTATAGGGTGAAGATGTGAATTCCAATTTATTGTGAGCAAAACTTGTAAAATTTCAGGCTATGACTAAATTAAAATTAGAAAATGATTATTTTCTTCAAATAAATATGGTACAAATAAGCCTATCAAAAAAGAAGAAATACTTAGATTTCTCTAATGTGGTCATTGTTTTTCAGCAGGAGGAGCAAGTTGAAGCTTTGACAACCCAACTACATGTACTTGAATTTTCAGGAAAGATAATAATAAGAAAACTCAACGTGAAAAGCAGCCTGCAGAGCGGATTTTTTTTATCAGAGTGGAGATGGATGATCATTTCATGACCAATTCACAATTTTGCACAGGCAAGTTTGGGAGCATAGCAGAGATGGTGTTTTTCCTACTCGGAACCTCAATGCTCACGGTAGGCAAAGAGAAAGCGTAACACTCATTCAGAAATGGTTCCAGGGGAATTCTACTGCTGGAAAATTGGAGAAAACCATTGTTGGAATCAGGATTTGAGGCACAAGGAATGTAAATTAGCATCCAGCAGCAGAAATTGCAGCACAGGTCTGAAATAAGCTTTAAGATACTTTCAATGCAAAATATGAAAGATATAGCTCAGTGCTGACTGGAAGTCAGCTCCCATTAGAGGGTGGATTTGTCCTTTAATGGTGGTGGCATTTCAGACCAATAGAAAATGCCTAAATTAAAGCAAAACCAGTTTCCCCTGCTTCTTCCTGTTTATAAAGTCAATATTTTGATATAAAGCTTATAAAATACAAAAATTCAGCACTTATAAGTGTGCAATTTGGTGGGTTTTTGCAATTGTTTACATCATTTTCTATCATGATCCTGCCAAAATTTGAAATTTCTTCTTAAAAGAAATTTATTAGTGTTTTGTGGAAATCATGTGCATTTCTGCAATAACTAAATATGTTAAACAACTGATGCGATTATTTGCTACCTGCATCACTACAGTTAAAATGTCTATGCAGAGTTGTTCCCTTTTATTCCTCACCATTCAATCATAATAGTTCAGTACACAAGGATTAAAAAGTCAGTGCTTATATAAAAATTATTAGAAGACATATTGCCATGAAATCCCCTCAAAATTCCGGCCCTCACTTTGAACATACTTATACAATGGTTCTAGCAACTTTTTGTAGCAGGATGAGAAATCCTCTTTCATGAATGTCTTTGTGAGATATTGTTAAAATTATTATAGTGAATGTTCTTGCTGAGTGTCATTCAACAGAATGGCAGACTCATCAAAACAGGATGCTGTGTCTTCATCTAAAATGGATTTGGCACCATACTCCTGGCTCTTTCCAAAACTCAAAATGACCATGGAAAGGAAAAGCTTTGAATCCATTCAGGGCATGAAGGCAGCCAGGACAGTGCAACTAAAGACACTCTGGAAAGAGGACTCCAGAGCTGCTGCAGAAAGTGGCAGGGATGACGGGATGAGTGTGTTTGAAATAAAGGAGGGGAGAGTTTTGAGGAGGGCTTACAGCAATGTGTCTTTTTCTGTCATATAAATTCTAAAATTTAAATATTCATTGTATTTTTACGTCAGTCCTTGTATGTTCTGGGTCTACAGATAAGTAATTTGCTAACATTTCTACTTATTTATGATGTGCCTACTCAAATTTTATTAGTGTCCTTCAGTGTAATTTTTGTGTTAGGCATTTTAAACGTTTTTTGTTTCACTGTTAGTATTCACATTTAGTGTGCTTTATGTAAGAAATGTTTGTCAAAAAAGATGACAAAAGTAGGAAAAAATGTTCAAATGGGAAGAACAAGGGAGAAAGGAGCAAGAAGGAAAGGAAGGGGAAAAAGTAAAAGAGCAGAAGAGAGAAAGTGGAAACAAAGCTTTTGCAAATAAGAAGGGGAAAAGGGTTGAACACAGAGGATGAGCGTGCGAAAAACAAGAAGAATCAAGTTGTATTAAGTACAGGTGCGAATTCCCTATGAATGATGAATGTGATCATTATGTGTATCAAAAGAGTACCAATAAAATTAATTTAAAAATAAAAAGACAACAAAGTTTATGCCTATATTTTATCTGACTAATTTATAATTTGGGGCTTCTCATTTAGAGATATGATCTATATTGAACTTTTATCTCTAATATGGAGATTGAACAAAGATTGTCCATTTCTCCAGGGCACTTTGTTGAAAGGTCTATCTTTTTATCCCTTTGTCGAAATCAGTTGATTACATTTACGCCTGATCCATCTTGGAGCTTTCTCTTCTGTTTCATAGATTTATGTGTCTGTCTCGGCACTTCACTGCAGCACCATGTTTACTACAGACTTATAATTAGACCAGATTAGATAAAAGTCATCATTCAAGTGGTTTTTTTTCAAATATACTTACACAATTTTGGGTCATGTATGATTCTCAGGTAGGTCAGCCTCATTTGTGAATTTCTAAAAATAATATTCTGTTGGATTTGATTTGGGTTATACTGAGACTACTTGTCAAATTTGAAGGAACTGGTATTTTTATAAGTTTGAGGTTTTTGACCCCTAAATAAGGTATGCTCCATTTACTTAGATATGTTTTGATTCTACTCAAAAACAAGTTTATATCATATAAAATAATACACATTTTTTATTTATTCTTAAAAACCCAACATTTAAATTATTTCTATATGGTGCTGAATTTCAATTTCAAATTTTTCATTACATGCTTAAAGAAATACAATTAATTTTTAATAATTGCATATTTTAGGACCAGGGATTTAGCTCAGTGGTTCTGCCGCCTGCCTCGCAAGCACAAGGTCCTGAGTTTGATCCCCGATCCAAAATAATAATAATAATAATAATAATTGTGTATTTTGAAACCTACTTCTAGTAGCTTTTTCTAGATTCTATGAGATTTTCTGTACAATTAGCCATCTGCAAAGAACAATGCCTATTATATCTACATTGCCTTTCTGCATAGACTGTAATATATTAAACAAGAGTGTGCAAACCAAATCCATGCTTTTTCCTGATCTTAAAAGAACAGCAATTATTCTTTCACTATTAAGAATAATAATTGCTCTGCTATTACTATACATATGCTTGGTTAGTTTGAGAAAATTTTAATTTATTATTAATATGTCAAAAATTTTTCACTGTGCGTTGATATTGGTTTCTGTCAAATTATTTTATTGCATCCATGGAGATGACTGCTTATTAATCTTTTGATACAGTAAATTACAGGAATTGAGTTTCAAGTGTTGAACCAATCTTACATTCCCAGAATAAACCTTGCTTGATCCTGATCTATTACTAGAATATATTGCTGGGTTTGATTAACTAAAATTTAATTAATAATATTTATACCTCTTTTCATAAGTAATGCTACTATGTAGTTTGCATTTCATGTAATATTTTTGTCTAAATTTGGATTTAAGTTAATGCATTACTCATATAAGTTTTGTTATCATAATAATGCTGGGCTCATAAAATGCATTTAGGAATCTGAATTAAAATGAATTTGAAGATGAGAGTATTGCTGGGATTATAAAATGGGAAACATTCCCTAATCAACAATATGGGGTGTGATTATATGGAATTTATTCTCTAAATACTTGGTAGAATTTACAGTGAAGCCATCAAAGTTTTCTCTTTTGGAAGATTTACTGAAATGCATTTTTTGTTATATGTCTATCCCATTTAAGTAATTTGTCCATTCCATGCATAGTATAAAATGTATCACATAAAATATTTCATATCCACATATGATCTGTTTAATGTGCACAGTATCTGTGATTACTTCTCTTTCATTCCTGATATCAGTATTCCTTCCTGCCATATTTTCCTGACTAATCAGGTACATTTGTCAATTTTATCAATGTTTTTAAGAAACAAATTTGTGGTTCTGATATTTCTTTATTGTGTCTCTTATACCAGTTTTGTTTATTTTTACTTTATATTATTTCATTATTTTTGTATGCTTTTGTTTAATTTCCTCTACTTTTTCTACTTTCTTTTTTTTTGTTTTTGGTACCAGGGATCAAACTTGGGTCCTTGTGCTTGCAAGGCAGGCGCTGGAACCACTGAGCTAAATCCCTGGGCCTCTTTTTCTACTTTCTTAAGGTGGAAGTTTAGAGAAAGTTGGACAAACTGTATCACAGGACACATTCGGCCTGCTGCAGGTTTTGGATGTTATGGTAGCTAAGGGTAGTTTTAAAAAAATTTTTACATGTTCAGGAAAAAATCAAAATAAGAATAATATTTATTTCTTTCTAATACATAAAATATGCTAATATTGAAATAGATGGAAATGATAATTGCCCTGATTTGCTCATTATGGACTATGTACAAGTATCTAATTATAGCACTAAAACCCTTCATATCAGTACAGATATATGTCAGAATTAAAATTTCAAGTGATTTCATGACATGAAAATCCTATGAACTTCAATTTTCTGTGATGATCAATGGAATTCCATTAGAATGTAACCATGTTCATGTATTTATTTATTGGCCATGATTGTTTTTACACGATAATTGGAGTGGAAAAGTTGTTACATCAACTACCTGTCCCACAGATCCTGAAGCATTCCCTGTTTTGCTCTTCATTAAAAAAAAAAAAAAAGGTTTGTCAATCTCTGACTTAGAGCACTGATCAGCAACATATTTTGTTTGTATGTTTTCCCCTTCCCCTCTTCTCTTCCCTCTCTCCCCAATCCAGCAATATTCATAGCTAAATGTTAGAGAAGGACATTAATCTTATCAAAGTGTTAATGACATCATAGCAGGATACAGTAGAAACTTTGAGAGGTAGGACCAAGGTACAGGAAATAAGAAGTATAGAGTAGGAAGTGGAAAGTTGAGTGTGCCTTTGAAGGGTATATTTTTTCCACAGCCTCTCTCTCTCTTTCTCTCTCTCTCTCTCTCTCTCACACACACACACACACACACACACACACACACACACAGAATGTTGGCTGTGCTCCAAAATTTTTGACATATTGTCTTTTCATATTCATTTAGTATGAAATATTTTCTAAGTTATAACTTCTTTGACACTTGGATGGTTTACAAGTGTGTGTTTAATATTCCAAATACTTGAGGGTTTTCCTGATCACCTGGTGCTACTTGAAGGTGTATCTCAGTACTCTGTGATCACTGAACGTGTTGCCATGTTTCAATTATTTTACAGTTAGTGAGATTTCTGATATGGTCTTGAACCCAGCCTCTTTTGGTGAGTGCTGCACGTGTAGTTTAAAATACTATATCTTCCATTACTGTTTAAGTTACTTGTTCCATGAATATTAAGTCTGTTCAGTTGATGATATTTTTCAGATCATCTACTTTTTATCCTCTTTCCTTCATTCCTCCCTGGCTTCTTTCTTTTCTTCTTTCTGTTTTTCCAGTACTTGAGATAGAACCCAGGGCCTTTGAACTGAATAACATCTCCAACCCTGTTTTTATTTTTTAATTTGAGATAGGGTCATACTAACTATGTCCAGGCTAGGCTCACACTCCTGAGCATCCTGCCTCAGCCTCCCAGAGTGCTGGGGTTACAGGTGGGCACCACCATGCTCAGTTGATTACTAATATTTTTATTAATTTTTTAAATGACAAGTGTTTTGTGACTTTTTTGGATTTCAATCTGCTCTTGAGTCTTGTATGTATACATTTATAGTGTTCATCATTTAAAAAATATATGGGCGTTATTCTTTGAAATATTTCTTCTGCATTTTCTTTTTCTTTTTAGGAATACAAACTGCTCTTGTATTAGACCAAGATAATGTCTATCTGGTCACTGAAACTATATCCTATTTCTATTCATTCTTTTCCTTTTGCATCTCAATTTATCAGATTCTTTTGTTCCTCAGGTTCATTAATCTTTTAGTCCTTGATGACTAATATCTTACTTATCACATCCAATGTATATTTAATTTGAATATTGCATTATATATAGATTTCATATGTTCTATTTTCTTCTTAATAAGCTTACAAATTTCTTTACACATTTTAATATATACAGTAAGTTTAACCATCCCTGTTATTTATTTTTTTGACCAACTTTCCTAGTGTGTGTGTGTGTGTGTGTGTGTGCGTGCGCACGCACTCGTGCTTCATTGAATGGTGGAATGTTTTGAGTTTTATACAGTCTTATATTGCTTTAATGAGTGTTCTAGCCATCCTAGAAGCGAGTTTCAAAAGTTGTTTCAGGCAAGTGTCCAACAGCCCCACGACAGGGTGATTAGCCTCACCTGAGGAATGGTGCTCATGGGGCATAAACCGAGGGCCATGACTCAATGAAGGCTCTGCATTCTTACCACTGGAAACTCCAGCAAAACCTTCCTCTTTGTGTCAATCTAGAAATCATTCATCTTTATGCTCACCTGTAGTCATTTTTTTTCTCCAGCTGTGTGCATTGACCAACCTTGTGAAATTTAAAAAACCCAGAGAAAACCTTTTTGTGGATTTCTTTTGCTCTTGCTCCTGGAAGTTGTCACCTGTCGAGTTCTGCACTTCATGAATTCTGGCCCTCCTAAATTATATTCATTCTGATCTCTTTCTCTTGTCAAATTAATCAACAAGGCCATGAGATTCTGTCTGGATACTGTCTCTTTGCTCTGAAGATTAGAAATTGCCTTAAAACTAAGAGGAGGTATAGAAATCAGTCATAATCAAAATTTCATGGGAAAATTTTCTTAATCAAATTTATATTTATAAGTGGTACTCTGAAAAACTAGGATGGGTTTTGTACACAGGAGTATCTAAATTATGAGACTTTTCTTTCACTATGTTCTGTTTCCTTTCTATATTGCCTCTTCTTGGGTAACATTGATTTTTTATTATGTTTTAAGCTTTGAAGCAGCAGTTATTATAAGCCCTTTAGGGTGTTGTTAAGTCCCACATTAAGGGCCTTTATTGATACCTAAATCATACCATCTGCTTGGCATTCATAGGGAATATTATGAAGAAAAAGAAAAAAGTCAACATTTGGATTAGCTCTATGTAACATGATATTCTAGGTGATAATGCAAATTCACAAATGAATTTTGGCAGAGCTTGTGGCCATTTAGGCAGGATGCATTAAATTACTTGTGGGCAATTTGAGAACTTTGAATATTATAATATATAAATATGATTAGCTTTACCTAGGGAACCTCATTAATAGAACACAATCAGCCTTTATGAGTGCAGTCTATGTAAGGACCCTCATATCTGTTTGAGGCATTCTAATAGGTTAAAATGCTCGTTGTCTTGTCATGCATTAGTTTTAAAATTGGCAGATAAAGTAATTTTTATTACTTCCCTAGTACAAATATAAACTATTATATTTCTCATTTTTTGTATGTTTGCTTTATTGGCCTTTTACTTCTCCAACATGGAAAGCATACACATTAATGGAATGGATGGGCTGAATCTGTGATCTGTGTTCAATTTTGTAACCTTGAGAAAATCTGTTAAACTTTCTCAACACATTCTTCTAACTTTGAAAGAAGAATAATTTATGTTCGTAGGATTTACAAATATTAGTTATAAAAATAAACATGGAAGCATTTTGCTAGACAGTTATTGATAATATTGATATCTTTATTTCATATAACCATTTTCTCAAAAATGCATGAGCTGAGGGTATAAATCCTAAGTTTATAATTAGTACCATTTCCCATTTGTGATAGGGTAATGCCTTACTTGGAAAAGATTAAAAAGAAATAATTGATTGCACAATTTCCTGCTTAGGTAGTGGCCCAGACTCTTAAAATTACTCCAAACTTTGGCTTTTTTGAGCTCTAATTTGACATTTGGCCTTTTAGAGAGTATCCCAGTCCCTTTTTAACTCACTGGTCTCACAGATGGTTAATAAATGAGAAAAACAGTGTGATATTATAAAAAGAAAACAAAGAAAGATGAAAAATGTCTCAAGACAGATCAAGCCTTTGAAAATTTTATCACTCTGTGCAAAGTTCCAACTCCTACTACTAAGGACTAAGTTAGTCTTTGGCCCAAATGACAACTCTTTTTTTGGGAGAAATGTGATGAGGGAACCCCTTAACCTCTCTGACTGGTAGAAAATGATGACTGACTAGTCCCCACATTTATTCTTTTCTTAACCTAAAGAGTTCAACAGTCAGTTTTATTAATACCACTCCAGAAAGAGGACCTCAGTAGAAAATTAAACAATGTATTTTTATTGGCTCACATTTCCAATTTTGCAGTTGGACTTGTGTAAATTTTGGGGGGTAGATCCAACTATGGGATTCTTTCTAATCTCTGTTTAATATTGCCTGGAGAAATCTTTGCAATAAGTAGGAATTTTGTGAAATAATAAGCCAAGGCCAAGATGTAGACAGGCATTGGGCCATAGATTTTGTATCTTGTCCTGAACGGAATGCAAACTAAGAAAGTTTTGAATATCTGACTAACATTATATAACGTGTTTTAAAATATTGCTTTTACTGTTATGTGCAGAATAGACTATGCAAAATCTGGAGACACCGGGTAGAAACAGTGAGATGTTAGGAAATAATTTTAATCATCCTTTAATGTATTTTCATCTGATGTATACTATTGTTGAGAAAATCTTCTATTTCAGCATACTTTCACAATGCTGCTTCAAGAACCATCACTAAATTCCACCATGGTTACAATTTGGCGAAGTGCAAATCTCTTACTCAAGCTCTAGATCTTATCTATGTAATACTTTTCTAAAATACAAACTAAATACTGCCTTCTACCCATTTATCCTAGGCTGGGTAGAAACACTCATAGAATTCCTACCAACACTATAACAACTGGTCTCTCCTGCCTTCTTGACATTTAACAGTGAACCAAAGAATATTCTTTGATAGTTTAATAGAGAAGAGAGTTAATACAAAAAATAGGGAATAAAAAGCTATGCGTGCTAAGTCCCAGGACAGGCTACTAAATCTTGCATGAAAGCAAAGAGAAGATACAGTTAACCTGGACTACAATTATTTAGGAAAGATTTTTGTAGGAAATGAGGATGTACTTTGGTCAGTCTCTGTGCCTCTTTGTCAAGCATATGTACATATTTTTTTGTTTTTCTTACTTTTATTAGTACCAATTTACAGTACGTAATGATTACATTCACTGTAGGGAATTGGTACATGTACAAAACACATTTCAATTCTTTTTATCTTCTTTCTTCTACTCCTTTTATTTTACCAGAATCAGATTCATTTATTTAACTTATAAGACTTTATACAGTTAATTCTCATATATACAGATTGAAAATCAGAATAATAGACCAAAGAACATATAAAATATGTAATAAAATTGTACCACTTTAAGGTATACTTTTATATTTAAAAAGTGATCAAGAAGATTACATTTGTTTTTAGATGGAAGTATATATTTTATTGGGCTGCAAAATTTCAGGCTCATTGGATAAATATTTTATTTAAATAGTAAGTAATAGCAGCTAAAATTAATTAGAAATGTATTTGTCAATTTTATGCCTGTTTTTCACTTAGTCTCCTTAAAATACTTCCTGAAGGACCCTCCAAAGCCAAAATCTCTCTTATTTCTTTAAAATATAGTGCAGTTAACTGCCTTAATGAGAGTTTCATGCATAACCTTGATCCTGACATACATGACTATTTTCTCATGCTATGTTCAAAACACAGGGCTCAATGTGTGGTAATTTTCACCTGGATGTATTATTGGTTCTGTGCTTTCTTTCAACCAATGGATAGAATAAATCTCATGGTTTTGTCTCTCTGAAATAAGGACAACAGCAGGATTCCATGTATTGATATTTCTGTCTGATAATAGCAGCTTTTATTCCTGCCTCATCTGAAATGCACTGAGCACCTGGGACCTAGTGTCTCCACATACCCTCTTAATCAACACATCATAGATGTGTCTGCTGACATCTCTTGTTCATGTTCTAGATTTCATGGCTGCATGACAAAACACTTCTCAGTGATGTAATGAAATATATTAATTTCATTATGCGCACAGTTTCTGCTGGTCAGTAATTTGGAAAGAGCACAGGCTGGATAGTGTTGACTGTGTAACATCTGGCATATGCATCAGCTAAAGCTTTTCCTCCTTACAATTAAGGTTATGGGTCCTGGATCCCCCTCAGGTGTTTGGCTGGAACATCCTTGCATCTCTTGGGTTTGCTTTATGGCATAGTTGGGCAGCACTGGTAGTGCTCCAATAAAGCAAGGTGGAGATGTGAGGCTCATATTTATGAGAGCTTCCTAGAAGATTAATGAAGCACACTTTTGAGTGTGTCTGAGTGGACCATGGAGCATGACCTTGAGTACTATATCTGGTCCCTGATCCTGCCTGGCTATCATGAACTGAACACCTTTGCTCTACCATGTCCTTCCACCATGATGTTTCTGCCTTGATGTTAGTCAACCATGGACTGAATACTCTGAAACTGTGAGCCAAATAAATATTTTGCTCTTTTACATTTTGAGTTTCAAGTCTTTGGTCCAAGCAATAGGAAATCCGACTAATGTAGACACAACACTATCTGATGGAAGTAATGTGAAAATCACAAAATTAAAAAAAAATAGATAAAGGCTTGAGGGATGATGGCAAGTATGCTTGCATCTCTATGAGTATATTCTGCCAAGCACATCTGTTTGTGTTATCCGCTGCCTGGTACAGTGTCTCCAGAATTTCTTTCCTTCACACCTGTGAACTCTACTCTTTTTACCATGCTCATATAGACCTTGTTTCCTTTGTAGACAAATCCTATTTATAAACACAATTTTCTAGTAAAATCAGAGTCAGTTTTTCTCTAACTCCTTAACTCTCATTTACTTTCAATAAGCAAAAAACCTAGTGTGTTCGGTAATTGAATCTTAATGTTCAGAACTACTGTGAGATCTAGTGGAAACATGTTAATTATTGTTACATTTATTCAGACATTCATGTATTGATTTTCCTGCTTGGTGAAGTTTCAGAAGACACAAAGAATTAATTGTTGTAAACCTCTAGTCTCACTTAGAACAAACATTAGTGGAAGAAATAGCAAAGAAATAGTAAGAAAATAATTTACTTCTTCCATCAAATGGTATTTGTTGAGTACCTAATAAATGTCAGACACCTTGATAGCCAATGAAAACACAGGGAGAGCAAGAGAAGCAGGATGTATTCTTAGGAATTTTGTCAGTGTGAAAAGACAGAAAATAGAGCGAGGAGCAAGCAAACAGCAATTATAGGAAGTTCTTAGGGGATTAAAGTATCTGAACAATAGAAAATGAAGCCGATGGGACTTTTGATAACCACAGATCAATGACCACAGAGTTAAGGTCTAGTTATAAAGTACAGAATAAGTATACTTCCGGTAGATGTAACACCAGAGCAAATCTCTAGTGCTCTTTTGAGCTTAAGATTTTTGAGAAAAAGGAGAACAAGTAGGAAGATAACAATATAAGGGATGAGAAATATTATGATTTTAGATCAAGAATGGCCCTCAACACTCACATGCACGGAGGCCAGGTTTGTGGAAGATGATCATATTATGAGGTGTTATAGTTGGCTTGCTGTTAGGAGTTGGGGATTGTATAGAGGTGGCCACTGGGGATATGACTGAAAGGGCATATTCTGTTCCCTGCATCTCCCTTCTCTCCCTGCTTCCTGGCTACCATGAGCTGAGCTGTTTTTCTTCCTCCATGCCCCTCTGCTTTGCTCTTTGCTGCCTCAGAACCAGGAAACAATTGACTGTAACTCTGAGCCCAAATTAACCTCTTTTAAGTTGTGGGTACTGGGTGTTTTGTCCCAATGATGAGAAAATAAGTAAGACAGGAGGCAAAAGGGAGAGTGACATAAATTGAAATGAAGAGATGTGGTCAAAGTCTGCGTTATAAAACACTTTCATCCCAGAAACAACAAAATGTTACCATATTTCATAAGATATGAAACCATTAGAAAAGTTTAAGGGAACTAATATTATGGTCTTGTTTTTATAGTTAAAAATCTGCTGTGGAGTGAAGAGTGAATTGTAAGGGATGGGCACAAACAAGGTGGGCTGGGTGCTCTTGGATGTCAGTGTGTCCTAATGAAAGACTGGTTGCTTTAACCAGCATGAGTGCAGCAAAACTGCGATGAGAAGATCTGCTTCAGCATATAGATGGGACACAGAGTCTGTAAGTTTCTTGATGGTTTGAATATAGGAAGAAATAAAAGAAAGGCATTCAGGTTTTGGTTTTAGAATTTTGATTATAGAAGGAGCTATTTAAGTAATGAAGAAAGGTCCACATGTAAGGGCAAGCCTGAAATTATAGGAAAACAACAGAACTAAAAATAAATATTTGAGAGCCACAGATCAGAGGTGAGGACTTGTGGGTAACATGTAGTGGAATAAAAGAAGTTTCTGTAAAATATTCTAGGATATTATAATATTTAGAGGTTAAGTAGGGAAGCAAAGCCAGGAAAAACAAATCTTACAAGTAATTGCCAGGTCAGTGGAAATTAGGATACTATGTAATCTAGGAGAAGCCAAGAGAAAATAGTCAATTTGTCAAATTCTTTTGAGAAGCTAAGTTAGATAAGTAACTTTTGCATATATCAAGAAACAGGTCTGGATTCCATTTTCTTCATGTGGATATCCAATTTTCCTAACACCATTTTACTACAAACATGTACAAATAAGAATTTTTAAAACAAGCAGGTTATTTTTGTTGTTGTTTTTGATACCAGGGATTGAACTCAGGACCTTGCGCTTTCGAGGCAGGTGGTGGAACCACTGAGTTAAATCTCTGGCCCAATAAGCAGGTTACTAACCAGGGCATGGTCATGCACTCCCAAAACCCCAGCACTGCACAGGCTTAGCCAGCAGATCACCATGAGTTCAAGGTCAGCCTGGAATACATCTTGCCTCAGAAAACAACAAGCAAACAAAAATCACCCCCAACAGCACAAACAAAGAGGCCACTGATAACCATGCTAAGAGTTGTAGTTGAGTAGTGGTGAGGATCCAGGGGAGGGGAGAACCTGAGAGGTCACAAAGTGAGGACATCTAGAGACATTTTGTTAAGTATTTTTGCAGGTAAAGACTATGTGTGTCCGAGGTCAGCTGAGGGTATTGGGGTTAAGCTATTGGGAAAGATCCATGAAATTGTTAGAAATTGATTATACAGGATAGAGAGGTGGTGTTCGTGGGGATAGTACAGTTGCCTCAATAAAGATGAGTACTAGACACCTAAGGAGAATCTTGAGAAACAAATAGAAAGCATGAATAATATCAAATATAAAACTTTCAAAAGATTAGATAAAAATTTATGCCAGATATTCCAGATCAACTTACCCAAAAATGTCCCTCACTCTAAAATTGATCCAGATGTTTCTTATCCTGTAAGATGTATTTTCTTTTTAGTGTTTATCTTTAATTAAGTCCTGCTTAAATTTTGTTGCATGCTATCCATAAATTGTTTTTAATGATGCCAAATATTAATGACATCCATATGAATAAATGTTTTTTCATCCAACCCTAGTTCATTGAATCAGAAGAAAATATTTTATATGATTCTGTTGTCAAAAAGTTTCATCCTCCTCATAACAGATAAAATTACTGATTGGTTTCATTCACTAAGTATCAAAGTGACTATGAGCTTTGAATGTTCCCTTAGGCTCTTGGGAGCAACTTAAATATTATTCCCCATTTGTGCTAATATTTAGAACAATATCCTGCCCTGTCACCCAGGGCAAAGCAAGAGGATGGGAAGACGAAATCCTTTACAATATGTCCCCAAAACCCACCATGTCTATCTGCATCAGGTTCAGACAGAGCAGAAAAATTCACATCCAAATGAAAATTTCAATTAAATCCTTAAAAATGGATTTTCAAGGTACTATACTGGTTTTATTTTTCAATATCCTTCACTCAGATAATACCACAAATATTGATTTAAGGATATCTCTTCTGTGTTTGTACGGTGTGCCCTATGGTGTGAGGCATAAACAACTGTAAAAAAAACCCTGTGGTTTAGATGCTTGAACATGGCACTTTGTTAACTATAAAGTAATGAACACAATATGTTATTTTCACAGTTTTTGTTAGATTTCAGTTTATTGGTTTAGGGTTGATGTTCTGTTTTATTTTAACTGGTTATTTTTTCATTTAATTTGTAGGATAATCTGACTCTCCCCTCGTGCATACCCAACTATCCCAAATTATTCCATTTGTCCTTTGTGACTAAGTAGATATGCTAATTTATTACATAGTCTACTACTTATTACATGCATAGTATTTAGAAATTTTATATATACATGAGTCTAATTCTCAAATCTTATTTAAAAGACCTAGTGGTCAAATCTGTATTTCACATTCATTGAATTGATCCTATTTTAATATATGATTTATAGCAAGGCAGGCCCACTGTCTTTAGTCTTCTTTCTCAAAGCTACTTTGACTCCAGTATTTTTATGACTTCATAGGAATTTGTTGTATCATTTTTTTCTGTAACTGAGGATCAAACCTGAGACTTTGCCCTGAGCTACCTCTCAGGTCTCAGTAAGTTTCTAAGTTTCCCAGGCTGGGGTCAAACTATAATCCTTCTATCTCAGCCTCCCAGAGTGCTGGGATCACAAGAATGTGCCCATGTCCACCTTACAGGAGTTTTAATGTCAGCATGAATCTTTTAACACATAAGCTGATGAAAAGCATAAGTGGTTCCACTTTTGGTGAAAGCCAAGACATAGTTCAGAATACAAGTCAAGTAGATGAACATCCTCTAAAACAGTTTTGCATCAGGTGCTGTGCTAGGCATAAGGCTAAAAAACAACTCAATAAGAAAACATACCTGCCTTCCTAAAGTGGTAATCTAACAAGGACAAAGAAGCATAAAAGACTGATTTCTTGGAGATCACTTTGGAATGGTTGCACCCTCCTTAGTTTGTCCTGGCATACCCTGAAGGAAGTAGCATACTCACCTACTCATGATATAGTCTTTGGACTTTCCTGGACAGCTCTTGTTTCCCAAATTTATGGTTTTTGCTAAATTTTCACTTCACCCTGCTTATTTTGTAACAATGTGCATGTGTTTTCTGTGTGCTGTATCAGAGTGTTGGGTATGGAATGGGACCAATTTACAAAGAGCTGATGATCTATAGCTAAGTAGAATAATAACCGAACTTTCTGTGCTGAGAATGCTAATAATTTACATAGAACAATCGTGCAAAACCCTTAGAGCCATATGGCAGAGAGAAAACATCTAAGCATCATTACTACTACCATTATTACTGTCATTAGCCATAGACACTTTATTGGGGTGATGAATGATTGATTTGAATTCTAAGGAAGATACAGAAAGAAGATCCAAATGGATCCTTTCATAAAACAGAGCTAGGAAGTGTATCAGCCCATGTTTATCAGCCATGGAATTTTCAAGTGCCAAATATTTTATACACATTTCTCAGAAGAGAAAACAGGCCCAAAGAAATTAAGAAATTCTCCCAGGGGCTAAGGATGTAGCTTAGTGGTAATGTGGGAGGCTGTGGGTTCAGACCAGAGAGGAGAGAGAGAGAGAGAGAGAGAGAGAGAGAGAGAGAGAGGGATTTTTCCAGATACTAGCATTGCAAGGAAGGAAGGGAGGGAGGGAGGGAGGAAAGGAAGAATGTTTTCCAGTAAAACTATGCAGTAAGAAGCAGAAATGGAAATCGAATATAAAAGTTTCAATTCCACATTTTGCATCTATACTCTAAACAGAGCTGCCTTGTCCCTTGCTTGCTTGTGGCTAACAATAAACCATGGCTTTCAAGGACTATTAAGTCAGTGCACCTGCAAGAGCAGAAGCTGAGCTTCTCTCTGCCTACTTATCTCAAATGACTTGATTTGTGTGATTGTGCACTCTTAACAGATAATAGTGGATGAGCAGGAAAAATGAACTCATCTCAGTTTTATTTTATAGGAATGTTACAGTGAATTTGGTTACCATAGGATCTTGGCCTTCCACTAGTATACTCAGAGAATTTCAATGCAGAAATTATTTTTAGGACACTGTCAAGTTCCCAAATATCAAAACCAGAATACAATCACTTCCTTCAGTATGCATTTAGCAGTAGCAATAATAATAATAATAATAATAATAATAATAAATAATAATAATTTCTACACACTAAAACAACCTGAATTATTAATGGTCTGACACTTTTGTGTGGGCTTTCTCTGTTTTTCCAGAGTCACATGCAAATTTGGTGATGTTAAATATCATATGCCATTTTTAAAAGGGAGTGGAAATTGACATTCTGCATTCATGATAATTCAATTTTGTCCATTCTGATATTTCCTTTCTTATCTTAATATTTTGTGTAAATATCCTGTAGCCATCTGCAGTGTCTCAATGTAACAATGCATGAGCTTGATCATAAACCTATTCTAGTCATGCCTGTGGCATTATCTGTTCATCTCTGGGATCTGGTATTCATGCCTACCTACCATGCCAGGCCAGAAAAATGTTTCCACTAGAAAAAAAACAACTAGCCGCTGTCCATTGTTTGTGTTCTAATAACTTCTGTCCATGCACTTGAATTAAGAAAGACTACCAATTACTTTCTTGCGAAGCCTTTATTTGAGGATAATTTTCACTTTGGTGTATTCACATGTTATTTTTATTACCTGTAAATTACTCTGAGAATGCCTGGAGGGATAATCAGCTTCATGATGAATTATTCCTCTCTATAACAAGGGAGCATAATTATTTAGTCACATGTCTACATTTATAATTGCATTTCCAAACACAAATATTATTTCATGAAAATCTATCTGCATTACATGTGTGTAAATTAGTAGGAACCTAAAAATCTAATGATTTCTTAGTTTTGTGAATTTTGAAGAATAATTATATCAGCATTATATTATCATCTTTTCAACATTAGTGAAAAATTAAGAAAGAATAACTACATAAGGCTCTCACATTTTTACCCATGATATATATATATATACATATATATATATATATATATATACATATATATATATATATATATACACATATATATATATATATACACACACTCTCCTTTGGGACTTTTGTGTGCAGATAAATTGCTGAATACAAGCTGAATATGTCAACGGCAATATTTTAGCCTTTAAATAATAACTTTTCTTGAAAGAAAGGAAATGAAGCTTCTTTATTTGTATTTTACATTGAGTGATGAATGTCATAAATAAATGTTAATCTGAAGTAACAGAAAAGAGGTTGCTGATGGTAATTAAAACTCACCATTTTTCAATAACTATGAGCTTTGACTCATGCCATAAAAAATTCAAGCATAATTCCACAACTTAATTCACTTGTCTACGCAATGTCTGTCTACATATTGCCTTTGCATCTTGATAAAATGAAAGCCTACAAAAATAGCCTTGTATTAGTCAGAAAACTTTGAATGACAGAGCTAGAAAAACAACTTAAGTAAGGTTTTTATTTATTTATTCTTAAATAAATTTTGAATGTTTTCATGATAAAGCAATAATGAATGTGTAGATAGATAGATTTGCCCTAATTTCAATTGTATATAATGTGTATGTATGTTAAATGATCACATGGTACCTTATACATTTTAAAAATTTTCATGTTTTTATGAAATAATTTTTTAAAAGCTCATTTAGGAAGAGAGACCTTATTAATATTGAACTGTATTTCCTCTTTTTCTCATTCTTTCTCTTTCTATAAGGCATAAAAGAGAAGAGAAACAACTACAAAATACCACTTCCCCTTAAAAGAAATTGGGGCTCATGGTTGGCATAGAAGGAATCCAAAACACCTTGTCATTCTAGAAAATGAGAAAAATTCAAGAATAGGAAGGTTATGTTGACAAGTCTTAGGAGCCAATTCAAAAAAAACTTTGTTAGCCCAAAGATTAAAATTAAAATGAAACAGATTGATGGTCAGCCCTTCAGTTGCCGAGAAAAAATAATGCCTGATACCCACAAGTCAAGGGAGGGGAGATTTATTTTGGCTGACATTCTCAGATGGTTCAGTTGATGATGAGCTGCCTCTGGGGCCAAAACATCAAGGCAGAAGAGACAGGGAAAGGAAAGTGGTTCCATTCCTGACATCCAGGAAGCAGGGAGAAGGAGAAGATCCTGACAGGAAGATTTCGGGGATCACATGATGTCCCCAAATTCCCAATCCCATGTCCCATTCCCTCCAACTAGGCCCTGCCTCCTAGTACACCATTCAACTATGAACCCATCAGTGGTTAACCCAATGATGAGGTCAGTGTCCTCCAACCAATCAGCCCCTCAGGAGTCTCCTAATTCAGGGAAATTTATCATCAAGATTAACCCACCTAACCACATAATTTTAAAATACATGAATCTATAATGATATTTTAATGGTGATTGGTTATCTTTTGAATATGCCAAAGAAATATTATTGTAAAAGGTGCCAAGGAAAAGAGAAAACCATAGAGAGTGTCTTCCTCTATGACCTGTAAGCAGAGCAATCATACTACTGCATACAGGAAGTTTCTTGTTCATAGAAACAATACAGCTGATGGGGGAAGGAGGAATAACAGCTACCACCATTTTGCACTGGGATGATGAATCCAGGGAAATCCTCAATGGCTGTAAACTTCCCAAGATATCTAGAGAAAATTAGGGGCTTCCTGAATTTCTTTACATTCTAGTTTTACTGAATTAATAATGGGGAGAAATTACAATTTGGTGATGTCAATCCAGAGCACTTTCTAGTAGTTTACTGTTGTAGTTGTTGTTTTCATATCTTATCTGTTTTTTGTTCCTTTCTCCAGACACATTTCCACATGAAAAAAACAAAACAAAACAGAATTTTGGGGCACAATGAATAAATACATCAGGAAATTCCAAAGCCCACAACCTCTATGGTAATTTCTAACTTGTAAAATATCTCACTAGTCAGTAATCTAAGTTTCTGTCTTTACTGAGACTGCTCTGTTTCACGCTAGTTATAATTTCATCCCTGATCCATGGCAAACCTGCTCAATTGTCCTCATGCATATAATAAATCCATTGTCATCAGAATCCGCTTTCTAAATCAGGAAGCTTCCTTACTACTAGGAAAATAACGTCACTTCTTCTTGCAGGTATTTTGTGCTGTCTATAGAATCCATCCAGCTCAATTTCATGTGGATCTATACCTTTACTTTCCATTCCTGCTCTATTCCGCATCATATTTTATGAATCTATTTTACCTTGCCTTTTTGGACTCGTGATTGTTTGTGTTATCCCATCAGTCTACACTGTTCTTCATATAATTTCAGGTTGTAGTGGATTTCAAAGCAGAGAAAATTTTGAATATTATACTGCATATTTGTATGTGCACCTGAGATTCTGAGTTATAATAATTAGCATACAAGTAATTGATGTCAATATAATATACAAGTCAAGTTGGCTCATTTACAATTTGCTTCCCTTGCATTAATACTTTTATGCCACTTAACTAAGAGCAATCAGAAATGCAAATTTCTAAGACAAAGGAAGATAGTTATAAAAGAATGGATTATTGTGCATAATACTTTCTGACTTCATTCTCATATTTATATTCTCTCTTTCCCTCCCCCGCTGCCCCTCTGTTCATATCAGACACATCCCCTGCCCTGTCTTGCAAGAGCTTTCTGTATGGCACTCCTTAATTTCTCTGCTTTTTGTCCTTGTCTGTACAATTTACTAGCTTCAAACTTGCTTCTAATTCACTAGCATTGAAAGCATCAACTTTGATTCAATGGCAAAGCCAAATAACTTAGCTCTTTTTTGAGTTGTGCTAGTGTTGATATTGTACTGTATTATGGCCTATTTTTCATAAACATATATTTATTTTGAGAGGTTCATTCATAGCACTATTTTTCCCACAAGTCCTTTTTGTTTCCAGCAGGAATGCATGTACTATTGTACAGCACTCAGATCAATAATGCCAAAGAGAAATTCTATAAATGTTTGGAAGCGGTGTCTTAATTCTTCCCTACACTGTAAGAGGCTATGTGGTGTTAGACTTAGAGTTACTTTATGCTCCTCTTCATTTCTGTTTAAAATTTCATTTAATTTTTTGTAATTGTTTATACATTTTATTAGTAAATGTTTGCAGTTCATAATGATTACAGCCATCATGGGTGTGCCTTCATTTCTGTTGAATAGGAAACTAGTTGTATTGCTGTTCTGTTTTGTCATCACTTTATTTAGCATTCCTAAGACTAAATTTAGCATTCCTAAAACTCTAATTTGTGTCTGACTTTGAGTCTATCAAGTGTTTCTCTCCTATTGCTCTACTTCCTGCTAATATTATGAAAATAAATGCCTTGCAATTTTATTAATAGAGCAGCCTGTTGTATGACTTCATTATCTGACAGGGTTTGATTATTTTCAAATACACCTAACAATAGAAGATAATCTTAGTAAGATTGGCTTAATGATATCTCATAACTCATATTGATATCAAAGTTGTGACTATTTCTTACTTTAATGGATGAAATTCCATCCACGTGTTTGGATGATGTCAGTTCTAATCTATCTTGCAGATGTGAGATTTTTTGGAACTAACACTTCTGGCCTCTACTCTTCTACGTCCAATGAAAACTTAGTCATTGGGATTCCTTTGGAGAAGTCTGGAAATAGTCTCCTATCACTTTCCTAGAGCCTTTGAGCCAAAATTAACAGAACCCTGAAGGTCTGTACATTCATCATTTCCCCCTTTTTCCCTCAGTCCAGCTAGGGTGGCCTACTTGGGTTTTCTATTCCAATTTCAGATTTTACTTCAATTTGTCATTGGAACTGCTTTACATTCTAAAGATTCAGCTCATAGTAAGACTAGGCTCTTGATTCTTTAAATTACTTTCAAACATTCCCTATTCGCTTAGTTCAAACAGGAACTTGATTTTGTAAATGCACCTTGTCCCAAACTAGTGCCCTTGAACTACAGAATAGCCACTAGTACAAAGGAGAAATCCCAAATCCCTGGAACCAAGCATCCTTCTGCTCCTACACACTCTCACCACAGCATGACACAAGCATCTGGCTGGTCTGTAGTCTGTAGACCTGAGAAGTAAATTCTGGGTTTTTTTCATTGATTGGTTAATTGTCCTTCCTGTCAAGCTGTGTTCTTATTCTTTTGCATCTCTTTGGTCTTTTAATGTCTATCATGATATCTTAGCATGCTTTTTCAGCTGTGTTGTTAAGAGGGCCCTTGGTATTCCGCCAAACCATGTGTTTTGGCAGTTTAAGGTGAAATATATTTGACTCTTACACATAGCAGTCCAGTGTGGGTGTCTTTAGTTTGTAGGTGTGTGCAGAGTGCTCAGTTCTCTTTGACACATTGAGACACCCAGACTATCTTCTTCAGAATGACGATAGTTAATTGTGATGTCCACTTGAATGGATTAAGAAATACCTACTGGATTGGAGGAGCAGAGTGCTGAGTGTGCCTGTGGAAGATGGACATATAAGCTGCAAACATAGAAGGAAGGATCCAGCCGCGATGAGGTTTGCCCCAATCAATAGGCTAGGAGCCTGGATGGAATAAAAAGAAGGAAATAAGAGGGAAGTCTTTCCTTTTGCTTTTGTGGAGGAGCTCCAGTGCTCATCATCACCTTTGGATGCTCACCTTCAGTTCCTTCAGCCTCCCAGTATAGACTCTTTGGCTTTCTTACAGGGACTCCCACTGGACTCTACAGTGAGTTCCAGCCCTTTTACTTCCAACTGGGACCTTCAGCTCTGCAGTGCACAGACGGCCATTTTGTATTCTTTCACCCCTGGTTTCATAGACAGCCATTATAAACCTACATAGTAAACACTTCATATCATTAAATCTGTTCCTCTAGTGACCGATACAAGAATGTGGCTCCTAAGATTACCCTGCTCATTTTCATCAAAGTACAGAAGTGTCAAGCCCAGGAAATGTATATTCCTGTGTTAATTTGACCAAATAGCATCTTCTTAGTAGAGAAACTTGTTGACAAGAAAACAACACAAACAACAAACAAAACAAAACACCTAGTAAGAAAATAGTGGCTATTGATAAACAAACACCTTCTGTCACACAAAAACATAGAAATCACACTATAAACATGTATGCCATACCAAAAGTCAGTAAAATCATAACATACACTTTAAGGTATATTAAAATAATGTCAGATAGTTAAAGTAGCTAAAAATTATCTTTAGAGTGAGGAATGGAAAAACTGACTACAAAAGAAATAAATATCTTTTATGATATCTGAGGTTTTGTAGTTAGAAAATTTTACAAAGTTAGAACTTCCAGAAGAATGTAACAAATTCAATTAAGTTCAAAAGTTATTACAGTAGAGATACCATCTATATAGAAAGTAACAAAGGGAAACACAGAAATGATTAAAAACTCGGACATAGTTAATAATGAAGAGATAAACAGGCAAGTAACAGGCTGCATTATGAATACCAAATGAACTAACTTCAGGAAAATGAATTATGATGGATGTAAAAAGATCTTTGACTTCTTCTGGTTTCTAAATAACCTAGCTTGACTGCCTGACTCCTGGCCCACGCAGGAGTGATTGTTTTTAGCATTATCAATATGACACTTTAGGGGGTCACATTCTAGTAATAAACTTCCCCTCCTTGTGTTCACACATTTATTGGGATGCAAATGTCAACATCATGAACCCTTTCTTCATCTTCCATTCAAATTCAAAAGTAAATTACATGTTCTCTTCAGGTCAAATTTTAATGTCTTAGATATGGACAGTGATATTAAATTACTGACAATAACAAAACAATCAAGCAAATAAATTGAAATGGTCTCTAGGGAAAGGCATTATTTTCTATTAGATATATAGTGTCATTTTTCCTCCCTTCTGGTATTAAGATTCTCTAGAGGAATAGAATCACCAAAAATATATGTTTGATTATGAAAAGGCATTTATTAGGTAGGTTCAGTGATGGCAAACCTTTTAGAGCTTTTAATGGTAACCAATAGTAGCTGAGGCTCCCCACCGCTGGTTTGCTGAATCAGAAGCAAGAGAGTCTACAGTGGCTGTCCCAAAAGTAGAAAAATCCACAATGGTTTTCTATAAGATTGGAAGCAGAAGAATTTGCAACTGTCCTCTGCATGCTGGAGGACCAGAGAACCCAGTAGCTGCCCTTCCCAAGAAGGAGAAAGCTGCAGAAAAAGAGGGATCCAGCATGCCAAGGCAAGGCCTAGAAGCTCACTGTCAAATCACAGTCCCAAACCTATGTTGGAAGCTGAAGAAACTGGATTTCCCAGTCAATGGCAAAGACTGGAGCTTTTCCAGAAAGGGCATACTTACTTCTTCTTCTTTTTCCCCTTCTTATCCCATCCAGGCTACAAGCCTATTGGTGCCCCTCACAAATGGGGTGGCTCTTCCTTTTAGTTGGCTGGCCTACATGTCAGTCATCCAAAGAGACAGTTAGAACTGTCCTCCGCTAATCTGAATGGTAGTTATTAATCAGGTCAAGCTGACGTACCATGATTAAAGGTCACACTGCTCATCTTCTCCATCTATTTTCCCAATGTGTCATCACGCTTCTGAAGAGAATGTCTGTTAAATTCTCTCCATACCGCTGTCTCATATGAACTAGCTTATACCATCTGCTCATGATCATTTGGAAGTCAACTTTGTAAAAACTTTTGTTTTACCTTATTTGCATGATATTTTCACACACTGAAAATTTACCACATTAATTATAATGTAAAGTTTCCACAAATAAGCTCTTTACTTTTCTCCAACTAGATGTCCAATCACTTCCTGTGTCCTGGACACATGTACCTGATTCTTTAGTATACTGGATTCGTGCAAGGCCCTCCTTCGCTTGTTCGGTGGATGCTTCCTGTCTTAACTGGATGACTCATCCCCCTTCATTCATCTTGAAAACTCATACTTCTCATTCAAGTCTTAGGTGAGGTCTTTTTGTTTTTCTAGAAAATAGTGCCTAACATATCACCATGGTGAATTTATTCTTTTTTAAATTTTTCCTTTGAATCTCCAACAAGCTTCTATTACAGCACTCAACACAGGCTAGTGTATCTTTCTATATGTTACCATTTATTTACTAAACTATGAATTCTTTGAAAGCACGAGCTGTGTTTTTTTTTTGAGTTTAAATGGCTGGCATAATAGGAACACAGTCACTTCTCAATGCATAAATCAAAGAATGAATCAAAAGTTTATGCTGCAGTTGAGTGAGACAAGCAGTGTACACAGAAATGAATTTTTAATTTATTTACTCATGTATTTATTTAATACTTTTCTCTCTGTGCCAAATGTTGTGCTTGGCAAGGAGAACCCTAGGATTAGTAGTAGCACATGGGACCTAACTTGGAGGAGCGTCTGTTTTCATGTTGCGGCAGATATTTAAAGACCGCATTTCAGGAAATCCAAGGCACCATTGGTTATAAAATGCACCATTATATTGTATTTTGGTTTAAAATTATCTACTGACAAAGTACCTTAGACACATTGCTCTTACATGAATTCTTCCTATATTGCTAGTGAAAGAACTGTTTAAAACTTAGTATAAATAAATTGATTAAATTATTCTGAAATTTTCAATACATTTGAAGTTGAATACTATTCAACACAGATTTGTCAATCCTGTGTTTTAGCCATGTAATATATTCTCTTGCTCAATAAAATTATGGTGGTGCTGAAAATCTTAAAATAATCCACGAAGAACTAAAAGGTAGTCAGACAAATGCGAAATGTTAACTTCTACTTTGCAGTGTTTTTAAAAACTTCTAATTTGTCAACTTCTGTACACCCCTTCAACCATGAATTTGATACTGATGTTCAAAAATATTTGTTCACTTTATATCTGGGACTTATTTTTACATTCTGATGCTGTATGTGAATCCTGTATATGCATAGGCTGAGATGCTTGCGTTCTAGCTGAGGTCTCACTGACAACAGCTATGATATTGTTAGAGAGCACAGCCTGAATCCAGAGTGGTGAAGATGATTTTCTAAAAATGTACATCATTATTTAGCTGTATGACTCCAAGATGCCACTGCAAAGGTGAGGAAGCAATAATATTTAGAGCTGCGTTTTGGAATTTGAATAAATTGGAGAAGTCTGTGGTATAATAATAATCTTATGTCGATGCAAGCCTTGTAGAAAAGGATAACTCAAACTTCCCAGACTTTAATTCGATTCACACAAAGCAAGTGGAAGAGATCATAAATATTGAAAGAAAATAAATCCATCTTTAAGTAAAATGCATGAATGTTAAATATTGACTACAGAAGATATTAATATATATTTTATGTTAAAGAATATTGTACAAAAATCATACATTTGTCTACAAAATATATTTAATATTTAGTGGTATCAGTGAATATTGGAGATACAGTCAAGGTTTAAATACACAAAATTGTAAAAGTACCAAACATTTAAAAAGTAATTTTAATAGAAAGTCATTATTACATGTCTTAGAATAATAGGTGTAGTGATGTAAGTTTATAATTCCATAATTCTGGGAGGCTGCGGCAGGAGGATGACAAGTTCAAAGCCAGCCTGAGTAATTTGGAGATTTAGCAAGACCCGCTTTCAGAATAAAAAATGATGAATGAGTTGAGATATAGCTCAGTACAAAGGCCATTGGTTCAATCCAAGTACTACTAAAAAAGAAAAAATAGTACCTCTAAATGCACATATGCAATAACTTTTGCTGTGCAAGAAATATTAATGTCAATAATGAAAGCTCTTATTTATCAAATGATAAGTTAATGTCAATAATAACAACTGTCATTATGGAATTGTTATCACATGTCAATCACAGTTCAAAGGATGTAAATTTGTTTCATCTACTAGAGAAATATGTGGCAGGTATTTAATTTTCCTGGAATTAAACATCAGGCAATGTGGTGCATCCAGGCTGTGTAGACCCACAGTAGAGTTTTTTAAAAACAACATCCAAACTCTTGGCAAAGAGGCATGAGATGGGTTTCAGACAGCCACCCCAGGGGACCAGGTGAGCAGGTTTGGGAAGGATGGCATTCCCAGCAGATAAACATGGGCTTTCGGGTGAGATGAAACTGCCTTAAAATTGTGAATCACCGCTGATCTATTATGAGATTTGGGGCAGTTTCCTAAATCTAGCAGAATCGCGTTTTTCATATAAAAATGGGTACAGAATATCAGAAAAAAGGCAAAATAGGAGTTTTCTGCTCTCACCCTCTTACATAAGCACAGTGTTTAGTATTTCTGCTGGACAGGAGGGCCTGTGTAGGACTCAGGGAACCAAGGTTCCTGCTCACCACTGGATGGAAAAAATATCTGAGAACAGACACAGGAAGAAGGGAAGAACAGCTTCACTTTACTCCTACCATTTTCCTCCAAGGTGACCCAGCTCAGTACCAAAAATGGGGCCCCTTGCACTATTATTTATACCCCATGGAAATTAGCTTGCTGGATGAGCACACAGATCTTAACCTATGCCCCATCCTCAGCAAAGTGGGACAAAGACAAAAGCTCTAATATTTCTGCCCCACACAGAATGCTCATGCTGCCAGTAAAACAAGATGTTGGGAGAGACTGAGAGGAAGACAGACCACTGACACAATAATTTATCCTATTAATTTATTTATGATCATGAAAACCACCCAAGAATAGCTGGGCGTACATTACTTGGGTATCTCCCCTCAACCAGAGCTTGGGCACCTCAACCTCCATGTGCCTCACTCAGAAAATGGAAAAACATCCTCTGTTCCTGGATAGGCAGAACCAATGTTAGCAAAATGGCCATACTCCCCAAACTAATTTACAGGTTTAATTTAATCCTAATCAAAATACCAACAGCATTCCTCACAGAACTAGCAAAACCATTCTAATATTCAGATGGAACCAGAAGAGACCCAGAATAGCAAAAGTAATCCTAGGTTGCAAGACCAAAGCAGGAGACATCATCACAATCTTGGACACACCGATAAAAACAGCATGGGACTGGCACCAAATCAGACATGGGGATCAATAGATCAGAAGAGAAGACACAGAAACAACCTCAGACACATTCAGCCAAAAATATACGCAGGAGGAGAGAGAGCCTGATTAGCAAATGGTGCTGGAAAATTGGCTATACACATGCAGAAGGTGGAAAATAGAGCCATGTGACACCCTGTCTAAAATCAAAATGGATCAAAAATCTATTAAAACAGAAACAACCTACTGGAAGATAAAGTAGGTAAAACTCTTGAAATCATAGATGTGGGCAAGGACTTTTTGAACAGAACTTCATTGCACAAGAAATAACATCAAGATTAAACAAATATGATTCTTTCACATTAAAACTTTGTGCACAGCAAAGGAAACAACCAGCAGAATGAAGAGAAAATCCAAAGAATACAAAAAATAATAATAATAATTTCCCAGCTGCTCCTTGAATAGAGGACTAGTATCTAGAATATATAAAGAATTCAAAAAGAAAAATTAGAGCCCCTCAAATTAAAGACCCAGTCAAAAAATGGACATCTGAAATAAATAGACACTTTTCAGAAGAAGAAATGCAAATGGCACATAAATACATGAAAAAAATGTTCAAGATCTCTGGCCACTATAGAAATGCAAATTAAAACAATACTGAGGTTCCATTTTACTGCAGAAAGAATGATTATCATTAAGAAATGAAAAGATAACAAATACTGAAGAGGCAGAGCTGGAAAAGATACCCTCCTACATTGTTAGTGGGAATGTAACCTAGTACAACCGTTATGGAAATGAATACAGAGATTCCTCAAAAACTAATAACTAGAAATCCCATTCAACTCAGCTATTCCCCTAGTAGGTATCTTTCCCAAAGAGAGACATCATATTACAGTGATCCATGCATACCCATGTTTATAGCAGCACAATTCATGATGACTAAATCTTTGAAGCAGTTTATGCATCCATCAACAAGTGAATGGATAAAGAAATTGTAGTACTTATACCCAATGGAATATCTCCGTGTTTAAAGAATCATAAATCAGAGACATTTGTAGGAAAATAGATGCTCCTTGAAAACATAATGTTAAGTGGAATAAATAGACACACAGGTTTAAATATCATGTGGTTTCTCTCATATTAGAACTCCAAAGTATAAATAAAAAGAAAAAATAGATAAAAGGAAACAGGGAAATAGATTTATTGCTAATGGGACAAAGACCAAGAGAAGGAGGAATGGTTGAAGGGTGGGAGAAGAAGGGAATGTAAAAAAGATCAAGATGTGTCTTGTACATTTACAAAATACTCACAATGAAAGTAATCACTATGTATTGAAAACATGTATTAAAAAATTCCCACAAAATTTAGCCATACAAGTTTCTATTTATGTGTGAGCTTAGGTTATGTTTCACTGGTATACATGCTTGTTTTTATGCCAATATTGCATTAAATTTTTATAGCTTTGTGGTGTAATTTGAAATATGATGCCTCCAGCTTTGATGACTAGGCAGGATCTTTTAGGTTTCCTAAGGACTTGGGGTTTGTTTTTTGTATGTCTGTGAAAAATGCTATTGGAATTTTGATAGGTATTGCATTGACTCTTTTCATCGATTTAATAGAAGCATTTTGACTTTATTGATTTTTCTAACCAAAGAAAAATGGTGTCATCCTAAATTACTTTGATTTGTGTCATCCTAAATTACTTTTATCAATCTTTTATAGTTTGAGTTTCCGTTATATAAATCTTTCATCTCATTGGTAAAATTATCCATAAGTATTTTAAATTTGTGGAGGCTAATATATACGATTGTTTTCTTAAATTTTGGGGGGGTCATTTATTATTAGTATATAGAAACACTACTGATTTTTGTATGCTGAGTTTGGATCTTGAAATTTTACTGAATGTATTTATTAGTTTTAACAGTTTTGATGAAATCATTTAGGATCTTTTATATATAAGATTGTGTAATTTGAAAAAAAACAATTTTACTTTTTTTTCCAATTTTGATGTCTTTTGTATTGTGTGTTTGGCAGGTTAGGACTTCTAATACAACGCTGAATAGAAGCAGTGAAACAGAAATCCTTGTCTTATTCATGAACATAGAGGAAAGGCTATCAGAATTCACAAGTGGCATAATGCTCAGTTATGGGTTCGTCTTATGTGATCATTATGATCATTAAGTACAGCTCATAAATATTATTTTGGGTTTTTATGATTAAATGAAGCTTGTCACATGCTTTGTCTACTCTTCTAGATATGATTGGATTTTTATCCTTCCTTCTGTTATATGTCATATTGCACATTGATTTGCTTATGTTGAACCATTCTTGTATCCCAGGAATGAGTCATGCCTGATTTACTTTTAATTAATTAATGTAGTCTGGTAGTATTTTCCTAAGTAGTATGTATCTACTGTACAATCTTGGTATCACACTTCTGGGTATATGTCTTCAGGAAATAAAATATATCTGTACTCCCATGTTCATTGTGGCAATGTTACAGAATATTTAAATATAAACAACTTTTATTCTCATAAACAGATGGATGGATAAAGAAAATATATATGGACTATATATGGGATATATACATATATCTGTAATATACATGGGATATTACTCAGACTTTAAAACAGAATCACATTTTGCTACTTGTGATCCCAGAGGACATTAGCCTGAATGACATGTGATACTGTATTATCTCACTTATAAATGGAATATAAAAGTTCCAAAATTCAAGCCCAATTCTTGATAAATCTTGGCAGCAACCTATATTCCATGAAAGGATGAATGGATGAAGAAATTGGTATTTACATACAATGGAAAACCATTCCACCCTAAAAAATAAAGTCATTTGTAGGAAAATGGATGCCCCTTAAGTAAAATAAATCAGACAGACAACCTTAATAGTGCATGGTTTCTCTTATACGACAAACCCAAAGTATTAACAAAGGGGAAAATACAAGACATACAGCAGGAAATAAGGAGATAGTTCTTTCAGAAGCAAGAAAGGGGCCAAGACATGCAGGGAGTGCGGAGGGAAAGAACAGAAGGGGCAACAAAAGACTCGGGATGTTTTATGCGCATGCACCAACTCCCCAGGAAGAAAGAGGATGATCGCTATGTTCGACAAGCATGTGGCAATAAAAAATAAAAATGGAAAACCAAGCGGAAAGCTCATAGAGAAAGAGTGGCAGTGTGTTTACCAGAACTCACACGGTGGTGCAAAGGGGTCATTGTTGGGCAAAGGTTGCAAACGTTCAGATACGAGGTGTGTGGATTTTGGTCACTTCATACACATCATAGTGACTGTAGTTCTGTCTGTCTTCCAAGTGTGAAATTCACTGAAGTAAACTGTATGTATGCTCAACACAACAAAAGTCTGTGATGTGATACTTAATTAGCTTATTATGGCAATCTAATAATAATATGTGCATTAAATCAAAGCATTGTGATGTCCACCATATATATATATATATATATATATATATATATATATATATATATATAAAATGTTCTTACTACTGTGAATTATAGTTAAAGAAAAATAGTACAGGATATCTGTCTTACTGGATTGTTAATGCTAATTAGAAACACTGTTTATATAAAGGTAGAAAAATTTAATGATTATCTGCAAGTTAATCATTTTCTGGTAAAATCCCCAAATAAAGGAATCTCCAGTAAAGCTTAGCCGAGGAGCAGCTTGGGAAAACAAAATGCCAACTACAATTTAAAAAAGAGTTTAAATTTTAGTCCTTCCTGTACAGCTTTGTATTTGTTCCACATTGAGCAAGATTCTTCATCGACTTGAATCTCTGTTACCTTTGCTAGATTGAGGAAATGATACTTGCCTTCACATTGTCAAGTTGAATTAGAGAATCTGAATGATCCACCAGGCTAAGACTACAGCCACTGTGAATATTAGTTGCCAATCCAGTTCTTCCTGTGACAGTTTGTAGAGCGATTACTAAAAATTTCCATTACTGAGCATCAGGAAATTAGAAGAGATGTTGGCATTTTTCAAGAATATGGATGCAAACCACTTCCTTGGAGAAATTCTTTGAAAATGTGTCATGCAACTCTTGGCTTGGGCAGAGGAGGGATGTGAGGCTCGTGGATGGTAAAGAGATTTTTCATGTACATAGGAAACCATCAGTGCACAACAAGCACACTTATCACTTCTCTTTCCATTGTTGCTTTTGCCAAAGTTCAAAAGTTCATCTGAGCAGGAACATTATGACTATATTTCTTGCTTAAATATTTTGTAAAACTAGTATAAGAATAGGAATAGCATTCTCCCCTCAGTAATATTGGTGTTCTCTTAGGGTTTTTTAAAATTACAATTTGTTCTCAATTTTTTGAAAATGGGAGCCTCAATATTTTCCTAAAATCTACACAGGAGAAGGATTTTTATGTTTGTTACACAGACAGACAGACTCCCTTCCATTGTGCGCAGACGGTCCTCAAGAGTGAACGCTAGTAAGTACTGGGACAGGAGGCTCTTTGGTCAGGATATGTTGCTCCCCGCAAATCACTTCTTAGCCCTCAAAATACTAAGCCAGATGAGCAAGGTTTTGTTCTCTTCAAAGACACAGAATATATTCAAATGCAACTCTTTTGCTGTCTCTTTCACTCCCTGGTGCTGTTTCTTTGGGAAAATCTTTTGTGGAGTCTTGCTTAGCATTTTAAATAATAAATGACTTAACTCTACTGAAAGGAAAATGCACTTTTTACAGATTTATGGTTTAGAAAACGTATACTATGACAAACAGAAAGCCTGAAAGTATTAAACTTGGAGAGCAAGAGACGTTCATCGACTGGGAGAACCTGGCACAGGGGGAATAAACAGGATGACTTGCTGCATAATTTAAAGTATTCTAATGACTCTTACTTAAAAAAAAGAAGGAGCCCCATTGTCAGCGATTCCTTCTATTTAAGTGTGCATGATTTCGGGTGCCAGATAAACTAAGATAGTCAGGGTAATATAAATTCCAAGGGGCACATTGTTCATACTTTAGGACTTATCCCCCAAGCACAAAGGCAAAGAGACTCAAAAACAATGTGTTTAATAAAAGAATATGCTTCCTTCCACATCTATATGTTTTATAAGTTGCAGAAGTATTTGGAAAGAGATATTTAGTTGGAATATATATATATATATATATATGCCATTGCAGACCACAAACCAGCAGTAACAATTCCAAATTGATTGGTGTTAAATTCCTTTAGAAAGAAAAATCACCTCTGATAGGAATAACAGTGAGAACAAGATAGAAATATACCAGAAAAATAGCTGGAGGTTTAGCATTTCACTCAATTCAAAGATAAAAGGTATCTTTCTAAGTAGTATTCAGCTCACAAGATTTTGAGCACTGATTAATTGTCTACTTATAACAGCTTTAAAGCTAATTCCTTATTTTTAGAATTAAAAGTAAAATAGGTAACAACCAGGAAGTTGTGAGGCAGATAAATACAGATATTTTCTAAGTTCCTGCCAAAGGTTATGGGAGAAATTTTCAAATTTTTCCATGTATGCAAGTATGAATATATTAAGTATTTATGCTTAACTCATTGAAAAAGCATCTGAGACAAGATCAAACATGTAGATTAAACCAGATGTATGACACTGTCATTATGCATTTTTCCATAGACTTATATGCATACATTTATGTCTGTATATAGCCAAATAATCACACATATTTGTTATATGTGTATGAATATGTGTGGATGAATACCTGTATTTCCCACTGCATGCTTCTTTCTTTGCTTTCTTCTACACCTCGAGCTATGCCTTACTACTTACAATATAAAACAGAAGGGCACTGGAAAATCAGTGATATTAGAGCTCAGTCCCAGTCTTCACATAATAGATCTTTTGCAAATGGGAAAGGGACCAAGAAATAGAGGGAGTATGGTAGGAGGGGCAAGGAAGGGGAAGTGAAATAATTAAGATGTGCTGTGTACCTGCACCAACTCCCCAAGGTGAATATGATCATTATATACTGCAAACAAGGACTCAGAAAAAAATTTTTAAAAGTGAATGAGAATCAAACAGTAGCATTGAAAAGGACTTTTGAACCAGTCTGGGGTCCAGGTTGTGATCATCCCTCCTGAAGATCTCAGACTTCTGGGATTACAGGCAGATATGACCACATCTAGCTCAGATTCTGTTTTAAATCCAGACCATTCAAACTATGTGACCATAACTTCTCATCTCTCTATTTTCCTCTCTGTGAAATTATAATATTTTAGAGAGGTCTAGGAATAATACATTTATAATGATCAAAAGTTATAGAACAGGGAAAATGTTTTTCATGATATATGTTATGTAGTAGGCCCTCAACAAATGTAAACTACTATTATCATTGATATTGTAATAGTTTTTTAACTTTTTAGTTTACCAGATATTTTTACCTGTTTGAGTTTTCACCTTTATCTTCATCAGTGTGGTTGTCAAGCTCTGCTTATGAGATGATATGGTAAGCAATAAACTATAGAATAAAGCTCTGAAGAATGGTATGTTTTAGCTACTTTTCTTTTGTTGCTGAGACAAAATACCCAACACCCAAAGTTAAAGGGGAAAGTTTGTAGAGGTTTCAGTCTGTAATCAGCTGGCTCCAAGGCAGGGTGGCACATGGCAGAGGGGCAACAGTTCATGGCATCAGCATACAGCAAAAGCAACTAAGTACCTTAATAGCATCTTTCTGCTCTTTTTATCTTCTTCAGATTACTGGATATAGGGTGGTGCCAAACCAATCAGTGTACTGATTTAGTAATCACATGCCCTTAATCCCAGTATCATACACTCTAGATTCAGTCACCTCTGACCACATGAAGGTTTGGGGGTACATCTGGACACAAACCTAATATTCTGCCCCTAGCCCTCCAAAGATTCATGTACATTCTTTTATGCAACAGGCATTTAGTCCATCGCTAAGAGTTGACAAAGTCTTAACAGTTTCAGCCTTGTTGAGAAGTCTAAGTCCAAAGTTTCCTATGAGATTTAAGACAAACTCTTATCTGCAAGCCCTGGTACAAATGAAAGAAAGTTAGAAGACATTGGCATCAGAAAAGGTTTTCTGAACAAATCCTCAATATCACGGAAACTAGCACAAAGAATCAACAACTGGGAGCTCATCTTTTTAAAAAGCTTCTACACTGCAAGAGAAACCACCAACAGAGTGAAGAGACAACCTACAATGTGGGAAAAAATTTTTACAAGCTGTTCCTTGGACAAAAGTCTACTACCTAGAATATATAAAGAAGTAAAAAACAATCAGACTCCCCAAATATAAAGACCCAATTCAAAAATGGGCATCTGAAATGAACAGACATTTCTCAGACAAAGAAGTAAAAGCAGCAAATAAACATATGAAAAAAAGTTCAACATCACTGGTCATTCGAGAGATGCAGATGAAAACAACACTAAGATTTCACCTCTCCCCACAAAGAATGGCTGCTATCAAGAAATCAACCAATAACAAATGCTGGTGAGGGTGTGGAGAGAAAGGAACCCTTCTCCATTGTTGGTGGGAGTGCAGACTGGTGCAACCACTGTGGAAGTCAGTATGGAGATACCTCAAAGAACTAGGACTAGAGGTCTCATTTGACCGCGCTATCCATCTGCTGGCTATCTTTCCAAAAGAATGAAAAGAATCATTCCACAGTGATATATGCTCACCCATGTTTATAGCGGCACAGTTTGTAATAGCTAAAACTTGGAAACAGTCCAAGTGCCCATCAACTGGAGACTGGATAAAGAAGATGTGGTTTTTTGTTTTTTTTGTAAAATGCAGTACTACTCATCCATAAAGAACGAGAAACTTGAGACCTTTATAGCTAAGTGGATGCACATTGAAGCCATACTCAAGTGAAATAAATAGGACACACGTGTAAATACCAAATAGTTTCTCTGGTGTGAGAAACTGAAAGCATAAATAAAGATCAAAGTGTACAAAAGATATTGTGTAATAGGAAGAAAAGGTCTAAAGGAGCAGGGGAAGTGGGAGGGGTAGGGGAAAGGAAAGGGAAAAGAAAAAATATGAGAAAAGGGAAAAATGGAAACAAAGTCTTTACAAGCAGGGAAGGGTAGAGGGGGTGAAGGGAGGGCAGGGGAAGGGGAACAAAATAAGAATCAAGATACATCATGTAAAGGGACAAGATCCCAATGTTGGATATAACTGTATTGTATACCTAAAATGTACCAATAAATGTAATTGAAAAAAAATTAGAGTCTGAGACTTTACAAAGGTCTTAATTGTAATGATAATATTATTGATTCTTAGAACTTTTATTATATTAATTTTTGGAAAAGAAACTGTGGATTAGGGAATTAAAATTAAAATCCTTTGCACAAAATGCTCAGCTTTTCCTTACTTTTGGAATAAAATGGAAGAGGTAGGATTTGATTCCTGAACATATGATTCCAGATTAGATGGGCTTAGGGCACACACATCACTATATTACCCATCTTGATTTGAGCAGACAGTGAGGTGCTTTTATATAATATTCAAATGCCCACTTCCACTTACAATATTTTTCCCATTTCAATAAACACACAAAGCACAAAAGCACAAAGCTCTCCAAAATGATATAATGGTAGAATTTCATGACCTGTGATTATAGGATATCACACAAAGAATACAGAGCATACAAGTGTCTTTCTTCATTTCTTCATTCTTTTAGCAGGAGTCTATCCTTGACCTAGGATAGAATGGTAAACCGACCTCATGAATTTTTCACAAAATGTTATGTAATACTGTTGTGATCACATCGCCACAAAACTTATTCAGAGATAACATGCACAATTCCCACTTTATAACATTTCCCACTTACCTGTTTGTCAGATGTCTCCTTGAGAGTCTTTTTCATAACCTATGGCACTGGCTCTCTCACCCAGCATCTGAATTCTGTGTATTTCTGTCTCTTAAGCAGGAAGATCTGAGTTTGGTGCTCTCTTCCTAGCGGTCTGCTTGCAGTGCCTGAGACACATACCTGCATCTTTCACACCTTGTGCTCCTGCCCATCCTGCCACAATCCCCTCCCCTCCTCCCTGCCCTACTTTAGCATTCTCACACATGGGTCAGAGCTAATGCTCTTTCTCCCAGGGAAGAGGACACACTTAAACCTGAAGTCATCCACAGAGGCTCTCAGGAGGCGTCACTGGAGAGGTGGATACAGGCCCTTTCAATAAACACATGAACACTCACACATACAAAATTTAACCTGAAGAAGTAGCTGTCCCCTCCTCCCTCCATCCCACCTATTCCCACTGAGGGTGAGCTCAGTGGGCTTCAGTCCTATGCAGAGCCCAGGGCGTTCTGCTCAGAGAGGGGGTCCATGCTCAGCATTTAGTGTTGGGTGACCACCACCCTGAAATGCTTGACACTTTACAATTTGGGTTCTGTAAGTGGAATCTAATGGGACAGTAGAGCATGTGCTGAACATTGAAGCCTGTATTCTACAAGACCCACATTACCGCACCTTCCTGTGTCTCAGGCATGGACCCTCAGACACCAGCGTGGGTTTGCAGTCAGATGCAGGGAGGTGGTTGACAACGCATGCATTGCACCATACATGTCTGCATTCACTCAGTGAATGCTCTGTGCCTGACAGTGCAGTGTTCAAAGCCAGCAAAAAACTCTGTGCTGCCTCCATCAAGAAGACTAAAAAGAGAGAAAAGCAAAAGTATTTTCTTGTTTCTTCAACAGGGGCCCTGGATCTTGAATTACATGGCTGCTCCTCCACCCATCTATTTTAGGGGCAGGAAAAGAGGCACACAGTCTGGCTATAGCCTCATACAGAGACTTTTGTGCGTGATTTCAATTGTTTTTCCTATGTCCTTGATCTGTCTTTATGGGTTGCTTCAAATGTATTTTGGTTCAGAAATTTCACTTCTATTATATGTGCTCTTTGTTTACATTTCCATTTTTAGATTTTGCTAAAAGAATGAGAAAGTATCTTTTTTCTGTCTTCCACATGTTCATTCTTCTGCTCAATCTCTCACTCAAGAAAGTAAAAGTCATGTTTTTCAATATCCTTGGTGAGTCGAAATTTAAGCCCTTTGGAAAAGGTTATAGTAAGAACAATCAATCTTGCTCATTGATTTCAAACAAAAAAATCATAATAATCATTTATGATGTCTAATTTTGTTTCAAGCATCAATCTTTTTTTTTTTTGTAGCGGGGATCTAACTCAGGATCTTGTGCCAGAACCACTGAGCTAGATCCCTGGCCCTCAAGCATCAGTCTTGAACTATTTTTTAACTCATTTCAACTTCACAAAGAATTGACAAGTTAGGCAACATTTTAACCCCATTTAGTAGATTAGGGATTTCAGACACTTAGAGATTAACAAACTACCCATAGTCACAAAAATAACAAGTGGTCAGCCAGAATTCAAGGCTATGAAGCTTAAGGATCCATGTCCCTTGACTGGGGCCACTACTAGAGGAAGATATTGATGTTATTTTAGCAGGTTCTTTTTATCCTCAGCTAGCAATGATGTTAATTTAATCATCAATAACTTGTCAAATGCTCGACATTCATATCTGTTTTATTCAATTTTTAAAACAGATCTCTAAAGAGACTATTAGCTTCAGTTTAAAGGTTAGGAAATTGAAAAATAGAGAAGACAGTAAATTGAGCTTTTTCATGAGCCTACTGAATGTGACAGCAAGTATTTCAAATCTACGACTACATGAAGCAATGTACCACATTCCTGACATGCACTGCATCTGTCACGTGACTATCATGGGAGTTGGCTCATGTGTACCTTGTGAACAACACCCACAAGATCCCTCCAATGAAACAAGTGTTTATGTTTCTTTTCTCTTTTTTTAAAAATAACTTTATTATCAAACACACACACATACAAAAATTAAAACCATTCAAAGAAGAACCATGCAAGGGGAAAAAACCCTACAATAATATTCAAATACAGTAGAACTCAACCAAAACAAAACTGAAAAGCACTTAAATGTTTTTCCATATAACTTAAAAAAAAATCTCAAGTACCAACCAGACCCCAGAGGGTGTGATTTGTTTCAGAAAGATCCCCAAAACCAAAATTGAACAAATAGTGGTCTGGAAAAAAAAACTCCAGTTAGCTAGCAGACTCCATATAAGCCAAGCTTCTCCCTAATTTAAATTTCAATATAGTCATATGACATGCGACGGAAACACAATCCGAGAAATATGTTATTAGGCCATTTCATCCGTGTGTATCCTTAATTACACTATCAGTTTCTCACACTAGAGAAACTACTTGGTATTTACACATGTGTGTCCTATTTATTTCACTTAAGAGGATGGCCTCAATATGCATCCATTTAGCTATAAATGTCTCAAGTTTCTCATTCTTTATGGCTGAGTAGTACTCCATTTTATAAAATAAAAAAACCCCACATCTTCTTTATCCAGTCTCCAGTTGATGGCCACTTGGGCTGCTTCCAAGCTTTAGCTATTACAAACCGTGCCACTATAAACATGGGTGCACATATGTTGCTGTGGTATGATTCTTTTAATTCTTTGGGGAAGATACCCAGCAGGGGAATAGCTCGGTCAAATGGGACCTCTAGTCCTAGTTCTTTGAGGTATCTCCATACTGATTTCCACAGTGGTTGCACCAGTCTGCACTCCCACCAACAATGTAGAAGGGTTCCTCTCTCTCCACACCCCTACCAACATTTGTTATTGGATGATTTCTTTATAACAGCCATTTTTTTCTGGGGTGAGGTGGAATCTCAGTGTTGTTTTCGTCTGCATCTCTTGAATAACCAGTGATGTTGAACATTTTTGAACATTTTATTGATCAATTATAATTATCAGTTAATGGTCTCAATTCACTAACCAAAAGAAATAGACTGACACAATGGATTAAGAAGCAAAATCCAACAATATGCTGTATACAAAAAGCACATCTAACTCAAAAAGAAATACATAGACTGAAAGTAAAAGGATGGAAAACAGTTTTCCATGCCACAAGAACCCAGAAAAAAGCAGAGATAGCTATTTTATTTGCAGACAAAGTAGATTTCAAACCAGTACTAATTAAGAGAGACAAAGATGGTCACTACATCCTTGTGAAGGGAACAATCCAAGAGGAAAAGATGACAATCATAAATATATATGCACCAAATACGAATGCCCCCAAGTATACAAAACAAATATTAATGGACATGAAAAACCAAATAAGCTCTAATACAATTGTAGTGGGGGATCTCAATGCCCCATTATCACAATTAGACAGATCATCTAGACAGAAAATTAACAATGAAATTCTAGAACTGAACCAAGCTATTGAAAAAATGGACTTAATAGATGTTTACAGAACATTCCACCCCACAAAATCAGAATACACATTCTTTTCGGCTGCACATGGGTCATTCTCCAAAATAGACCACATGCTAGCTCATAGGACATGTTTAAGTAAATGTAAAAGAATTGAAGTTACCCCCTGTATATTATCAGAATAGTGCAATAAAATTGGAGATCAACGACATAAGAAACTGCAAAACTTCCACAAACACATGGAAATTAAATACCACCCTCCTGAACAACCAATGGGTCACAGAGGAAATTAAAGAAGAAATTAGCCAGTTTCTACAAGTAAATGATAATTCCAGCACAACATACAGGAATCTATGGGACACAATGAAAGCAGTTCTATGTGGGAAATTCATAGCAGTCAATGTCCATATTAGGAAAACAGAGAGAACTCAAATAAATAACCTAATGCTAAACCTCAAGCTCCTAGAAAAAAAGAGCATAACAAACCCAAAGCTTGTACAAGAAAGGAAATTATAAAGATTAGAGCAGAAACCAATGCCATGGAGACTAAGAGAATGATACAAAAAAAATTAATGAATCAAAGAGTTGGTTATTTGAAAGAATAAATAAAATGATAAACCTTTAGCCAACCTTACCAAAAAAAGGAAAGGAAAGGCTCAAATCCATGTAATCAAGAATGAAAAAGGTGAAGCCACAACAGATCCAGTGAAAATCCAGAGGATCATCAATACCTACTTTGAGAACCTGTACTCCAATAAAATGGAAAACACAGAAGAAATGGACAGATTCCTAGATACATACAAATTACCAAAGTTAAATGAAGAAGATATAGAAAATTTAAACACCCCAATTATAATGAGTGAAATTGAAAATGTAATAAAAAATTTACCAACAAAGAAAAGCCCAGGTCCTGATGGCTTCACTGCTGAATTCTACAAGACATTTAAAGAAGAACTATTGCCATTAATCTTTAAACTCTTCAAGGAAATTGAAAGGGAAACAAGGCTCCCAAATTCATTCCTGGAAGCAAGTGTTACTTTGATTCCCAAACCAGGGAAAGATACAACCTAAAAATAGAACTACAGGCCAATCTCCCTAATGAACATAGATGCAAAAATCCTCAACAAGATACCGGCAAACAGAATACAGAGGGCCATCAAGAAGATCATACACCCTGACCAAGTCGGATTTATCCCAGGGATGCAAGGATGGTTCAACATTTGTGTGTTTCTTATATCAGGGTGATGTTTTGAAATTAGCCAAGAGCAATCAGCAAGACTACAAATCATGGTTTCTTCCTCTTTTTTTTTTTTAGTGGGGCTGGTTTATCAGCACATTAGGTATGACATTGAGCAAAAGACTGAGCCATTGTTCAGTCTTTCAATTTGACACTGTTTCCCAATTTACTATTTACCCTTCCCTACTTGCCAGAATTGTTTGTCTCCATTGACTGCTTGTCAAGATTGTTGATACAACACTGAAGCCTGAGTCAAGTCTTTCTCTGCTCTTGTCCAAACTCTACACTTCTGCAGGATCTTTATTTTTTTTTGTTTGAAAATTAGAATAGTATAAAATGTAAGGATTGATATGGCAATATCCATGTAGTCATCCCTCGCATTGTGATTTTTAACTGATGCAGAATGTATGATGAAATTCCCCTACATAAATCTTTCAGTGGGTTTCCAACTCATGTCGTCTTAGTTACCTGCCTCATCACTGAGACACAGTTCCTGACACCTGCAACTTAAAGGAGAAGAGATTTATTTTGGCTCATGGTTTTAAGCCACAATTGTCTGGCTTTAAGGCAGGAGAGGCATGGTGGAAGGGTCTAGCAGAGGAAAGCTGTTTATGGTGGCCAGGAAGCAAAAAGTAAAAGGAGGATCCAGACAGAGAGATATACTCTTCTAGATCATACCTCCCAGGTCCACCTCTGCTGTCCAGACCCCATCCTTTAAGACCACATTCATGTCTAAACACTTCATTGAATGAATCTACTGATGAGTATACTACTGCCATGATCCAATCTCCTTTCCAAAGCCCCAGCTCTCTGGGGGCACATTCTAGATCTAAACCATAATACCAAGATGATGAGAAAGAGACTCGGTGGAATATAAAGGCTCACAGTGATTTGGCCCCTCTCTACCAACAGTCTACGGTCCTGGCAAAAGCTCTCACACTCTGACCCTCTGGGAGAGGGGAGTGTGTGAGACAGAGCTCCATCTCTACAGCCAGTCAGAATGCTCCAGCTGGAAGTCCCAGGGCTACTGTGATTACATGTACCACTTTGGATTCATTACTAAGATCCTTCAGTATCTTTGCAAACTAGATGGGAAAAGCACTCTTATCTAAGCTGATCCAAGTTTTGTAAAGTTTAAATAAACCAATACATGCAAATTGGCTTAAAGCATGGCAATACAGCTATGTAAACATATCATTGCTAATTTTAATATCATTATCTTCATTTCTTAAATGGCTTGCTCATACAGAAGTGGAGAAAGAGATTGTTATATTCCCTCTGAAACATAACCACAGGGTGATGTTCAATACCGAACACTAACTTAATCATCAGGCTTTTGGAAAGATAACAGACCTGTTTGTTGGATATATCAAAAAAAGACAGTGACATAGAATTCCTGCTTTCCTCTCTTACCCCTGCTGTGCCCCAATCTATGGTACCTTATGGTTAAACAGAGGGGTAAACAAGAGACACCAAAACCAAACAAACACATATCAATGCAAATTCTTACAAAATCATTCTGTACAGCATTACTTACTAGAAATACCCTTGACATTTCATGATGATGGAGATGATGATCTGACTTCCCTGTGAATATCACAGCCTTTTCTCACTATGCTCAACCCACATCTGACAAATTCCTTTCACCCTTCAAGAGTGGCTCCTATGCAAATCATTCTGGGAAATGACTTCTAATCTCCTTAGATGTAGAGCTGTGTGTTCTGCATCGGGGCATAATTGCAACTTGAACTTACTTTGTGTCCTGTGTTATTTATGTGTTGCACTGTTGATAAATATTAGGGATGGATTATTTTATCCCCATAATCTAGCACAGCAGGAGTGGAATCTTCAGCCAGCATTTGATAAATTGCACGGTGAACACTGAATTGCATTTAGGTAAGAAGTGGTTGCACAAGGCAGGTTTGATTTTGATTTTGGTTTTGGTTTTTGGTTTTTTTGTTTGTTTGTTTTTTTGGTATTTTCATAATCCCAAAGAATCAGTCATGTCTATGCAGGATACCAATAATGCAACTTTAGTGATACAGAGGTACAAATCTACAGATAAAATGTATAAAACAAGGTGAGATTCTTTTTCCTCTCAAATATATCTTTTGGCTCTACTTCCATTGAAAACTCCTAGCATTATTGACTGATTTTATCAAAAAAGTTTGATTCAAGTAGGGAAATATGAGGTGTACTTGAAAAATACATTGAATTTTTAATTTTTAAAAATTACAGTAAATAGAGGAACAGGGAGGGGAAAGAAAGGAAGGAAAAGGGAATTTTAAAAAAGAGATAAAAGAAGTAAAAAATTAAAACAAAGCTTTTGTAAATGGGAGGGGAGGAAGAAAGGGGAAGGGAATGAGAAAAAAATTAAAATATATTATGTATAGGTACAAATTCCCCCACGATGAATGTGGTCATTTTGTATGGCAAACATGTACTAATAAAAATAAATATAAGAAAGACACATTGCCCTGGGTCCCCTCAAAAGCCTTTCCTTCCCTTCAAACACACTCATCCCATCATCCTTGCCACTTTCTGCAGCAGCTCTGGAGTCCTCTTTCCTATGGGTCTTTAACTGAGCTCTCCTGGCTGCCTCGCTGTCCTGAATGGATTGAAAATGTTTCCTTTTCATGGTCATTTTGATTTTTGGGAAGAGCCAGAAATTTCACGGTGCTAGATTTGGTAAACGGGGTGGATGAAGACATATTATTGTGATTTTATTTGATAGAAATTGCTGGAAACTTTTAAAATCAATTCAGAACATCAAGGCAGCCATGACAGCACAAGTAAAGGCCCAAAAGGGGATTCCATAACTTTTTCAGAAAGTGAGAAGAATGGTGGTATGTGTGTTTGAAATCAGGAGGCATGTTTTGAGGGGATGAACAGTAAAACGTACTTTAATGTAATAAATTGTTAAAATTTAAACATTCACTGTGTGTTATGACCACACATCCTCCATGTATTGACAATTTTGACATTTTTGAAGAACTAACTACTAAAAGATAAAGCAACAGAACCCAATGCTACTGATCCTAATGTAAAAGACTTTGGGAAAGATGGTGCATGCCTGTAATCTCAACACTTGGGAGACTGACGCAGGAGGATCGCCACATTTTCCAGGCCAACCTGGGCTACACAGTGAATTCAAGGCCCACCTGAACTACATAGTGAGACCATCTCGAAAACAAAAACCAAAACCAGACTCCGTACTCTCATCTGCTGTGTTGCTCATATTTTCAGTTTCATCCTGTGCCTAGCACTCACCAGTGTTTCACTTCTTTGGAATAACTATTTTGTGTATACTTCAAAATTGAGTCTTAGCATGTGCTCCATACCTAGTTATATGTTTAAATTTTTCAAGAACTGTCAGACTGACTCAGTTAAAGAAATATATTGGAAAAATATTAACAAGCCAACTAACAAAACACAGTTTAAACTTTTGTGGATTGGCCAGTGGATTTTTCAAAACAGCTTCACTATTTTGATTTCCAACTAAAAATGTTCAAGAGTTCCAATTTCTCCACAGCCTCCCTAACATGTATTAGTCTTTGTCTTTTTTTTTTCCATTAAGTTTATTGGTACATTTCAGGTATGCAATATGATGACATTCACCATTGGGAATTTGTACCTTTACGTGATATATCTTGGTTCTTATTTTTTTTTCCTATTCCCCCGCTCTCCCTTCAACCCCTCCACCCCTCCCTATTTATAAAGATGTTGTTTCTGTTTTTTCCTTTTCTCATATTTTTTCCTTTCCCTTCTTTCCTTTCCCCTAATCCTCCCACTTCCCCCTCCCTTTTAGACATTTTCTTCCTGTTTCACATTAGCTACTATACATTTTGATACTTATTTATGCTTTCAGTTTCTCACACTAGAGAAACTATTCGGTATTTACACATGTGTGTCCTATTTATTTCACTTAAGAGGATGGCCTCAATGTGCATCCATTTAGCTATAAATGTCTCTAGTTTCTCGTTCTTTACATCTGAGTAGTATAAAGTCTTTGTCTTTTTAAATAGCAGTGTTAGTGTGAGTAAAGTATTATTACGTGTATTAATGCTTTGCATTTCCTTCACCATCAGTGACTTGGGAAATATGTTCCCTTATGACTACATGATCGTCTTTTCAGAAAAAATGTCTATTTTGCTCATTTTTTCCATTTAAAGCTTTCTGCTTTTTGATCTTCTTATATGGAGCTGTTAAAATTATTTATATGGCTTGATTCTTAGTCTTTCATTAATGATATGATTTTGTCTGGAAGGAGAAAGACATTTCAATTTCATTCTTTTGCACATGGATTTTCAATTTTCTCAAAAAAATTTGTTAAAAGACTATTCTTTCCTCACCGAATCAGCCTGCTGCAGACAGGCAGGTCTGTGGATGCGGTCCTGAGGTTGCCAGTCGCACTGAAAACACCAAATCAGCCTGCACCCTGGCAGCAATCCACTGGACCCACCTCCCCGCTCCTTTGGCCTCTTCTCTGTACAGCCACCTGGTTCCACACTACAAAGATGCAGAAGACACTGGAAAAACCAGACCATTGTACTGGAGCTAATCAAGTTCTCAGCATTTAAAGAATTCCTGCCCAGAGGTAGGGGCTTCTGAGCCTCCATCCCACTACTCCTGGTCCAGAGGAAGGGGCTTTTGGGTCACCATCCCTACAGCCACTCCCGGCCCCTGACCCACTTCTCCCAGCTCAGAGGAGGTGAGCCATGCAGGCACCAACAGCACACCCCCACCCCAGTCAAAATGAGAAAACACATAAATAAGCATCAAAACCAGACTTCCAGATCACCTAGAGCAACCCCAAAGGGAAATGAGGTGGAAAACTCTGATAATCAACCAACTGGACCCACTGAACTAGCAACAAAAGGGGATATGGAAAAAATGAAATCAGAAATAATTTCTCAGATGACAGGAGACATTGTGCTCCTAGTGCAAGACATGATTAACAAATCTAGAGAGGAGCTGAGGAACATGATGGAATCCCAACATAGGAAACAAATGGAATCCATAAAACAGATGCAAATAGATTTCCAGGACATGAAAATCTCCATTGAAAGTCTACACAGCAGGATGAGCCAATGTGAGGACAGAATTTCAGATATAGAGGATAAGATAACAATTAATGACCAGGAAAAGAAAAATGGCTTCAAAATCATAAGGGAACATTAGAAATCAATCCAGCAGCTCCTAGACAATGCAAAGAAGAATATCATAAGACTGATCAGAGTCAATGAAGAAACAGGAGAGAGTGGAGATGACATAAAAAAACTCTTCGCAGAAGTAATGGCAGAAAACTTCTCAAGCAGGGGAAAAGAACTTGACATACAGATAAGTGAGGCATATAGGACTCCAAATAGCCTTGATCAAAAAAAAACTACACATAGGCATATAATTGTTAAGATTCCAGAAACACAACAGAAGAACAAAGTTCTCCAAGCAGTCAGAGAAAAGAAACAAATCACATACAAAGGAAAGCCCATCAGAATCACAGCAGACTTCTCAACACAAACCATCAAGGCAAGAAGAGCTTGGAGTGACATATTCCAAGCCCTAAGAGAAAACAGCCTCCAACCCAGATTGATGTACCCTGCAAAACTATCTTTCAAAATGGATGGAGAAATAAAATACTTTCATGACAAAGAGCACCTTAGGAACTTCGTGAATACCAAACCAGCACTCCAAAGAATTTTACACAATATCCTAGGAACAGACATTGAGGATCACAACCCCAGGAAGCAAAACAGAATGTACCCATCTGGCATGACAAGAAATTAAATGTAAAGGGGGAGAACCCAACAAAAAGAAAAGTCATGGCAATGACAAGTCAATACGTTTCAGTTATAACCATCAATGCTAATGGCCTCAATTCACCAATCAAAAGAAATAGACTGGCAGAATGGGTCAAGAAGCAAAACCCAGCAATATGCTGCATACAAGAAACACACTTAATTCAAAAGGAAATGCATAGACTGAAAGTTAAAGGGTGGAAAACAATATTCCATGTGACGGGAACCCGAAGAAAAGCAGGAGTAGCTAACCTCTTTGCAGATCAAATAGATTTCAAACCAACACTGATTAAGAGAGATGAAGAAGGACACTACATTCTTGTAAAGGGAACAATCCAAGAGGAAGAGATGACAATCATAAATATCTATGCACCAAACACTAGTGCACCCAACTATATAAAACAAATACTAATGGAAATGAAAAGTCATATATGCACTAATACAATTGTAGTGGGGGACCTCAATACCCCACTGTCACAAATAGATAGATCAACTAGACTAAAAATAAGTAATGAAATACTAGAACACAATCGAACTCGTGAACAAATGAACTTAACAGATGTTTACAGAGTCTTCCACCCCACAAAATCAGAATACACATTCTTCTCAGCTGCACATGGGTCATTCTCCAAAATAGACCACATACTCACACACAGAACATGTTTAAGTAAGTGCAAAGGAATTGAAGTTATCCCCTGTATATTATCAGACCATAGTGCAATGAAATTAGAGATCAATAGCAAAAGAAACTCAAAAAATTTCACAAACATGTGGAAATAGAACAACACACTTCTGAATAACCAATGGGTCACAGAGGAAATTAAAGAAGAAATCAGACAGTTCCTTCAATTAAATGACAATGACAATACAACATATCAGAATCTATGGGACGCAATGAAAGCAGTCTTGTGAGAGAAATTCATAGCAGTGAATACACACATTAGGAAAACAGAATAAGCCCAATTAAACAATCTGATGCTGAACCTCAAGCTTGCAGAAAAAGAAGAGCAGGACAACCCCAAAGCTCATACAAGGGAGAAAATTATAAAGAACAGAGGAGAAATCAATACAATGGAGACTAAGAGAACGATACAAAAAAAATCAATGAAGCCAAGAGTTGGTTCTTCAAAAGAATCAACAAAATTGACAAACCCTTAGTCAAACTTATCAGAAAAATTAAAGAAAACCCCCAAATCAATGCAATTAGGAATGAAAAGGGTGAAATCACAACAGACCCAGCAGAAATCCAGAGGATCATCCATACCTACTTCCAGAACCTATAGGCCAATAAGATGGAAAACACAGAGGAAATGGACAGATTCCTAGATACATATGAATTACCAAAGTTGAATGAAGACCTAAAATTCTAAACAACCCAATATCAACCAATGAAATTGAAAATGTGATTAAAAACTTATCAACTAAGAAAAGCCTGGGCCCTGATGGCTTCACTGCTGAATTCTACAAGACATTTAGAGAGGAACTACTGCTACTACTGTTTAAACTCTTCAATGAAATTGAAAGGGAAGCAATACTCCCAAATTCATTCCTGGAAGCAAGCATCACCTTGATCCCCAAAGCAGAGAAAGACCAAACCAAAAAGGAGAACTATAGGCCAATCTCACTAATGAACATAGATACAAAAATCCTTCATAAGATACTGGCAAATAGAATGCAGAAGATCATTAAGAAGATCATACACCATGATCAAGTGGGATTCATCCCAGGGATGCAGGGATAGTTCAACATACGCAAATCAATCAATGTAATACACTATAGTCTTTTAATGAAGACTGTTTAGTTTCCCACTATGAACTTGCACAGGACTCTGCAGTGAACTCCAGGTCTTTGAACTTTAGCTGGATCCTCTGGATATTCCATACAGAGATGGACTTCTTGCATTCTTCTATACCTGACTCTTCAGGTGACCATTGAAAGCCTATCTAAATAAATCCTTTATATATCTTTTAAAATGTAATATATATTTCAGTGTTTATTAAAACTGTCCTCTGGTGAACTTTACCTGATACAGCTACAAAACCAGAACTGAGATAATAATGGACCAGGTCCTGACTTGCCTCAGCAAAAGTTTAAAGTGATCTGTAATTGAATCAACCATCTCAGCGGTTTTCTGATTAGATCTGCTATGTCAAATTTACTGAAGGCAGAAACACTTAAATAACATTTCAAACAACATGAATTGAAAGCATGGGGTATGAGGTGGGGCAACTACTGACGTGGAAGAGGAGGAACAATTAGAAAGAGGGAAGGGGAAAATATAAGAAGCAAAAACTGAATGAGAGTGGGGGGGTTTCTTACTCCAAGTGGCCCTGTGTATATGGCAGAGAAAGCTTTTTACCATACTGTATATCATTTGTTTTCTTCCTCTTCTGCAAAGTCCCAAGTATAGCTGGGCATTTTGCCACCAATGGTGAAACTACATGGTACAAGCTTTCTTGTTGAGAAGTGTGGCCATGAGACTGGGTTCTGACAAAGGAGATGTGAGTTCCCTTGGTAAAGTTAGTTATGGAATTACATAAATGCAGTGGGAGATACTTGAAGATGCTCTGTAAGGAAATGATGGATCAAAGAAGGACAAATGGGTGGAGCAAGAGGGAGGTGAGTGAGGTTCCCCAGTGATCTGGTTTCAGCAGACATGCTGATTTCAACAGTTGTTCAAGACCTGAACTCTGTTCACAACAGCGCAGGAAGCCAGGAAAACACTGGTCTTAGTAGTCTCGTAAGAAAAGACACTTTGATGAGAGCAGAAAAAAAAGAGTTTCCCATATCGCCCTTCCAGTTTCCAAGCAGGGGAGCAAAGAGAGAGATATGTCTGGCTCAGGGGAAAGAGAAGGAATTAAATCCAAGTCTTAGGCTTCACACCCAACACCAGGCCTAAAGTAAGAATAATTTTTCTTTTGTTTTTGTGACTTCTTTCCTAGTACCCTTTCCTTCTCTTCTGTTTGCCACTTTAAATTTCATCTGTTTGAAATTTTAATAATTAATGTACTTTCATCAGCTAACAATTATTTTGTGGAGCAGGGTAGTACCCATGCATGGATAAAATACTAACACAATAATTGCATTTTGATGTTAATAGATTGGATGTGCATAAATGATAGTCAATGATAAGTAGATAAAAATACAGATTCATATTTAATAAATTTTCTTGGAATGCTAAAGAAGGCAACAGAAAAGGACTGTCTGTAGTTTGGATCTGGAATTATATTTAAAAATTAATCAGACCATCCAGAAAGTTGGCAATATCAAAGTACAGGAAGACACAGAAACATTCCTTTTATGTACAATGTTTTTATATTTATTTTCCTTACCTACATAATAGATTTTCTCTAAGGACCAAATAATAGAATGCAAGCAAAGCATACTGAAAACTTTTATAAATTCTATATAATATTATCACTTTTTAAAAAATTGTTCATTTATAGGCAAGCAGTTTACAGTTTGGAATATAAAATATGATCTTTTTATGTTTTAGAAAATAAAACTGTAAACTTTTGGGGACACTTTTACTTAGAAAATACATGACTACAACCAGTAAATTTCTTGCTTAAATTTTATTTTTTAATAAGATGTGCAAATGTGTAAGACCTAGAATATGTGTAAACTACCTCCAAATATTTTGCATTAGAAATAATTGATGTATTTGATATGAATGAGTGTGTGGTGCTTTCTCTATATTTCTGTGGATTATTAGATTCTCTGCCCTTAAGATTGATAAATTAACTTGTCCTCTGACCTTATTCTCACTGGTGCTAATTGATCTCACTTTGTTGATGGACAACACCCTTCTCTTAAAAAATAATTTAGGTTGCACTAATTTTATTCTCTGCAGAAATATGTAAAAATTTCCCCTTTATCTGAGAGTGATACATTCAAAGATTCCCACCAGATGCCTCAAACTACAGATAGTGCCTAGCCCTTTATCTACCATGATTTTCCTGTGCATACATACCATTGAGAAAGTTTAATTTATAAATTAGGCTGAGTAAGAGCTTAAGACCAGTAACCAATAGCGAGGTAGAATAACTACAGCACTATGCTGATTGCTTGACTGTGAGCTTGATAACTGGGAGGTCTACAAAGTCACTCATGAGAGGGTGGTGTATATAGCAGAAGCATACTGGAAGAAGGGAGATTCAAGTTTCAGGCAAGACACAGTGTGACAGAGTGAGATTCCATCATCTATTCTAAGAGCGGCCCAATGTAGATCACATGAATTATTTATTTCTGGAATTTTTAGTTTGAAATCTTCAGATGATTGTTGACTATATGTAACTGAGCCCATGCCAAATAGAACTGTAGATGGGAGGGGTACTGTATTCTTTTAACCTTTTATTTTGAATTGAGTTTTTTAAAAGATTTTTGTTTGTTTGTTTGGTCTAGGGCCTTCAGATTATATTGTCTTTTAAAAGCAATTGCCAGAGCTAAATATTGGATTGTTGATTTGAGCAAGTACATGGGTCAGTCTGTCCACCATCTGTTGACCTAAAGTAGTCCATTTGATCATTAGAAGGAGAAACGCTTTAGAACATAATGGTAAAACCATGGCCCTAGGGTCAGACTAAGAAAGAAAAGAAAAAGGAACACTTTTATATTGTTGGTGGGAATTTAAACTACTACAACCATTATGGAAATCTGTATGGAGAATTCTCAACAAACTAAAACTAGAAATTCACTCAACCTCAGGTATTCCCCTTCAATTATCATCCTGAAAGAATTAAAGACACCATATTACAGTGATCCATGCATACCGATGTTTATAGCAGCACAATTCATGATTGGTAAATCTTGGAAGCATCCTATATGTTCATAAACAGATAAATGGATACCAAAATGTCTATTTACCCACAATGGAGTACTTCTCTGCCATAAAGAAGGATAAACTTGAGTCATTTGTAGGAAAATAGATGCACCTTCAGACATAATGTTAAGTGAAATAGATCAGAGGTACAGCTGAAAATCATATGGTTTCTTTTCTATGAGAAACCCAAAATATAAATAAAGAGGAAAATAAAAGATAGATATAGAAAATAGTGAAATAGGTCTTTTACAAGTGGGAAAAAAACTAAGAGATGGAGTGAGGGGAGAAAGTAGGAAGTAGAAGGAATTGAAAAAATAATTGAAATGTGTTATATATGTGTAACAGCTCCCCATGAGGGATGTGATCAATAGGTCCTAGAAAAACGTACTAAAAGAAAATGAAAAATTTAAAAATATTTTTAAATAATAAATTTCCCTTTTGTCTTTGGAGAAACTCCATTTTAAGCCAAGTGCTTGCTAACTGTGATGTGTCAAGACTTGAGTGATAACCACCAGCAGATTAGCAGAGCTCCGGCTGTATCCGCAGATGACTGACAGGTAGACTATAAACTGAGGAGGGAAGACCTGTCCCAGATGTGGGTGGCACCAACCAATAGGTCTGTAGCCTGGACAGAATCAAAAGGGAAAGAAGAAGGAAGTCTTCTCTTTGCTTCTCTGTAGGGGCCCCAGCCTTTGCCATTGCCTTGGGGAACTCATCTCCAGTTCCTTCAGACTTACAATAGAGATGCTCCAACAAGGACTTGCAACATGGACTCACACAGGACACTGCAGTGAGCTCCAGGCATTTGACCTTTGACCGGATCCTCCAGCTCTCCAATACACCGGCCATTTTGCATTCTTCTAGCCCTGATTCTGCAGGCTGCCATTGTAAGCCTACTTAGCCTTTATATATATATAAAGGGAAGCAACCCTATAACCCTATACAGATCTTGTTTTGGTAGAATGCATCATTTAAGATGGTGAGAGCTGGGGAAAATTACTCAATGTATAAACTATGTATGTGACTGACAATGAAACATTCCCAGAACTCTTAGTTGATGTGTGAAGGAATTTCATCCAGAATGCAGTGAAGGAGACACTAGAGCCACAAAAATTCTCTTAGAGACACACACAATATCTCACTCAGAAAGCAAAAGTTAAAAAGAAAGCAAGGAAGAAGTTTTATGTATCCTACGTATATCTTAATCATTTTGGGGGAAAATTGCATAAATAGTACATACAAAGCAGCTGATGTAGATAACCAGCTCTGTCATATAAAATCGCCCTTCCTTTTGTTGTGTGTTTCCTGTGGCAGTTGGTTTGCGATATAAACATATATGCATCCAATTATGTTAATGATACTTCAACACCCTTAATCTCATCTGTTTGACTTTTCTTGATCTACTTCTTCAATTATTTAAATGATGGCGGCCAAGGATTCATATCCTGTATAACGTTTTTGTACTGTGAGGATCTTTTGAGAATGATCATTATTTTGTCACTGGGAAGTAATAATGCCCACCTAGTTAAGTAAATTGTGAATCGGGTTTAGCAGGAATCTTTCTCCTGAGTCAATTACATAGAAAAATACGTGCATTAAAGATATTTGATAGCCAAGTGTATCAGAGAACAAGGTCATTAGCCCAGGTCAGATAAAACCAAAGATGCTCTTGGGATGATATGAAGATGACTTGGGATGAAAGAAAATGAATCTGAGAATTCTCCCCTCCTACCAAGGATAAAACATAGCCTGGACCTGGTACTTACTGGAAAATATGCCTCTTGCCTATGATTTACATTTCTGGAGCAGAAGGGAAATTGTGGGAACAACGTGCTAGAGAAATTCAAGGGCACAATGATGCGAAAGAGTAAAAGATTTGGCCAATAGAATTAATACTAGATGAAGAGAATAACCTCTCTGTAAACTCAAATGATATAAAATGTGTTAGGTTCAAAGAGCACAAAGGAAAATCAAATTTAGTATTAAAAAAAGAACACAGTGGTTAGAAGAATAGGCAAAAAATTAACTTCATGAGCTCAAATTCCAGCTCTTCTACTCTTCCATTTGCTATTTACCCATGGTAAATTCTTCTCATAGAATTATAGACACTTGTATATCCGTGTGGAAATAGTCCTAGCTTAGATAGTTAACCAATGCAAAATACTAAGTTGTATCCATGGTTCCCTCCATGACTAATTTACAAATAGCAGCCTAAAAATAACAGGTCAGAAATAAATGAACATAGAGAACTGGGCCAGAAACATGGAACCAGATTGTAATATGACCCAAAAATCCAATTTCAGGCCTCAAGGGTTGGACTTAACAATCCAACTGGGAGTGAAGATGAGGTGGCCGAGAATTTAGAATTTTAGTGGCACTGCACCTCCCTCATAAGTGCAAAGTTCTGAGTTCGATCCCTGGTCATGGAAAAAAAAATAAAGCCCTAGGAGTGAAGATGAAATTAACAACATGTATATTTCCTTATGTTCACACAATGCCTTCTTACGAATTATACCTCTTAAATTTTATGAATAAAAATTCCCATTGCACAACTGAGAGGTTCAATCAAGGAAAATGGAATGACTTTCTTAATATTAAGAAGGATCAACATTTTGGTTATGATTTGTCAAGTAAATAATATACAGTTATGTGTTCATTATACCAATATAAAAATGATAGTAGTAAAGAAGACAGATTAAATATCTCCCCTCCATTTTTAGTGTGATAACACAAAAAATAAGCATGTAATTACTTGAATAAGTAGGACCACTTATTTGCTGTCAAGCATAGACGAGATTTCTTGGGTGGGGAGGTTTGGCATGAAGGTTAGTCTTGATTGTCAACTTGCTCACCAGGAAATTAGTAAAGCACACTTCTGGGAGGGAGAACCCTCATGGGTACCCTGGGTTGAGTAGTTTCCTGCCACCATGGCTTCTACCACAATGTGTCTTGTAGCAAACAGACCATGGATTGAAACCTCTGAAACTGAAGCCCAAATAAACCATCCTTTTCTCTAATTTGTTAATCTTGTGCTTTTGTTCCAGCAATGGAAATGGGATTAACACAGTTGGAATGGGACCTAGCTCTGTGATTTTTCTTGCTAGTTAGGAGAGAGTCTACTTTCATACTTTGGTAAGTACCTGAAAAATCTGTTGTAAAGGGAAGACTTTCTTTTTCTTATTCAAGAACTATAAAATCAGTTTAAGAACCATCTGAGAAATTGCCAGTCAGAAATCATCATCAGCAAATATTTCTTACTTGAAGTTGCCTGGAGTTTTATGTCTATAAAAATGTGAAGTTTGAGGATGCCCTGCAGAGTTAGCAGTAGAAAGTATTGGTAGAAATAAAGTTCATGAGTCTGTGTGGCAAGTATCCTACCTCTAAATGTGCTAAAGCTCTTAAAGTATAAAATAGCAAGCTCCAGTCTTTAACATCTCAGGTCTCGGCAGAAATAACACTTTCTATGTTAGTTCTGCTGTACTATTCTAAGGCAAATATTTCAGGAAACTAAATCCAAAGTTTTATCCAACAAGTGTCTGAATTACAAAATAAATTGAAATCATAGCTTCCCTGGGCCTTTTATGTTAAGACCTGAAATGAATGAAACTGTAAGAATTGATATTGTGATTGCAAATCTCCCCAAACCACAGGGAAGTCAAAAGTCCTTTATTCCCATATGAGATTTGCTTCTACTAGACCAAAGGTCTTAACAACAATAAAATAATCCTTCCAGAAGTACAGTGGCACCTTGGTTCACGAACTGAATTCTTTCCACAATTCTGGGGAAGATACCCAGGGCTGTGTTTAGCACCCAATGTGGAGTTCAAGAATGGAAGCAAAATTTTATGGAGTGCTTCTGTTTACAAACTAAGCTGTTTGCAAAGAGAAGAATTCATGAACCGAGGTATTACTGTACTTACCTTGCACAAGCAAGTGGAATTTCTCTAAGTCCCAGGGGCACACATCTGATTATTTCAAACCCATGGACAAATCACAAGGGATCCTAATGAGTACAAACACCAAAGTTGAGAAGAACCATTATGCATGCAAAATAGTCCAAAAATTTCCCAACTTACACATGTGGAACACTGGAGAATATATATTGGAATGGGAGTCAAAGGCATTTTATTAGGCAATGAAAAGTATAAATTTGACAAGTATCAACTAATGTTGTCCCAGTAATCAAAGGTATGGACTCAAAGTAAATGGCAACAGCTTTGGTGAAACCTAGATCCGAGGACAACATTGCTTCTTCAGTGTCAATACAAGCAATGGAATAGTTTCTCTTTTCCTGGGTGAACTTGACTGATACATTGTCCTCAACCCTCCTTCTCTATGCCAGCTTCACAGGGTCAAGACAAGATCTTAGGAAATGTAAGTGCCATTGATTCAGTCACAGCCCGCCTACCCCTGAACCTGCATTGTTTTAGGCTGACTCTGTTCTTTTGCACATTTTGATGAGTCTTGAAAGTCACTGCTTAATCATAGGATCTCTGGGCCTTCATTTCTTTGTCATTGTGATCAACCTTCTTTTCCTGGAGATGTGAAAAGAATTTTGATATTTCTCAGCCTATTGTATGAAGGAGTCATTGGAAGGATGTGAAGATCTTCCTTACAAATGGCAGTTTGGGTCTAGGAAATTTTCTTTCAAATCATTCTACAGATAGTCCTTGGCTTAGGATGGTTCAGTTTATAATTTTTTGATGCTACAATATGGGAAAGTAATATATGTATTCAATAGAAACTGTATTTTGAGTTTTGAATTTTGAACTTCTCCTAGGCTAGCAATATTCTGTGCAGTACACACAGCCAACCTAGACTTTGAGTCATCTACATAAGCAGGTAGGTAAACAACAGACACCTTAAAGAACAGTGGGTATGTTAAATGTATTTTCAAGTTCTGATATTTTTAAACTGAAATAGGTTTATAGGCCACAACTACATCATAAGTTGAAGAACATCTGTATTTTCATTTCTCTTGTTTTTTTCTGTGTTTAAATTGTGTTAAATAGCATTATAATGAGTCTATTGTACATCTTTTACTATGTGGCATTCTTAATAAGAAAAGGCGCAGTGAGATTAAACATTTTGACCAAATGTGTATACAAATAAGAGTAAGACCTTGTTCTATCAAACAATATTTTCTATGGAAAAATAACTTCTATCTTTAGCTCAAGGAGAAGCCTATGGAAATACTTACCACTGACAGCATTATGAGACAAAACTCCAGACTTTACTAAACTTTATGGCAAGAGCCTGGGGAACAGAGAAGATTCTAACACTACAGATAACATAGTTAAGACTGGAATCTCTAAATTTGCATTCATGCTGTGACAAATTCCATGCATAATAGGATTGAGAAAAAAGAAAGCATTGAAAATGAAATAAATCCTAAGTGACCTCGTGGCTAGAATTTGTAATTTTTTTCTATATTAATCTCTATTCACTTATTTATTTTATAACTCACTTTTCTGTCTCTTGCTATTTCTTTTCCTCCAAATAAGATTGTACAGTGTGACAGCTAGATACAAAAATCTTGAATTATATATGCAAATCCACACTTATCTATGACTGTTATCCACATCACATGAAATAGCATGGATTTGAAGAGCAATGATGGAATTAGAAAAACAGTTTACTACTTTTTAGCTTTGCTTACCTTAGGCAAGTTTCTAAGTGGCTCAGAAACTTCTGTTTTGATGTCAGTAAAATGAGGATATAACACACGACAGGGTTGTGGCAAGATAAAACATGACAGGTGGGATAAAGCATTAACACAGCATTAATAATAATACGGAACTAATTAAATTATCTGGGGAAATTCAACCTTTGGAACTTGTTTCCTCACCTGAAAAATAGGAAGAGTCACTCATTCCTAGAGTATTGTTGTTACGATTAGATTTAATATGACCAATCCCCTCTCTGCCCACCACTAGAAGTATAAAATTGAGAAAATGGACTGTCAGTGTCTCCATCCAACTCACACATCTTTAGCAAAATGAAGCAAGAGAGAAATTCAACCCAGAGAGCACTATTTTCATTAACTGTATTTCCAAATAATGAGACTTAAATGCCATTACTTAAATAGCTGTAGAATGATGAAAGTCTTGTCAATGATAAAAATCAAAAGGTTCAATGCACAGACTGTATTTCATGAGGAGTGTCCCTAAAATGAGAAGAGCCCCAAGACATATCTGTTGGGGGTTATAAAAAGCATAGTTTCTTTTTCATTTATGAACTTGTTAAGAGACAACATTTTAAAAATGCAATGGACATTTTTGACATTTAGGTTATGCAATATAACACATTCTATCAGAAGTCTTCAGAGACTTTTAACTTTAAATCCAAGAAGATTTTGTCCATCACTAAGAAAATAATCAAGGTTGTACACACAGATTCACTTCCAGTTATTCAAAAAAATTATTTTTTAAAAGAAATTATGAAATTTGAGTTTTTATAAATGTTATAAGCCAAAAGAAAAAGTAAATATGCAGGAGTCCATACTGAGATAGAGAAATGATTGGATAAACAAATAAGTAGGAGAGAATAGACCAATCTCTCACAGAAAATAATTCTAAATAAATTTATTACTTAGGATCTACCATAGCAACAATGATCAAGATTAATACCTATAATGACAAGTTAGGTCAAGGGAATGAGTCCTTGATATGCTGGGACAAGAATGGAAATTTACATTTGAGATTGTTTCCCCAAAAGCACACTACTCCAGTCATAAGAAAAACATCAGACAAATTTCATTAGAGGGACATTTAGTGAAATATCTGACAACTACACTTTAACAGTAAGTTCACCATAATCAAAGGAACTAGAAGTTGTCAAATGAAGAAAATTCTAAACAGACACGACCATTATATATATAATGTGGTGTGTTAGAATGGATTCTGAATCAGTATAAGACATTAGGTAAAAGGACAGAAAGCATGAATAAATTGTGGACTGTTATAAATAATAATATTTCAATATCAGCAACAATAAATGTGACAAATCACCTCGAAATTTAGTATAGTAAATATGAGAATTTACCACTATCTTCATATTAATATTATAAATCTAAAACTTTTAAAAAACAATCGAGATGTTAAAAATAAAAAGGATTAAGAATAATATGTTCATTTATAGGAAAATACAAAAAATATTATGAAAAATACATTCATTAATAGGAAAATAGTAACTTAAAATGTTAAAGAATGATAAATCTCAATTATTAAATTATTAGTGACCTAGTTTGTTATATTTCTCAATACAAACATAGACTTTTAGTTTCCAGGAGATGTAGTAATGATCACAAATTTTGACCTATTAAATCAGTCTGTAGAAATTTTTCCTAAGGAAAAGTAGAATATTAGGATAAAGTATATGCTCATATTTTGTTTTCTGCAGCCTTAAGAATTGGAAATAAAACAGTGTCAAGATAATTGTATTTTTCCTAAAGTGGCATGTTTAGAAAAGGCAATCACTAAAACATACTTTCAGATATAAATTATGATAACTTTCATATATATATATGTATATATACAGATATTATAAGGACTCTTCTTAGTAATTCTAACTAGATATTATATATAATCTCATATGCATCCTATATATAATAAATTTCCTTTGCCTTTTATTATTAAAGTACTCTTTTTTTTACATAAAGTTTCATTTTATACCCTAGGATTGTACAAGATTTCTGTTCCCCCCAATCAATTTTGAGAATAATTGAGGAATATGGTTTGAGTCCAAGATGTACAGATTTGAGTGTCAGCTTTGATACATTTTTAAAACATAAAAGCGTTAAAGTGATCTAGCTTATGTTTGCCTTTTATCTATTCAACATAATAAATGTTATTAGTAGTTACACAAATATTGACCTGTTATTTTTACTTGAACAAAATTGACAACAATGTATTTCTTTTTTTAATCAAAGTGCAGAGCTTCCCATTATTCCTTTCACTTTTGTGCTGCAGTAGTCATTCAGAAGGGTTTCAGAGGTGCAAATACCTCTAGGTGATTTGGAGTCTGCGAAGCAGAACCTCTAGCATGTTTCCTGAGGCCTCTTTGTCTCCTGGACTGAACCTTTTCTGCAGGCACCTAAGGCCTAATTATAAGCGCTCAATTTAAACATTTGTTTTCCAAGTACATATTGAACTCTGGATCAATGTCAAACTTTTTTCTGTGTACTGGGGAGACAACAAGTAGAAAAATCCCTCCCCAGTCCTTGGTACTGGGGACTGAGCCCAGCATCTTCACACTGAGATACAACCCCAGATATTATTTATTTATCTGTCTGTCTCTCTGTCTGTCTATCTATCATCTATCTCTATTGAGACAGGGTCTGACTAAGGTGCTAAGGTCCCTAGACTGAGTGCATACTTGGGATCCTACTATCTCATTGTCTCAGAGTGCTGAGATTACAGCTAAGCACTGAAGGCCCAGTTTCAAATCCTCTTCATCCAAGATATAAACCGGGGAAAGAGCCCTTGTCCCCAGTCTATCAAGATGAAGAGAACATGCCTCCCCTGTGATTTCTTAGCCACAAACACAAACTGAGTTTTCCAATCACACTCCCATTATCTGTGTGTCCTTCACACATGCACACAAAAACTGACATTAAGCAAAAAGTAGTCCCGAGATGGTGATATCATTATTATTGCATGATCAAGAGCAATTCCTGTCCAGAGGCAAACATTTTAATGCTAGGTCTATAAATAAATTTCCACTAAAAATAAACATATAACTTCATAATTTAAAAACAGCTAGGTAGATTTGCAAGGTAGAAACACTCCTCTCCATGAATGATAATGAATAAATACATAATTGTAAAATAAATCTTCAACACCTATACATACCAGCATTCAAACATACAAGAATGTTAAATATTTCAATATTTTAATAAATCACATAAGCAATGAAAGAAGGATAATTAAACAGGAAACTATAAAATTTCACAGATAATTACAAAACATAAAATACAGAGCTTCTACAACTTAAAAATATAGTACTTGAAATAATATATGTACTGGTTGCATGAAATGAAAAAATTAGACATTGATGGAAAATTAAATTACACTAGTATACCGGAAGATAGAGCAGAAAGAATAGCTCAGATGCAGACCAAGAAGTAAAACTCCAGAAATTATAAAAATTAATAATTCAGGCATGCTGGTACATGCCTATAATCCGTGCAGTCTGGAAGCCTGAGACAGGAAGATCTCAGATTCAAGCACAGCCTGGGCAACTCAGTGACTTAGGAAGACCCTGCTTCAAAATAAATAAACAAATAAATAGTGCTAGCCAACCAACTCCCTCTTGAGCCTCAACGCCAAAGTGCTTGTGCTGGACAAAGCACCCCAAACCCCAGCATCCTGCTCGGCAGGAAACTCGCTGCACTTGCCGGATGTTTTGCAGCTCACCCACTGTGTGTGAAACTTCCTTGTGCCTCCCCCTGACTTGGCGTGGTTCTGCTTCTGTAAGATTCTGCTCGCTCTCCCCTGAGCCCTCCCCCACTGAAAGCAGGATGTAAAAGGAGAAATCAAATCGCTTCCCATTGCCGAGGAACCTTTCTGGGCGCTAGCCCACCTCGGCCGCTGGGTATAATAGACGGGCTCGAATCCGGCTCAGAGCGTGGCGCGTCTCTACTGCTGAGGTAGAACCCAGAAGGGATTCATTGAGACAGTAAATCAGGAGAAAAGGACTGTAAGGAGATGGGTCCTGATTGCAGGAGGTCACTGGAGTGTGACCGAGAGGATGCGTTCTTGTCCCCAGCTCTTCCCTTCTCACTCTGCCTCTGATGACAGGAACAGCTTTTCTCCACTGGATCTTTCTGCCATGATGTTCGTGACTTGGAGCAGCCAAGCACAGACTGAACCTTGTGAACTGTGAGCAAAATAAACCTCTCCTCCTTAAGTTGTAGATGTCAACTATTTTGTTGAAGGGACAAAAAGAAAAGTTGCTAATAGAGAGATTGACCTGTATTAAATAAGTCAGTAATCTTTTTAGGAAAAGAAAGTTATCTGGAGAGAAATTATAAAAGGTGTGGCGGAAAATTATGAGATCTAAACTTTAATGGTTAAATGTAGGAGATGCCACAAAATGAGGACGGACAGAGAGAGCTGTACTACTGGTAAATTCACAGCGGCTACACTGGATTGTCATGGTATGATAGAAACCAAGAGTGTTGCAAAAGGACCAAAAAAGAAGAAGTAATATGCGGAAAGAAAAAATGCCTTTGGAATTTAGTAATCTGAAAGTGTCTGATGTATTTATTAACAGTGTTTCAGTTGAATGAATCCAGGAAATAGCCACTTTGGAATTAGTTGAGAGGTTAGAGGAAAATTAATAAATGTGCACAGCAAGTTGGAAAACTGTTTCAAGAACCTTGTTTGTTATGAAGGTAACTTTTGGTTCATAGAAAATTTTGCTTCAAGCTTTGGCATTCATATAGCTATGAGGATGGAAGAAAACGTGAGGCTTTTCTGTTTGCAAGACTAACGAATTGAACCTGCAGCCTCACATAAGCTAGGCAAAGATTCTACATGGAGCTACACTCAGCAGCCTGGCAATCATTTTTTGTTTGCTTGTCTTTGAGGTATTGGAGATTGAACCAGAGCCTTCACATTGAGTTACATCCCCAGCTCTTACTTACCATTTATTTATTTAGTACAGGGTTTTGCTTGTCTCAAAGTTGTCCAGGCTGGGCTTCAACTTGGGCCCTCCTCCTTCACCCTTAAAATAAGACTATTTATTATTTATCAGATGTATACATTCATATATATCTGTGTGTGTATGCATGAAGGTGAATGAAATATATAGACACATATATATTCCTGATAATATTATATACAAATAGAAATTATATATAAATATCCTATAGATACATAGAGTAGAGTTGGATCCTAAGACCCAGCTGAAAGTATTAGTGCTACAAAAAGTGAGGAATATGTTTCCTATCAGAGGGTTCTGAAAATATGGTTTTCACCCAAATGACAAAAGCATTGCTGCAGAATTTTTGCAAGATGGAAACCTTGAGGCTAGGGACCAGCAATCAGCAATTTAGCAATTCCTCTAGGTGACGTGATGCATGCTACTGTTGGAGAAATGTTGATCTATTATACAAAAGCAGAATTACGGGAGGCTGGTTAGTTAATGTGCTTGGTAGGTGGAAGCCAAGAGATTTCCCACTGATGGTTCATATTTTCTTAATTAAGAAGGAGGAATACCCCAAAGAGAGTAAAATATAAAATGAGTCATTCAAATTTTGAGGAGGGTAGAAATATTTCATTTGGGGAATATGTTGACCAGAGTAACGTACAATTACAGAGTACTGGTAGTATAGTTTCCTAGTGAGATCAATCCTGACTGAAGCTGATAATCATTGGTTAAGAGTGATAGAGGTTCTGCTCTGAGACTTTATCTAGTACTATTAAGGAGTTCGGATGGATGAGTGGGAAAAGCACATGACCACCCCTCCTGCAGTAAGTTTCTGGTGCTAGTGATACTAAGGTAGGTACAAGAGTGGTATTGAAACTGTAGAGTCAAAACTTCAAGTTTAATAAAAAAGTGAGTTGTAAGGTTAGCAAAACATCAAATATGTATTTGGTATTTATTGTTTTAAGATTTTTATTCACAAATTTTCACCGAATGCAATGTTTACACTCCTTGTGTGGAGTTGGTATACATACATGACACATCTTAAATCTTTTCTCCATCCCCTTTCCCTCCCCTCTCTCCCCTTCCCTCTATAGATCTATCTCCATACTTCCTATTATCTATTATTTATTTGGTGCTTTATGTAAAATTTACATTTCTCATATAGGAGAAATAATGTGATATAAATAGTATGGTCTCATTTTAGTCAAATGGCTCAAGTTTATCCTTCTTTATGGCAGAGTGGTACTCCACTGGGCACAAATACATTTTCTGTATCCGTTCACCTGGAAATGGACATAGGTTGTTTCCAAGACCTAGCCATTATGAATTGTGCTGCTGTAAATCTGAGTGTGCAAGGATCACTGTAATATGATGTCTTTAACTCTTTCAGGAAGAAACCTAGAAGGGGAATAGCTGGGCAGAATGGAATTTCTAGCTTTAGCTTCTGAACAATCTCCATACTGATTACCATAGTGGTTATACTAGTTGACATTCCCACCAACAGTGTATAACAGTTAATTTTTCCCTGAAGCCTTGTCAGCATCTGTTATGAATAATTGAGTAAAATTCGAGAAGAGCTGCTTAAATAAGACAGCTGATCAAAGGAGTTGTTTAACTTGTAGTTGGAGATTACATTAGGTTTTTGGAGTGAGGTATGGGAGTGAGTGTCTGAGATAAGGTGAAAGAGAAATTCACTGAAGATGAACAGGAAATTGGAAGAGTCATTTGTGGCACCAAGCCACCAAGATGGACTTCAAAGATCTGTGATCTCTTCAGTTAACAGCTGGTATGGTTTCCCTCCCATATTGAATTATGACCGGCATGGGTGACCATTGTATACTGAGGAAGAGTGTGGCTTCTGATGTGTCATTCCATTTACACTTGTGCTTCTCTTAGATGGCTCACACTCAGAATCTATTCATTTGCCATGAAGATCATCAAGCAGCTCTCCAAGGAAGACTATGTGTTGAGAAACATGTCCCATGCCGAAAGCCGGAAGGAACTCATCAGCCATGCGAGGAAGCCTGCTGGGCAGTGGATTCTTCAGCTCCACACACACCTTCAGAGGATTGCAGTTCTAGCTGAATTATGATTGAATCTCATGAGAAACTCCAAGGCAGAGCCATCCAGCCAAGTCACTCCCTAATTTCTGATGCGCAGAGCATGAGACACGGTAATAGATTCATTAGCATAATAGGTCACAACGTTTTAGAATAGTGTATCATATAATGACAGCTAACACACGCAACACCATGCAAAGAATATAGCCATGTAGTATTATTATAGGAAATAAATATGAGGAGGAAAAGAATAAACTAGATTGCCATCTTTGAAGAATATTAACCATTTTAGCAAGATTTTGAAGACCAAAAGCAAAAATGAAATAGTGAGGAAAGGAGTGGTATGAAAACAAGTAAAACTTTTAAGTGAGCATCTTGATAATTCTGCAGGCTTTTATTTTCTTAGGTTAATTACAGTTTAGAAATTCCACAAACTAAAGTCATACTTCTATCTGTATGAAAAGATTAAGACAATAATATTTATTTTATTTTAAGAACATTTACTAAAAATAAACACATTTATATTTCCCCTAATTTTCTCTTATCCCCAAAGGCAAGCTTAGACCAAATAATAGGCTACATAGAAGGACTTACACTAAGCTCTTTGGTATGCTAATGTTTTAATTTTAATTTGTGCATTGGAAAGGATGTGTTTTCCTGACTAGCTTAAAAAATGGCAGAGAAAAAACAACATTCATACCTGAGTATCTGACCTACGCATGTGAGACTAATTTTCTACAAAAGGAATCAGAGCAAGGAATCCTGGAAAGAGAGGAGAGTGGAGATTTGAGAATGGAAGCTACTTCCATTCTTCCATGCTGGAAGCTACAACATTCCCCACAGGAGAAGGCCCTATGAATGATTAGTTATTTTAGTACTTGTGTCCTGTTTAATTAAAAAAATCACTTTGATTTTTTAAATAATCTAACATACGTAGATTTTAGTTGTAAAACTTTTCATCATTTTTATCAGTTGAGTTTAACAAAAGCACCCCTTTGTCCTTGCACAGCAAGCCTTCTGAAGATAATTCTGTGCCTGAGTTAATATGTTGGAGAGATGGGTGAATTCACAGTCAAAAATAAATCCCACTATTTTTTAAAAGACAAAACTGTCATAAAATAGAAGTCAAGGGCAAGCAAGTGTTTCAGTGTAAATCATTTTTGCATATTATAAAATAAATTCTAGTGATGGTTCTTTCCTCTAAAAAGTAAATATCCATGAAAAGATAAAAATAAACTTATTTGTGTTTAAATTGTCATCAGTGAGTAAAAGAAAGGAGAGAAATTCATTTTACAAACAACGTAGTGACAGGATATGGGACAGGGAAGAAGGGAATGCTCTGATGCTTGCAGTTAATCCTTCGATTGCAGCTACATTTACTGTCAAAGTGGGAGTGATGGGTTAATATTGAAGACCTTCACCGTATGGCTCTGAGAAATGAGAAATCACCTGAACATTTATCCAGGAGTCCTTTCCAGAATTAATAACAATTATTTCATGATTATGTCAGAACAATATTTATGAGAATAAGCAAACATTGCACATGTTAATTTAAAGCAAAGTCTGAAAAATGTCTATTTAAATGAAGTTTATTACCAAAAGGAGACATAAGATTTTGTTTCTGTCATAGGAATTAAGTAAATAGTTTTAGAAATTCTTACCACAAGGAAACAACTGAAAAGCATATAGGAGATGTTATTTTTTTCCAGGAAACTCAAAAGGAAATAAACATGGATTTAACAAATACCTATTGATAAGACTTTATATACAAAATGAGACACAGGTGAAGATGTGAATTTTATTATCCACTGTTCCCAGGGAGCTAGTAATACAATGACAGATAGACATGGAAAGAATCAAAGACAGTCTAGGACCAAATGAAATAAACAGAAATAAACATGCTGTAGAACACAGAGACAGGGTCTATTAAAATAGTACATACCTTAGCCCATTTTCTGTTACTATGACTAAATGCTTGAGGCTGTGTAATTTATATACAAGAGAGCTTTGTTTAGCTCTATCTTATTTAGGTCATGATTCTGGAGCCTAGGAAGTCTAAGAGCATGGTACTGCTATTGGCACAGCATTTGGTGAAAGCCTTCTTGCTGGGCCATGGTATATTAGGGGGCATCAGAAACATGTGTATTCTATAGAACAGACATAAAGTTCTAGGAGAAATAGAGATGTAAAGTTAAATTATATAAGTAGAAACATGATTATTTTTTGTTAGTGTTTAAATGCCACTTTCTGAAATACTTCTTGAATTAATTCATCTACCCTTGAGAAACAGGCAACTACATCCTACCTTGTGTCTAGCTTTACCTTAGTATCATTCATATGTGGAAATATCTCAACTTAGACGCTAACAATCTAATTTTTGTAATTTGAGTAATTTTTAATTAATTTGTAATTTGAGTCTTTTTTAATGTATCCTTTTTTAAGAATGGAAATTTATTCTTACTGTGTTTTAAGTCTGACTCCTTTTAATAAAGACTGAGGTTAAACTTGTATGTATTTCAGAAAGAACGTCTTCATTCACTTCTCCATTTCCAAGCAATTGCAGCTTGGGGAACACATCGCACTCAATCCTGTGGAGAAAAATGAATTTCTGTACACGGAGGACATCTAAGAGATGTAATCAAAATATACACCTGAATGTTTAAAAATTTATTATAGTAAAAGACACATTGTTTTTTAATCCTGCCTCGAAGAACTCCCTCTCTCTTTGAACATACTTTCCCATTGTTTTTGCCACTTTGGGAACAAGTTCTGAAAGTCTGTTTTGTGAGTGTATTACAAGCGGTGATCAAAATTCGGTGAATGCCCCTGCTGTGTGCCAGGCTCATAAGAATATTATTCTGTGTCTTCATCTACCTTAGCCACCAGATCTGGCACTGTGTGACTTCTAGCTCTTCCTCAATGTCAAAATGACTATGAAAGAGAAATGTTTTGAACGTATTTAGGACATTGAGGCAGCCAGGACAGCACAATTAAAGTTTTGAAGGTTTAGGAAAAAGTTATTTTACTAAATGTTTATGGGATACATATTGATAACTTTTTACTCATTCCAAATATTATTAATTTGTACTTTCCATATGTTTTGACTGGAGTTTTATAAACACTACTTAGTATTTTCATGAATCATCTCTTGGATCATTTATTTTTCTACTATCAATTTTATGGATTAATTTCTACTTATTGTGATTTTATTTCTTCTGCATTCATTTTAAATTTGCATTTAATATTCTAATTTACCTGTGGAATCTTAGCTCATTCACTTTAAATTCTTCCTATTCTGAAATGTTAGCAGTGAAAGAGCAAATGTTAACCTATGGAGATTTCTTTGGTTTTTACCTAATGTCTTTTATCTGTCCCAGGATCTGAACTAAGAAACCACATTATCTTTAGATATGATTTCTCCTTATGCTCCTCTTAGCTATGACTCTCTAGGTTTTCTGGAATATCATGACCTTAACTTTCTTTTATGACATTGTGGTCAGATGTTTTCTAGAATGTCCTCAGTGGGAATTGTCTGGCTTTTTCTAATGGTTAGAGTGAGGAGACAGGTTCTGGAAAAAAAATGGCGCAAGTTAAGTTCAAATTTCATCACATGTCCATGGTATATACTACAAAATAACTCAATACTACTGCCATTGAACTTGGTCACCTGCATTAGCCAGTCCTTGCCAGGTTGTGTTACTGTGAAGTTGCTATCCTTTCTTCCTATTGTGCAATGCTTGGACTTATGGATTAGGGAGATTGTTACACCTCAATTAGAGCAGATGTTTTACTTCCCATGCAGTTCAAGATAATTTTCTAATGCCTGGGGATATGGATCAGTGGTAGAACACTTGCCTGGCATGTGGAAAAACTTAATTTTCTTTTCTGTTTTATCTTTTAGCCTACTTTATTTAAACATAGGGTCTTTTCATTACAGATAATTAACTTTGTACTGGGTAAGTTATTTTTATTGATTTCTATCTTTAAACATGTAGGTTAAAATGTACTTTTTATAATTTAGTGATTTAAAATTTATTGAACTATCCAAAATGATCTACCAATTTCATGTAATCCTTTTCAAAATCCTAATAATTTGTTTACAGAAAGAAGAAAAAACATTAAAGTTTGTATGGAACAACAAAGGACCCACAAAAGCATAAGCAATCTTGAGCAAGAACAAGCTGGACATATGTAATACTTCACAACATAATTAGAAATTTATAGTAATGAAAATAAACCCAGGTATATAGACCAATACAACAGAAATGAATCCATATGAACAATTGATCACTGGAAAGGGTACCAAGAGTATACAATAAGAAATAGTCTTTTCAATAAATGGTGCTGGAAAAAATTGGATTTCCACATGAAAAGGAATGAACTTGGATACATACCACACTATAAAACAACTCAAAGCAAAATATAATTAAGATGTAAGTGTAACACTTGAAACTATACACCTAGAAAAAAAGTAAGGAAAAACTTCATGATATTGGTCCTAGCAAGTAATTTCTTGAACATAGAATCGAAATCATAGGAAACAAAAGCAAAAGTAGAGAACAGGGCTACAAAAAACTATAAAGCTTTGTACAGCAGGAGAACAACTGAGTGAAAAGACAACCTATGGAATAGAAGAAAATATTTCCAAAACATGTATCCAATAACAAGTTAATATCTAAAATATATAAGCAGTTTAATTACTTAACAAATACTTATAACCTGATTAAAAATCCACAAATAATTTAGTTACCTTTCTAAAGAAATACAAATCAAAACCAAAATGTAATATCACTATTCCCATTAGGGTGGTTACTATATATTTTTTTAAATAGGTGTTGGTGAGGACATGAAAAAATTAGAATACCTGTATACTGTTGGTAGAAATGTGAGATGGTGCAGTCACTGTGAAAAAGAGCATAGAAGTTTCTCAAAAACAAAACCATATGATTTAGCATCCCATTTGTGGATATATAACTCAAAGAATTTTGGCTGAGGGTGTATTCAGTGGTAGAGTACTTGCTTATCCTGCACAAGGTCCTGAGTTCCATTGCTGCTGCTGAATTAGTTTTATAAAAAAATGATGAATAGCACACACACACACACACACACACACACAGAATTGAAACCATAATCTCTTAAGAGATATCTAATCTACCATGCTTATTGCATTACTCACACTAGCAAGATATGGAAACACTCTCAAAAGTGTTCATAAACAAATAAACTGATAAAGAAAAAGTGATATACAACATTTCCTGAAAGGTGGTATGTCACAGCGTGCAACTGTGGTAGCACAGAGGATGAAAAGTTTACTCAGATATGATGAGATTTCGTTCAAACCCTAAGGGGCCCAGAGTGACTGTCCCAATGAAACCATCCAGTGTGAGGGAGTTTCAAGGTTGCAGCCCCAAACCAAAACCTCTCTGGATTTATTGCAAGGAAATACAGGAAGAAAAACAATTTGGGGGAGCAATTATGTAAAGGAACAAGAAGGTCTTCTACAATATATTCTTTAGGTTAATCTAAACAGTTTACTGAGCAGGGTGAAGGACAATTTCTGAACCTAGAATGGTTCCCTAATCTGAACACCTTGCTGTTTTCAGCATGTGCTGTCTCCAGTTCATTGTGTTCAGGACCTGTGTACTTTTGCTCCACAGGCCCCTTTGTAACTTTTGAACATTCATTCCTCTTGCCAAGACGCCCTCAGTGATATGAAAGCATTATATGGCTCTGAATTAAAAGACAGAGAGCTCTCATTAATAGTATATAGTTAAGACTTGCTTTTTAAATATGTTCTGACAATCTCATTTTTTGATATATTTATTTTATTTACTGATAAGGTTATATTTGAGTCTCCTATTTTAATATTTTTTGTCTATTTTTCTTCAGTGTTGTTCCTACCATATCTTGTGGATTTTAATTTTTTTTAAAAGTATTCATTTATTTTCTCTGTTGATTTCTTAAGCACACATCTTAATGTACTTTTAGTTTTTGCACTAAGGTTAACAATATGCATCCTTAATTTTCTAGGCCTATTAATAAAATTGTACCTTTTTTGTAATACATAGAAATATTTCAACAATTTAGATGAAAGATACTTCATTCTTGATTCTAGGAGTCTGCACATATCATGGAAGATGGGATTCAGAGAGTAAAGAAAGAATCTGAGAAGGGAGACAGACCCACCCACTGACATCAGCAGTCACCTGGCTTCTACCTCCAACAGCAAGTCAGCTATACCAGCTCCATAATCCAATCACCTTCCAAATACAGGAGGCTTTGAGGTCCATTTCAGATCTAAACCATCACTCCCTCTCTTTCAAAAATTCAGTGATATCCAAGAATTTGCCTTTATTCACAAGTAGATCTGTGGATTGCAGCTTGATATCTTATACTGTCTCCTGTGAAGAAGGGATGAAAACAGAACCTGGTCCCTAAAATATTTCTACTCCCAATGAGGACACTGCTAGCAGCCACTTGCCTCTTTATTCTTCAGTGCCTTCAGATAACTGTTTTTAACATTTCAAGAATTTTTTTACTGATCTACAGAGGAGTCATTTTAGTAAGCTCTTGATCATTCCCTGGAGACATTTTAAAACTCTTCTGAACTTGCATTTGATGTCTAGTTTCTCCCATAGGAACACTGATATTTGTCAAAGGATATATTTTTGTTTGGAAAATACATCCTTAGGAAAAGACAGATATTTCTATTTTGTGCCTTAGAAAAGCCTTTCTATGTATTTAATCTTTCAGTAACTATGGGTTGCAACTTAATATGCATTAGATATTTTGCCAGATCTGTGCAGATATGATTGGGGGAAAGGGGTGGTACAGAAACAAATTACATGTATATTACATTTTAAAGTAGTTTCCAATTTAATGTATATTAAAAGAATATATATGCATTTCTTGATCTGTATATAGTGTATCTATTTTACATGCGATAATTTAGGGACATTGGTGAGAAAAGAATAGTACATATGAAACTCTGTATGACCCAGAAGTGGATAGACAGTGTTCCAAACTGTCCATGCTCTAATCTCTAGTGTATTTGACTATGTTGCCTTCCTTAGCATAGAGATTTTGCAGATATGATTAAGATTATACAACTTAAAATAAGGAAATCTTCTTGGATTATACAGTGAGTCTAACACCTGAAATAATCACCTAACTCCTCAAATACACAGAAGTGTTCTTGGCTAAAATCAGAGAAATGTTTGAAGCAGAGGAAATGTCAAAGGGATGCACCATTGCTGGCAGTTATGGTTTAGATCTAGAATGTGACTGGATCATGAGTACAGAGCTGAATGTGTTGTTAAAAGGGGGAGCTTGGTTGGAAGCAGCAGTCACAGTGGACGTGACCTGGAATGGTTCATCACCCATCCCAGAGTCTCTCTTCTCTCTCTGCTTCTTGGTCACTGCAGTGAGCAGCTCTCCTCCACCAGACCATTCCACCATGCCTTTCCTGACTTGGAACCAGTTGATCATAGACTGAATTCTCCTCTAGAAACCCTGAGCCAGAATAAACCTCTCCTTCTTTAAGTTGAGTGTAACAGGTATTGTATGCTAGCAACAGGAAAAGCAAGTAAGGCACTGGTTTTGGGGTTTTTTTTGTTTTTGTTTTGTTTGTTTGTTTGCTTTTGGTACCGGGGATCGAACTTGGGTCCTTCCACTTGCAAGGCAGGTGGCAGAACCACTGAGCTAAATCCCTGGCCCAGCTGGTTTTTAATATAAAGAAGAACATGAGCTAAAATATACAGGCACCCTCCAGAAGCCACAGGAATGAGACAAGGAAAGGATTCTCCAATACCTCTAGCAAAAAGCACAGTGCTGCCTATACCTTAATCTGTCAAATGAAAGCTGTTGAACTTCTTACCAATAAAACTATAGCAAAGTAATTCTACATGTTACTAAGTCAATCAATTGGTGAAAATGGTTACAGTGGTGTTAAGAGACTATGGATGGCTGAAGTCTTCATTTTAGAAAAGATGGTTTGGGAGATAACAGGAAAACTTCACTGACAAGAAATGTCTTAGTCTATTCAGGCTACCACAAACTGAGGAGCTTATAAACAACAGAAATATGGTATACACTGTTCTTAAGCCTGGGTAGTCCAAGGGGAAGTGTTGGGTCCTTGTTCCTGGACCTTTAGCTTGGGTCTTCCATGGTGGAGAAGGGGTAGAGTGGTTTCCAAAGGTATTAATTCCATTCATGAGCAATGAGAGTTCATGACCTGGTCACATCCCAAAGGTCTTCAGCTGTAAATACCATCTTCTTGGGGGATAGAATTTCAAAATATGAATTTGGGAGAGGTACAGACATTCTGTCCACAGCAGGACAACTTTGTATTGGTCCTCAAATATTGAGTAAAGAGTTTAAGTTTCATCTTGGAGATTGGGGAATGAAGGTTAGTAATGATAGTGGTAAACCTTCCAGACATAAGTGACAGGTTAAGTAGGTGGCCCAATTAGACAGTAAAGAATGAAACATTTTCAAGAATAGCTTGAGCAGCCTGTTACAGCATTGTTAGTGTCATCTTTATCTCATCTCCTAGCTTCTTTCTCATTTTATACCATTAAGTTTTTGCACAAGCAGAGCTGGAGGTCTTTTACACTCTCAAGCATATCCATCAGAGGATGACAGGTTCACTGAGGTGACATTATATATGTCATCTGTGGGAACAGAGAACATAAAATCAGAGATATTTGAATTCAAAAGGTAGATGTGCCTTTGACTGGCTCTTAATATCTGTGATTCTTACTCTGATATAACACAAATACCAAGTCAATTTGCCAAGATATATATTCTGTCACTATCTGCACAGAATTTGGGAAAAAGGCATTATAAATCCCTGTGTTAACAACTTTGTAGATTTATTAGCAACACACCGTTTTCTGCCCATTTCAACTTACTTCTCATGGAGTGGTCTTAACATCAGTATCATATGATCTTCATTCAGATGAACAAGATTCTCCTTTTATACTTAGTAGTTTATTTCTTGGCACATAAATTTTACAAGCAAGAAATCTTAAATCCATTCAAATATGCATAAAGCTTTGGCTTATATGTTGAGTATTCTTTGAGGCTTATATTTATTCCAAAGCAAACAACGTCAGTGTAAACATTTTTCCTAAAACTGATATATTTTTATCTACATCAGTTAAATCTTGTGTTTCCAGAGTCAGCCAACAATGGTCAGTGGGGAAAACATGGGATTAGAGACAGATTTTTAGCTCATGTTTTGGACGTGGCACTTATTAATTGTATACTGTGTGTGCATCATTTCCTTTTCTGACTCTGAATTTCCTCGTGGGTTAAATGTCTATCATCTGCCTCCCTATTTGGCTATGAAATCACTGTTGATGCTTTCATTACATGGGCCTCTAATCTATCAAACTCAGTCTTTTCATTCCCCCAATAAATACTATGTAAGATTTCATCCCTGCAGAGTTTTACAGTAGTTTTTCTGGCCTTCATTGCCTGTCCTGTTGCATACTCAACACTGACCTCATCCTGGCAGCATTTCAATATCCAGCCTAAGTCCTGCCGGCTGTTACAGGTTTTCTTACAAATACAGGCAATAATAAAAACCTTCTATGTGACAAGAACCGGCTGTGTCACTCATCTGATCCTTACCAATCACTATTTCTCTGTTGGAGGTGGACATTGGTTTTTTTCCACTTTAGATCCATCTTGAAAATGGAAACTGGATTGTATATTTCCCAGTATACATAATGTTTGTCAGGTTAATGTACCAAAATCAAAGCACTTTTTGAATTTAAAATGCGGATTTCTCAGGTCCTTGTGCAAATCTCTATGGTAATGGATTTGAAATAGGACTGAAGATGTTTTTAAAATTCCCTGTTGATATTGCTGAACAAGTTCTTCAACTACATTTTGAGAAATTTTTATTCTCATGTCAATTTTGTCTTTTAATATATAGTGAAAACGTAATTTGTTCAGAGACAAAAAGTTTACATCTGCATCTCCTAGCTATTAGTTTTATAACTTTGACCAAGTCATTTGATATCTTTGACACTTGAATTCTTAATCTATTAAATGAGTTCATAATATTTTCATTGGTGGTATGTAAAAGATTGTAGTTGTGTAAATATACTGGTTATTTGGTTAAATAATAAGTTGTACAATTAAAACTAAATTAAGTGTCAGAAATAGCTTTGCATAAAGCTCAAAGAATAATTTTGTATCACAATACTACAGGTATTCAAACACATTTTTATTAATTATGATAAAATAATGATGAATCTGATGATTTAAAAGGGAGATGGTAAATTAACATGAAATGCATACTCATATTTTCAACTTACATTCACCCATCTTTCTGAACTTTTCTCTCCTATGTGAGAAAACTTTTTCGAACAATTCCAGTGTTTTAGTAGAATCTAAAAAGTGTACAGTTATGTGTGGTTGAAGAAAATATTTGCACATATATTAAAGTTTCATCTACCAGTAATGGAGAACCTATTAATGCTTCAATGATACAAATAGCCCCCTGTGGAGTATGTGCCATAGGTTCACCACACCTGATCATCTGTTTCAATCAGGAACATGCTTTCAGTTTTTCAAAAAAATTGTCAAATAATTCCAAGCTTCTAATTTATGTTCATTTATTTCTCTTTCTGTTATAGATTTATTCTATTTTACATTTTTCTTGTCATTTTAATTTTGGAAGGAAAAGAAATGAAGGTTCAAAATATATTGCCATAAACAGAAACTCCCATCAACTTAAAAGAAAAAGCTCACAGTTTCTTTAATTTAGATATCATAAGGCTTAAGTAAACTTTTAAAAAAATAGGTTTAATTTTACTTTTCATATATTTCATTGTTATAAGTTCATGATATCTATTTACATTCATCTTGGGGAATTGGTCTATATATACCATGTGTATTATGTATAAAGTATTAGTGATTTTTATTCCCTTCTTTTCCCTCCCTCCCATCTCCCTCCTTTTCCAGATCCCTCCCCATACCCACTGTCTATTCCCCTGCCTGCTACTCCTTTTATTTTGCTCTGTACAAGTATGGATGTCACATGCACAGACACTGAGGATGCAGTGGATGAGGATAAGAAGAGGGGATGGAAACAAGGAGGTAGATTTCTTTTTTTTTTTTTTTGTATTAAATTCTTTTATTGGTACATTGTAGGTATAAAACACAATTACATTTCTCATTGGGAATTGTACCTTTATATAATGCATCTTGGTTCTTATTTTTTCCCCATTACTAGTCCTCCCTTCACCCCCTCGACCCTTCCCTATTTACAAAGACTTTATTTCCATTTTTTCCATTTCTCATCATCTTTCCTTTCCCTTCTTTCCTTTCCCCTGCCCCTCCCACTACCCCTACGCCTTTGGAACTTTTATTCCTAGGTTACATTATCGATTATTCATTCTAATCATTGGTACATTTTAGGTATACAATATAATGACATTCATCATTGGAAATTTGCACCTTTACATAGTCTCTCTTGGTTCTTATTTTTCACCCTTGCCCAGCCCTCCCTTCAATCCTCTATTCCTCCCTATTTACAAAGATTTTGTTCCTATTTTTCCATTTTCTCATATTAATCCCATTCCCTTCTATCCTTTCCCCTAGCCCTCCCACTTCCTTCCCCTTTACCCCTTTTCTTCCTATTTCACAGGACCTATTATATATTTAGTCCTTATTTACACTTTCAGTTTCTCACACCAGAGAAACTATTCGGTATTTATACATGTGTGTCCTATTTACATCACTTAAGAGTATTGCCTCAATGTGCATCCACTTAGCTATAAATGTCTCTAATTTCTCATTTTTTATGGCTGAGTAGTACTCCATTTTATAGAACAACCACAATTTCTTTATCCAGTCTCCAGTTGATGGGCATTTGGGCTGTTTCCAAGTTTTAGCTATTACAAACTGCTCTGCTATGAACATGGGTGCACATATATCACTGTGGTATGATTCTTTTAATTCTTTGGGGAAGATACCCAGCAGGAGAATAGCAGGGTCAAATGGGACTTCCAGACCTAGTTCTTTGAGGTATCTCCATACTGATTTCCACAGTGCTTGCACCAGTCTACACTCCCACCAGCAGTGGAGCAGGGTTCCTCTTTCCCCACAGCCCCACCAGCATTTGTTATTGGTTGATTTCATGATAGCAGCCATTCTTTCTGGAGTGAGGTGGAATCTCAGCCTTGTTTACATTTGCATCTCTTGAATGACCAGTGATGTTGAACGTTTTTTTCATGTATTTATTTGCTATTTCTACTTCTTTGTTTGAGAAATGTCTCCTCATTTCAGATGCCCAATTTTCGACTGGGTCTTTAAATTTGGGAGGTCTGATCTTTTTAAGTTCTTTATAGATTCGAGATAGTAGACCTTTGTCTGAGGAAAAGCAAGTGAAGATTTTTTCCCACATTGTGGGTTGTCTCTTCACACTGCTGGTGGTTTCTCTTGCTGTGCAGAAGTCTTTTAATAAGAAGAGATCCCATTTGTTGATTGTTTGTGCTAGTTCATGGGCAACTGAGGTTTTGTTCATAAAATCTTTTCCTACACTGATGTCTTCAAGGGTTCTACCTAACCTCTGTTCCAACTGGTTCAGAGTTTCTATTTTAATATTTAGATCTTTAATCCATTTTGATTTTAGTTTAGTGCAAGGTGAGAGATACAGGTCTAGTTTTAATCTTTTGCAAGTTGAAGCCCAAGTTTTCCAGCACCATTTATTAAAGAGGCTATCTTTCCTCCAGTGTTTGGCTCCCTTGTCAAAGATGAGATGGCTGAGTGTGTCTGGGGTTGTTTCTGCATCTTCTAATCTGTTCCACTGGTCCTCAAGTCTGTTTCTTTGCCAGTACCATGCTGTTTTTATCACAGTAGCTTTGTAGTAGAGTTTTAAATTGGGGATTATAATACCCCCTGCCATGTCTCCGTTGCCTAGAGTTGCTTTTTCTATTCTGGGTCTCTTCTTGCTCCAAATGAATTTTTGGATTGTTTTCTTGAGGTCTATGAAGTATACTGCTGGGATCTCAATTGGAATTGCATTAAATCTATATAGCAGTTTTGGAAGTATGACCATTTTCACTCTATTAATCCTTCCTACCCAGGAGCAGGGGATGTCTGTCCATTTTCTGATATCATCTTCAATCTCTCTTTTCAGAGTGCCATAGTTTTCAGAGAAGAGGTCTTTGATTTCTTTTGTTAGGATGATTCCTACGTATTTCAGTTTTTTGGATGCTATTGTGAAAGGAATAATTTGCCTTATTTCTCTCTCAGTGAGTCTGTCATTTGTGTAGAGGAATGCTATTGATTTTTGAGTGTTGACCTTGTAACCAGCTACTTGACTGTATTTGGTTATTAAGTCTAGAAGACTTTTGGTGGAGTTTTTGGGGTCTTCTATATAGAATATCAGGTCATCTGCAAATAATGACAATTTGACTTCTTCATTACCTATCTTTATTCCTTTTATTTCTTTCTCTTGTCTAATTGCCATGGCTAATGTTTCCAGAACTATATTGAACAAGAGTGGTGATAGTGGACATCCTTGTCTTGTTCCTGATTTTAGTGGAAAGGATTTCAGTTTTTGACCATTTAGTATGATATTGGCTGTTGGTTTTTCATCGATGGCTTTTATCAGTTTGCAGTAGAGACCATCTATTCCAATTTTTTGTAGGGTTTTTATCATAAATGCATGTTGGATTTTGTCAAATGCTTTTTCTGTGTCTATGGAGATAATCATATGATTTTTGTCCTTGGCTCTATTGATATAGTGTATTACATTGATTGATTTTCATATATTGAACCATCCCTGCATCCCTGGGATGAATCCCACTTCATCAGGGTGTATGATCTTCTTGATGATCTTCTGCATTCTGTTTGCCATTATCTTATTAAGGATTTTTGCATCTATTTTCATTAGTGAGATTGGCCTATAGTTCTCTTTTTCAGTTGGGTCTTTCTCTGCTTTGGGGATCAAGGTGATGCTTGCTTCCAGGAATGAATTTGGGAGTATTGCTTCCCTTTCAATTTCATTGAAGAGTTTAAACAGTAGTGGCAGCAGTTCCTCTCTAAATGTCTTGTAGAATTCAGCAGTGAAGCCATCAGGGCCCGGGCTTTTCTTAGTTGATAAGTGTTTAATTACATTTTCAATTTCATTGGTTGAAATTGGGTTGTTCAGAATTTTTAGGTCTTCTTCGTTCAACTTTGGTAATTCATATGTATCTAGGAATCTGTCCATTTCTTCTGTGCTGTCCATCTTATTGGCATATAGGTTCTGGAAGTAGGTATTGATGATCCTCTGGATTTCTGCTGGGTCTGTTGTAATTTCATCCTTTTCATTCCTAATTGCATGGATTTGGGCCTTTTCTTTCCTTTTTCTGACAAGAAAGGTTTGTCAATTGTGTTGATTCTTTCGAAGAACCAACTCTTGGCTTCATTGATTTTTTGTATCATTCTCTTAGTCTCTATTGCATTGATTTCTCCTCTGATCTTTATAATTTCCTCTCTTGTATGAGCTTTGGGGTTGTCCTGCTCTTCTTCTTCTAGAAGCTTGAGGTTCAGCATCAGGTTGTTTAATTGGGCTCTTTCTGTTTTCCTAATATGTGTATTCACTGCTATGAATTTCCCTTGCAATACTGCTTTCATTGTGTCCCATAGATTCTGATATGTTGTATTGTCATTGTCATTGAATTGAAGGAACTGTCTGATTTCTTCTTTAATTTCCTCTGTGACCCATTGGTTATTCAGAAGTGTGTTGTTCAATTTCCACATGTTTATGAAATTATTTGAGTTTCTTTTGCTATGGATCTCCAATTTCATTGCACTATGGTCTGATAATGTACAGGGGATAACTTCAATTCCTTTGCACTTACTTAAACATGTTCTATGTGTGAGTATGTGGTCTATTTTTGAGAATGACCCATGTGTAGCTGAGAAGAATGTGTATTCTGATTTTGTGGGGTGGAACACTCTGTAAACATATGTTAAGTTCATTTGTTCACGAGTTCGATGGAGTTCTAGTATTTCATTACTTATTTTTAGTCTAGTTGATCTATCTATGTGTGACAGTGGGGTGTTGAGGTCCCCCACTACAATTGTATTAGTGCATATATGACTTTTCATGTCCGTTAGTATTTGTTTTATATAGTTGGGTGCACTAGTGTTTGGTGCATAGATATTTATGATTGTCATCTCTTCCTCTTGGATTGTTCCCTTTACAAGGATGTAGTGTCCTTCTTCATCTCTCTTAATCAGTGTTGGTTTGAAATCTACTTGATCTGCAAAGAGGATAGCTACTCCTGCTTTTCTTCGGGTTCCCGTCACATGGAATATTGTTTTCCACCCTTTAATTTTCAATCTATGAGTTTCCTTTTGAATGAAGTGTGTTTCTTGTATGCAGCATATTGCTGGGTTTTGCTTCTTGACCCATTCTGCCAGTCTATTTCTTTTGATTGGTGAAGTGAGACCATTAACATTGATGGTTATAACTGAAACGTATTGACTTGTCCTTGCCATGACTTTTTCTTTTTATTGGGTTCTCCCCCTTTCCATTTAATTTCTTGTCATGCCAGATGGGTTCATTCTGCTTTGCTTCCTGGGGTTGTGATCCTCAATGTCTGTTCCTAGGGTATTTTGTAAAATTCTTTGGAGTGTTGATTTGGTATTCAAGAGGTTCCCAAGGTGCTCTTTGTCACAAAAGTATCTTATTTCTCCATCCATTTTGAAAGATAGTTTTGCAGGGTACATCAATCTGGGTTGGAGGCTGTTTTCTTTTAGGGCTTGGAATATGTCACTCCAAGGTCTTCTTGCCTTGATGGTTTGTGTTGAGAAGTCTGCTTTGATTCTGATGGGCTTTCCTTTGTATGTGATTTGCTTCTTTTCTCTGACTGCTTGGAGAACTTTGTTCTTCTGTTGTGTTTCTGAAATCTTAACAATCATATGCCTATGTGTAGATTTTTTTTGATCAAGGCTATTTGGAGTCCTATATGCCTCACTTATCTGTATGTCATGCTCTTTTCCCCTGCTTGGGAAGTTTTCTGCCATTATTTCTGTGAAGAGATTTTTTTATGTCATCTCCACTCTCTCCTGTTTCTTCACTGACTCCAATCAGTCTTATGTTATTCTTCTTTGCATCATCTAGCAGCTGCTGGATTGATTTCTCATGTTCCCTTTTAATTTTCAAGCAATTTTTCTTTTCTTGGTCACTAATTGCAATCTTATCTTCTATATCTAAAGTTCTGTCCTCACATTGGCTCATTCTGCTGTGTAGACTTTCAATGGAGTTTTTCATCTCCTGGAAATCTATTTGCATCTGTTTTATGGATTCCATTTGTTTCTTATGTTGGGATTCCATCATGTTCCTCAGATCCTCTCTAGATTTATTAATCATGTCTTGCACTAGGGGCACAATTTCTCCTGTTATCTGAGAAATTATTTCTGATTTCATTTTTTCCAGATCCCCTTTTGTTGCCAGTTCAGTGGGTCCAGGTAGTTGAGTATCAGAGTGTTCCATCTCATTTCCCTTTGGGGTTGCTGTAGATGATCTGGAAGTCTGGTTTTGAGACTTATTTACGTGTTTTCTCATTTTGGCTGGGGCGGCGCTGTTAGCACCTACACGGATTACCTCCTCTGAGCTGGAAGAGGTGGGACAGGGGCTGGGAGCAGCGGGAGGGATAGTGGCTGGGAAGCCCCTTCCTCTGGACCAGGAGCAGTGGGATGGTGGCTCAGAAGCCCCTACCTCTGGGCCAGGAGTGGTGGGAGGGATGGTGGCCCAGATACCCCTTCCTCTGGTCCGGGAGCAGAAGGAAAGAAAGTGGTCCAAAAGCCCTTTCCTCTTGGCTGGGATCAGCAGGAGGGATGGTGACTGGGAAGCCCCTTTCTCTGGACCAGTAATAATGTGATGGCGGCTTACAAGCCCCTACCTCTGGGCTGGGAACAGCGGGACTCAGTACCTTGGTCTGGTGGTCTGGTGTCCTCTGCGTCTTTGTAGTGTGGAACCAGGTGTCTGACTGTCTGCAGCGGGGTGATTCGGCATCTTCCGCACCACTCAGGACCTCAGTAGGGTGTGCACAGACCTGCCTGTCTGCAGCGGGATGATTAGGCATGTTCTGTGTGCCTCAAAATACAGCTTTCTTTTGCCCCTTTAATATTTTTCTACATATGTAGAGATCCCAAAATTGATGTGCAAGATCCTTTATGGGGTTTTAAAAAACATATCCACTTATTCATTTGCTTAGATGTTCACCCATTCATTCATGAACACATGCCACTATGCTATGTGGACAACATAGACACATTATAAATATGGCATATCACTCACCTGGTGTCATGGCACACACCTGTAATCCCAGCACTCTGGGAGGCTGAGGCAGTAGGATGGTAAATTCAAGCCCAGCCTCGGCAAGTTAGCAATTTACTGAGCCCCAATCCCCAGTACCACCAAACAAACGAAAAACAGCACATGACTATAGAAATAGAGTAAATACGTATGAAGATGTTCATGAGCTATACCCTAAGGGTGGATGTCAGAAAGATTTCACAAAGTAGATTAGCCTGTGCTGCGTCCTGAGGGATGTTTGGAAATGGGAGAAATAGCCACAAATATCAAGCCCAGAGAGGTGAAAGGAACGATTGAGTGAGATATCTATGTGAAATACCCTTCTGCTGACATATTTCTGGAAAGCGTTATGTCAGGAGCAGAAAGTAAACAGAGTATGTTGCCAGACAAACATGAACTTGGGTTCTTTTGCTGCTTGTTCACTTAGGTCTGAGATAATCCAGCAGAGTTGGTTCTTTTATCTGTTAATGGGAATGTTACCATTTCTTCATTGGTTTTTGTGAAAATTAAATGAGATTAGATATGCAGACCCTTGGGCACCCCTTGGCCTATCACCACCCTGCCCCTGGATCTGCATCTCTAAGAGGTAGGAGAGGTTGGACAGGCGTCCCTCAAGCCCTCCGTTGCCTTCACTCTGTAGCATGTGCAAGCTGTTGGTGCCACTCGCTGTGCAGGGCTGTGGGGTGGATGGACAGCGGGAAGCGCCTCAGAGAAGCTGCTCCGGTGCGCTCGGCAGGGCTGTCAGGAAGGCGAGAGGGCCGGGGCATCCGCAGAATCTAGACCTTAGGGTGGAGAGAGACAGGACGCAGGGAGGCTGTGCTACTGTGGGTTTGGCTGTTGCTGGTAAGGCAAGTGGTCAGATTAAGAAGCAGAAGCCGCTCAGGATTCAGAAATGAGGTGTTTAACCTGGACGGGGCGCAAAAACACCAGGGGGAGCAATATTTTGACTCTGGAAATTTGCTTTGGTTCCACTGAGAACCAAAAGAGCTTAATGTTTTCTTTGAGTTGATGGGGGAAGGGGGGCTTCTTTATTCTTTACATCATTGTAGCCTGAAAATATTTCCAGAGAACAGGAACATACTGGCACCACACGGAAAGAGTTTTACTAGCATCTCAGGGCTGCTTAAAACCCGTGGAGGTAGGCAGGCTCTTAGGTGCTCTGGTAAGAATGGACAGGAGTCCATGCAGAGCTCCATCAAGCTGGGCCTTACGGGCTCTGGGGCCCTGGACACATCTAGACTTGGGGAGGGGCCTGCCGAGCTGGGTCAGGTCCTCAGCTACCGATCAGGATACGAAGTGACTGCTGTGAGTGGAGGGAATCTACTGCCTCGCTCCCCAGATAGTCCTGTTTTCAGAGAGGAAAAGCAGATACTCCTGAACCACATCTCTTCTTTCCTTAAAGGAGGTGTTGTGTTCTTTCTACTCTTTCAGTACTGAGCTTCTGCATCATTACCTCACTGAAACGTTTGCAGGTAATGTCAGGGAAGGCATCTTGTTTGCCAGACCTAAAGGTGACTTCACTGTCCTCATAGAGAATTGTGGTGGTCACACTGAAGACCACTTCCTCTGTGAACTATTCATTCATTCTTCTTTCCCAGGCTTGAGTAATACAATCTCTGTGTTACAATTTCTCTCCCTCTCTCTCTCTCTCTGAACTATAGAATCCAGCTTCTTCACTTCATGTTCTGTGCAGTGTGTGTGTGTGTGTGTGTGTGTGTGTGTGTGTGTGTACCCGGGTATTCCTTAACCACAGGGATATGTTCAAAGAAATACATCAATAAGTGATTTTTGTCACTGTGAAGACATGATAGACAAACTTACACAAACCTAGACAGTAAAAATCAATCATTTGATGTGGCCTTTGATCAATCAGGAGATGGAGGAGGGACAATTGGCTAACAAGTGATACTGTCTTACCTGGAGCTTTACAAGTAGGAGGTGGCGTATACTCTGAAATAAGATAGCATTATAGTACAGCACATATCCAAATCAGTAATATATACAGTTCTTTATTATCATGATTAATATAAACATATGAGAAATGGGGATCTTTTTCCCCTTTTAGTATTTTCCTTTTTAGGACATCCATAATGTTAGACAGAACATGAGGGGAATGAGGGGAATCAAGTGGTTTCTCAAACCCTGGCATTGGCTCAAGACTAGAAGAGCTGTGCAGAGAGAATCCAGACCACTGAGCCATGACTTCTCAGAGCCCAACACTACCCTTGCTGTCCTGGCCACTAACAAGCTTATTTGCTTAGCCCTTAGACGTGTCCACACCAGTGTGCTGGTGGAATATTTGTCTGAAACAGACACAGACTCACCTGCCTCTGGAACACAGCAGATTTCTCCCACATATTCATCCAGATGGATCTATGTTTTAAGGAAAAGTGTGTGTGGGCAGGTGGAAACATCTGTTAGGAGAATAACTAAGAATCTTCCCAAGATCTGCCTCACACTAGCACAGGAGTCTCCCACCTGCTTAAGATTTTACAAGAACTGACTAATTTTCCATGCCTGATGAAGGCCTACTTTTTAGGGTCATTTAAGCTTTTGAATTCAGAACAAAACTGGATTAACCCTGAGAAATATATCAAGTCTGTCCATTATTAGTAAGGGTCTACTTTGAAAGAGCACATTTTAACAAGCAATCAGAAAAGTCTTACACACTTAAAATTCTGCAAGCAGTGGTCTAATATTTAACCCTTCAGCATTATTCTGAAATGACCTAATAATCTCCTATTGGCTCTGATTGATCCCATATCATATTCCCCAGCCCAATAATAGGGTCCCAATCTTCAGGAAAAAGCCTGATTTTTGTAAGAAATGGGACAAGGTCTAGATATCAAAAGAGTGACAGGTTCAGAGAAATAAACAAACAAAACATCTAAAGTATTTTCACATGAAATATTACTGTTTTGTCTAACTCAAGTTAATTATTGGTGATACAATATAATACTTTTGTCAATTTGTACCATGTCCCAGGTACTTGTTAAAAAATAGCAAATTTCAGCTTATAAATTTCAAAGTTATTATACGTTTAGATTTTTGTCCCTCTTCAGTTCTGCCTAGAAATATCTTCCATTATTTCTCTGGACAGTATTTCTCAACTTTGGGCACATATGGGAATCAACTCAGGAGGCCCAATGGAGATCCAGCTATGTATCAGCTTCATTATATCCTCCCTTGAGTTAATGTTTTTGTTTTAGTTTCGTTCTTTTTGTTTTGTTTGGCACTGGGAACTGAATCTAGTGCCTCCATACTAAACTACACTCCTAGTCCTTTTTTATTTTTAATTTTGAGAAGTTGCTAAATTGTCCAGGCTGAGCTCAAATTCATGATCCTCCTGCCTCATCCTCCAAGAGAGTTGGAATTACAGTTATAATCCACAACATCCTGCCTAACACTATTTTTTGTTTTATTCCAATACGATTAAAATAATTTGTAAGTTTCTGAATTTTCATAGCAATCAATTTGTAATTTTATCACTTTTCTCAAGTATATGTGCGGTGCGTGTGTGTGTGTGTGTGTGTGTGTGTTCTTTCTTAGATTCGAGCTTCATGAAGGCCTCTTGTGCTGAATTCATTTAGCATCACATACGTGGTTTTCTCCAAATCATCTTAATTTGGGGCCAACTGCATTCACTGTGTTCAAAGGCCTCTGGACATATTGAAATGTGCCAAGGGGGGAAAAAACTAGAAAACAAAACACATCAAAAAAGTGACAGAGTATAAGAAAGCAATTAATAGATAACTCTAACCCAATTCTGTGAAGATCGTGAGGTCTGCAGGATGCAAATTGGTACAGTGATAGAATTCCTGGGTGGAATTCTGTCTCTACTATCTAATGAGTAGCTTTTTTTTTGGTACTGGGGATCAAACTCAGGACCTTGCACTTGCGAGGCAGGCGGCAGAACCACTGAGCTAAATCCCCAGCCCTTCTACTATCTAATAGCAATGTTTTGGACACATTGTTTAATTGGTTATATTTTTAAAATCTATAAATGATTACACTAATTATCATGCTGGCTGTGAGATAAACATTTAAGTCACTCCGGTACAGAAAAACTTTCAGTACACATCCATCGTGTGTAACTTTCAGACGGTTAGTCAGGCAGAGTGTGATATTAACACATTTAATCTTTCTGTGGAAAGGACATCACTGTAGTATTCATCAATCAGTGATCCAGAACACCTTTTTATATTGGAAAATTTAACTCTTTACCCTGTCAGTTAATCCTTTCTCACAAGGGGATATCTTTCATTATATTTAGCAAATAGAATATGCCTATTTAAGATATTTGTTTCTTTGAAAAAAAATTAATAATGTGTTTCCAATTTCTGAGTAATAATTGGAATGCTAATATTCTAATTATTTTTGATGGAGTGAATTACAACAGAACTGACAAACTGAAGGGAAATTATAAAAATTTATATTACTATTTTTTCTTTTGTCCACAATATTTGCCTCAGGTAGCTAGAACCAGTGCCTACAAATCTCAGTATTTAACTAACAAATCTGATTGGATTTCTCTCAATTTGTTCATAAACATTTTGTAATCAGTGGATGTTATTCCATTTAGATCTTCTAATTAAATAGTGATAATAGTCAGATTTTATACTAAATCCTTGGCAGCTTTAAAAGTATATATTTTGTGTATGTATTAACCCTAATACCTTATATAGTGGGCCCTCAACTTATGACTAGCCCAACATACAAACAATGTGGGTTACAACCACAAAAGGATAAAGCGCAGATAATACAAGATGGAATTAAACCAAAAGGAAAAGAATTTTAGCTTTAAAAAGCATTGTTAATCAACGTTCTATTCAAACATATGCTGAAATTTCTTTGAATGTGTCCAGGTGTCCATGTATCAGCAAATACTGTGTGAAATTACTAGCTTTAAAATGATCTCCCCAAATGTGTATTTTAGCTGAATCTATATGTGGTAGCTACACAGAAACATAGAAACATGGCTTGAGTATATTTAAATTTTTCATAAATATAATAAAATTTAAAAAAACATTAAAAATGTAGATGAAATATTTCTTTTTGCATTTTAATTTAATTTTTACTAGTGCATGGAAATATTAAAATTGTGTGTATTTATAGAGTGCCACATTTTGATACATGTATAGATTGCATATTTTTAATTTCTATTAGCAGATAGTTACAGTACCTATGGTCACATTCATCATGAGGAGTTGATACACATGCCTAATACGCCTTAATACTGTTTATGTCCTTTTCTCCTCCTTCCCTTCCTTGATTGGTCCCCTTCCCACGTGCAAAAGATCAAGTTAAATAAACAAATCTTTGCACTTGTGATAAAAACGCTTCGGTATATTTTTCTTTAGATTTGTAAAATGTACAGTACGTTATTCTCCTCTGTAACCACCCTACTATACAACAGCACATTAAAATGTCTTGCTCCTGGCTAACTTTATTTTTATTTATTTTTGGTACCGGAAATCGAACTCAAGGCCTTGCACTTGCCAGGCAGGCAGGGCGCCAGTGAGCTCATCCTCGGCCAGACCCTAAATAACTTTAACACAGCACCTGTTGACCAACCTCTCCCTCTCCTTCGCTCCCTCCTTGCCCTGACCTCTGCTCCTCTCAACCGCCAGGAGCCCAGCCTTTAGATTCTTCTTCTGAGTGAGCTCCTGCAGTGTTTCCCTCCCTCCCTCATTCCACTTTACATAATGATCTGTACTGTACTTCCAACAACCCTGAGCAAAGGAAACAAGACCTCAAGTACTGTATTTTGGATGAACTAGAGAATTTGTTGCTGGTAGAGAACACGGTGTATAAAATGTCTCTTTGGAGTGAGGCTCCTGTAGTGTAGTGGTGAGGAGCAGCAAATTTCCTACTCAGCAACATTAACACTACACAAAATTATTTGAAATGAGCACCATTAAATCGTGTTACTTAAACAAAGGCATACAGGTCATGGAGAAGCACTTATGCAAAAAAATCCTCCTAAACATTACGTAAGAATAGGGGGAGTCTGATATTTTCTCCTAGGCTTCTTCAAATGTGAAGCCCACTTAAGAACATTGTTGATAAAATGAAAATTCAAACAATTCACTGGTAGCAGTTGCAGTGTTGAAAAACATACTGAAGGACCTCTGTAGGTAAAAAGAATGTGATCCCAAACAGAAATTATAGTAATTAAAATTCCCATGAAAAAACAAAGAGCACAGATAATGTTAATTATGTGATTAGGAATAGCAGGATAAGTACCTATTTTCTTTCTCTTCTTTTACATGATTTAAAAAGCAATTACATAAAATAATACCTGCATAACTTATTGTTGTGATGATAACATATGGAAATGTAATGAACTTGCCAATAACAACAGTGTAGTCAGTGGGAGTAGAGCTTTGGAGGAGGAGTGAGGAGACTTAGGTTATTGAAGGAACTGTAGGAGATGGAACTCCAGCACAGGGAAACAAAATAAAATAACTAAAATGTCAAAGAAGAAGCAAAGCATAACAAGCTATATAAATATTCAGTATATAATCACCATGTTTTATTCTCTCAGCTTCTTCAATAATATAAAGATTTAAAATAATAATTATAGTGGACTTACGAACTCAATTTGTTCTCCAGGGCTGGTTGTAACTCAAGTTGGTCAGTTGAAGGCTCAGGCTCCTCTACACAGCCTTCAAAGTCTCTCTCCTGTGCACAGACAGATCTCAGTGTCCTTAGAGAGACACTGGCCCAGGATTTCTCACTTAACCCCACACAGGAAAGGCTGTTGTTATGCTCCTTCAGAACTCTTTAAAGGTTAAATCTGCATCTGAGACCATCTGAAAACACAAGGCGCTGGCATTTAGGTCATAACTCAAGACTTTGGTCCTAAGTTAAAAGTAAAATTCTGGTTGTAACCCACGTTGTTCGTATGTCGGGCTAGTCGTAAGTTGAGGGCCCACTATATAAGGTATTAGGGTTAATACATACACAAAATATATACTTTTAAAGCTGTCAAGGATTTAGAGAAAAAGGAAGGCTGATACACTGTTGGCTGAAATGTAAATTAGCACAGCCACTATGAAAACAGTACGAAGCTTCCTCAAATAGCTAAAAATACAGCTTTCATATGACTCATCTGTGACACTCCCGAATATTTATCTAAGGAAATGAAGTCACCACACAAGAGGCACTTGCATAACTGTGTTCACATGAACCCAAATATGGATTGAGCCTTGAACAGATGAGTGGATAAAATTTATCTATCTATATGTATTCATATGTATAGATGTTTATTTTGTGGCATATTACTCAGCCATAAAGACAAAAATGTAAATTGTAAAATGTAAATTACAGAAAAATGGATCCAGCTAGAGGTCAGGATGTTGAGTGAAATATGCCAGATGCAGAAAGATAAGTATCACATGTTTTATTTGTGAAAAACAACAATAACAACAACCAAAAGGAAGACCTGAAAGTAAAGAGGGCCTGTTGTAGAGGAAAGAGGATCAGGCAGGGTACAAGGGACACCCTATGTGATCAATGTATGAAATATGCATGAAGGGAAAATCACAAGACAGCTCATTAGTTTGAACAATTAATAAACAAAGATTATAATAAGTAAAATTGTAATAAAAAAGAAATGATTAGCACTAACTAGGAAAAAATATTGGACATATAGAATAAAATCACCATGAAATTAAGGCATTGAATATGCTAATGGTATATTGTCATGGTTTTGATCTAAACTGTCTCCACAAAGTCTTGGGTGTTCAGAGGTGGGGATCTTAGAAAGTGATTGATCACAGATGCTATACTTATCAGTGGAACAATCCACCTACAAGTTCAGAGCTGAAGGTACTGTTAGAGGTGGTGCATGGGCTATGTCTTTGGAAGGTCTCTCTCTCTCTCTCTCTCTCTCTCTCTCTCTCTCCCCCTCCATTTTTCCTGCTCTCTATGCTTCCTGAGTTGAGCAGCCCTCCTCCACCAGGCCTGTTTACCATGCCATTTTTGCCTTGTAGCCAGCTAAGCATGGACAGAAACCACTGAAACTGAAAGCCAAATAACCTCCTCTTGAAAGTTCCCGGTGTCAGGTACATTGTCCCAGCAAAGGAAAAGTGACTAATACATATACAGTTGGTCATAGAACAAGCACTAAAGAAAAAATTCAAATTAGAGTGAAAAACTTACTAAATTTAAAGTGTTGCACTAGAACATTTTCACTTAATGCAAAATACACAAGTAAAGGAAGCACAGAAAACTTAAAAAGACATGACACTCAGAAAGCAAATATTAAAATAAAAGATATAAATCCACTATATGGATAATATTAAAAGTGGGTTAATACTATCGAAAGCAAGAGTCAACTGTAACTAGTTAATAATAGATACTGTATAAATTTAGAGGTACAAATAAAAGTAAAACAATAGAAAAATGTATATTGTGGAATGAATTGAAAGTGGCTGATTATTATAAGAGCAAATAGACAATGAAATAAAAGGTAATGGAGATGAAAAGGTTTTATAATGACAGAAAAGTTAGTCCTTCATCAAGATATATACAGTAAGAATAAACATTATGCATGAAACAAAAGAACCTTAAAACACATAAAGCAAAACACTGACAATTAGGGGTAGAAATAGGCAACTAAACATTAATAACTAGAACATGAATATACCACTTTCATTTGTGGATGGAAGATAATCACGGGAACATAGAAAACTTGAACAGAAGGTATAAACTCTAAGGTGGTTGTGGTTTATATCTAGATGCCCCCCACAGCCTCATGTGTTTATAAGTGTGGATTTGGGAGATGATTTCATCACAGGGGTGTGATACACTGGATTGGTCCACTATTGAGTTCATAACTAAATGTGATGTTGGGAGATGGGAGCCTGGTCAGAGGAGGTGATCACTGGAGCGTGGCCTGGACTGATCTATCTTCCTCCTCCTACCTTGGCCTCTCTCTCTACTTCCTGCTGCCATGCCATGAGCTGATTCTCCTCTGCCAGACCCCACTGCCCAGCTTTGGAGCCAGACTATGGACTAAAACCTCTACAAACTCTGAGCCAAAATAAACTTCTCTTCCTTTAAATTGTGGTGTCAGATATTGTGTCTGAATGATGAGAAAGCTACTAAAATACTAACTAAACCTAGCATTTAAAGAACACTATTTTTTTTTAAATGGTACATTACTCAGTCTGCTCAAGTGTATTTTTTTTTTGTATTAAATTCTTTTATTGGTACATTGTAGGTATACAACACAATTACATTTCTCACTGGGAACTGTACCTTTACATAATGCATCTTGGTTCTTATTTTTTCCCCATTCCTAGCCCTCCCTTCATGCCCTCCAACCTTCCCTATTTACAAAGACTTTATTTCCATTTTTTGCATTTCTCAGCATTTTTCCTTTCCCTTCTTTCCTTTCCCCTGCCCCTCCCACTACCCCTACCCCTTTGGACCTTTTCTTCCTATTTTACATTATCAATTATTCATTCTAAACATTGGTACATTTTAGGGATACAATATAATGACATTCATCATTGGAAATTTGCACCTTCACATAATCTCTCTTGGTTCTTATTTTTCACCCTTGCCCAGCCCTCCCTTCAACCCCTCCAGTCCTCCCTATTTACAAAGATTTTGTTCCTATTTTTCCATTTTCTCATATTAATCCCATTCCCTTCTTTCCTTTCCCCTACCCCTCCCACTTCCCCTTCCCCTTTGCCCCTTTTCTTCCTATTTCACATTACCTATCATACATTTTAGTCCCCATTTACACTTTCAGTTTCTCACACCAGAGAAACTATTTGGTATTTATACATGTGTGTCCTATTTATTTCACTTAAGAGTATCGCCTCAATGTGCATCCACTTAGCTATAAATGTCTCTAATTTCTCATTTTTTATGGCTGAGTAGTACTCCATTTTATTAAAAAACCACAATTTCTTTATCCAGTCTCCAGTTGATGGGCATTTGGGCTGTTTCCAAGTTTTAGCTATTACAAACTGTGCTGCTATGAACATGGGTGCACATATATCACTGTGGTATGATTCTTTTAATTCTTGGGGAAGATCCCCAGCAGTGGAATAGCAGGGTCAAATGGAACTTCCAATCCTAGTTCTTTGAGGTATCTCCATACTGATTTCCACAGGGCTTGCACCAGATTTCATTTTTTCCAGATCCCCTTTTGTTGCCAGTTCAGTGGGTCCAGGTGGTTGAGTATCAGAGTGTTCCATCTCATTTCCCTTTGGGGTTGCTGTAGATGATGTGGAAGTCTGGTTTTGAGACTTATTTACATATTTTCTCATTTCGACTGGGGCAGGAGGCTGTTAGCTCCTGCATGGATTACCTCCTCTGAGCTGGGTGCTGTGAGACAGGGGCCAGGAACAGGGGTAGGGATGGTGACCCAAAAGCCCTTTCCTGTGGCCTGGGAGCAGCCGGAGGGATGGTGGCCAGGAAACCCCTTCCGCTGGACCAGAAGCAGTGGGATGGTGGCTCACAAGCCCCTTCGTCTGGGCCAGGGGCAGCGGGGCAGAAGGTGGCACAAAAGCCCTTTCCTCTGGGCTGGGATCAGAGGGAGGGATGGTGACTGGGAAGCCCCTTCCTCTGGACCAGGAGCAGTGGGACGATGGCTCAGAAGCCCCTACCTCTGGGCCGGGAACAGTGGGACTCAGTACCTTGGTCTGGTGGTCTGGTGTCCTCTGCATCTTTGTATTGTGGAATCAGGTGGCTGCCTGTCTGCACTGGGGTGATTCGGTGTCTTCCGTGCGACTCAGGACCTCGGTAGGGCGTGCACAGACCTCTGCTCAAGTGCGTTTGAAATATTCTAAAAGATAGTCCTATAAACAGACCCCAGTAACTTTTAAATGACTGAAATTTAGTAAACAAAGTTCTCAAACTATATTGAAGTGAAATGAAACATCAGAAGCAGAAAGAAACTTGCGATGGTCTCAACATGTTTTTAAATAACAAATGTGTAAAAGAAAATAAAAGCACAAGAGAATTTTGAAAACATCCAATACAAATAAAAGGTGAAACAAAATATGGCAAATCTCATGGGATGGATCAAAGTTGTGATTCCAGAATTATCACCCAGAGATAAAGGACTGACTTACTTGGCTAGGTTTGCTGGATTTCTAATCTGGGAGATAGAAACGTAATGAAAAAAGACACAATGTTGGTTTAGATCTTATCCAAGGATTCAAGTGGTCAGAGGATCAGCTGTGTGATCAAAGATGGAACAAAAGGAACCCTGAGCAATTGGTGAAGATGATTCAAATAGAAGGATTCAAGTTTTTCAGTTAAATTAAACTTCAAGTTTTAAGAATTCAGAAGTGTATATTTCCTACAGCTTGAAAACAAATAATAACCATTCACCAGGACCAGAGAAGAGTTCTACAAAGTGATAGCAGGGTCTTGGCCAAGACGGGGATTGGAATCTTCCTGAAAATGGACAGTGGACTTTATCCTGGTGTCCCGGCAATTTCAGTATCTTTGGGTGGGGTTTTAAAAAGTCAGTTTGTTTAAGCATTCATTGGAGAGAAGGAAACCTATTTTCCATGCAGGAAAAATAGGTATTTTAATTATAATTTGTTGTTGGATTCTGCCTCTTAACCTGGAACTCAGTTCAAAACCTAGAAGAAATGCTAATCCAGACAGCTCCAATTTATACTTTGTGAACTTTATCCTTTTAATTGATTCTGTTAATAGTGTTCATGAAGAAAAGCAGAGCTGAGTGTATAAAGCTTATTCACATGAAATACTGAGTTTTCTGGATAGAATAAATATCATTTCTAGGAGGAAGTGGCTTAAATACAGGATAATCTGTACCTTAGGAAGAGTGTAAAACTGTCCTGGGGTTTTTGGATATGCTTCTTGTTTATGTGAAAATGTGCAGAACATTTCACGGTGGCTTCGCATATCAAGAGAAAGAAGAACAGTGGCAGATATAAGAAAGTATGATCTATGCTTAATTGATCAATAATGATCAACTCTCTTCTTCCATGCCCCCTTTCAATCTTTGTATACCTATCTGGTATTTTGACAGAAATTTATGCCATGTGAGATACCACACAGAGAACTGGTGGAATGGGCTGAAAAATAATTTACCAATGGACAAGAAATGAAACAGAGACTAAAGTTTATTTTTGGTCAAAGTACTATGGCAAGGGGGACAGTCGGCAAGTTTCCAAGAGAGAAATTGCAGGCTCAGTCAGGGCAACAGACTGAGCTTTTCATGAGGGCCTGAGGATATAGAAAAAGAGTCTAGGCTGCATATATGGTTAAAGAATTTCTTTTTCCTGAATCATTTAGCACCTTGCAGGTCTTGTAGGAGCACTCGTCTTGTGTTTGAAATTATGTTTATGGTTGTAATTCCAACCAAACCTCTCTCCTCTAGCCCATAGAAGGACTTTAGCTTTATATGAGGAGATGAACGAGAGGTTTATGCACAACTTGCAAAGAAGATGGTTGGGGACTCTGGGAACAATGAATGTGTCTTACATCGAGAGACTTGCTGCTATGACTGTCTACTGAGCACAAGATTCCTCCATCCTGAGTTCTTTGGCTTTAACCAAAGGTGAGCAGCTAAGGGCTGTAAGTGGAGCTCTTCCAGTCAGGGTGTTAACCCTTTTATTGCCAGAGGGGAGCCACTACAATTTAGGGATGATCTTCTCTGCTGACCTAGTGGTTATTCCTTTGTAACTCACTTCTTCCCAAAATGTTCTAATAATCAGTGAGATATATATCAACATAATTTTGTGGTTATTTTGTTTTCCAGTCTTGCAAAAATCAGAACAGTATGTAGATTTGAAAGTTCTAGATGTGAGTACTAAGCATCTTCCATTCAAAGAGCTTGAAAGGTCATTATATTCTACCTGGTGCTTACTGGGTGTTTACCATAAGCAAGACACAGCTTTACATTCAGATCTCACTTGACTGTAAAAATAAACCTAGAAATCGAATATTGTTATTATGTACATTTTAGAGAAGAGTCCAGTGAGCTCTTATGTGGGCAAATAAGGTAGCTGGCCCAATTACTCAAATCTTGAACCCAAGCACTCTAACCTCTGTGTTTCTGCCTCTCTAGTTATAAGTTGAGCACAGTCTTTTAATTGTATCCCATAGAAATCCTTATGATTATGCAAATGTAATTTAATGAGCCAGACAAGACACAAATTGCAAATATTATAATTAGGCAGCATGTAACATGGATTTTTATAGCTTGAGACTTAATTCATATACAATACATTTCACCCATTTAAATTATACAATTCAATGGTTCTTAATATATTCATAGAATGCATCCACCACTATAATCTAATTTTATAACATATTTGTCACCCTGAGAGTAAAACTCATACCATTAGTTGTCACTTCCCATTCCATCCCCAGGGCAGTTTTGAGTTTATTTTCTGGATCTGCAAATTTGCCTGTTCTTGACATTTTACAGAAATGGAATCATGCAATATATAGTCTTTTGTGACTGGGTTATTTCTGTTAACATAGTATGTTCAAGGTTAATCTGTGGTGTTCTATGTATCATTTTACTTTTCTTTATTGCCAAATAATGATCTAGTATGTAAGTGTAACATACTCTGTTTATCCACTCACCACTGATGTACATTTTGTGTTACTTGTACATTTTGTGGCTTTTAAATAAAATAGCAACCTAACAGAAAATATGGTATGAGACAGTTATCTTCTTCCAAATATGGCCTGGGTTATTTCAACTTCTTTGTCAACCTTAGTTGACAAATGCTATTTTTTATAAACTAAAGAAAATCCTAAAATAAATATTTTAATTGAATATTTTATTTAGGTCAGAAAGTAGGTGTGTGGGCCAGGTTTAATAAGAATGCCAAACAGATTTTCTTCTAGTTCTACCAAAATACTATACAAGCAACAAGATTAACTATTCAGAATCTTAGTGGTATTCTTTGGCCCAAAGTAGATGAATTGATGTGACATATTATAGAATATATCACAAAGTAATTTGGAGGTAAAATATGGTATCAGAAAATTCTAAACAATTTTAATAATTTTGAACTTTGACGTCGTGTAGGAAGGCTGTGTTCCCGTCCCAGAGTGGGAAGTGAGTGGCTCTGATTCACATAGCTGCTTTACATTTCCAGGAGCCATCTGTTGTCATTTAGGGCCCATCCTTCCTTAATACTTCTTTTGACCTTGGCAATCAGTTTTCATTTATGTAGCCACCCATTTCTGTTTCATTATTCTCCTGTACTTGGCATCAACAGTCACCTCCAGGTATGGATAATTAGAATCGTACTGAACAAATCAAGAAGCTCAAATGGCCAAGTTACCAATGCCACTTATGAGAGTTTGATGCGTTTTCTAGGGTAATGGTTTACATGTTTACACAATGATTTCTAAAAGCTGATGATTTGGCGGTCATCTTTGGTATTCACAAGTGCAGACTCCCTGACAACAAAATTAAATTAGGACAAAGTAACCAGAGTAAAGCTTTGTGGGATCATTTGTCCCAATTCAACTTTACAGGGAGCAGCTCAATACTGAACTGTGATTACCTAATAAAGGTACTCTTAATCTCTTCTACTGTGCTAAGGTATTTCTTGTTTGTTTCCTTTGTTTGCATTCAGAGAAATATTTACTTCCTGGTCATGTCAAATAGAGAGTAAAACTCAAGTGTTTTGATTCCCAGATTCTTAGCTCTCTGTGTTTTTTTGTCACTGTAGTATATTACACTACTTGACAGAATTTGATACACTCTACATACCAATAAGTAGAAGGCATTGATTCACCAATATATTCTATCCGCTAAAACAAATCCCAATAACCATGAATTCTTTTCAGGAGATCACAGAGTGTGGAATGAGAGCAGTACAAAACTAAATAACTATTATGGAAGAATGTGTTTCATGAAAACATCTAATGAGAACAGCAAAATTAGTGAGTGTCATGGAAGAGATTATTTTGTCTCCAAGACTTCCCAAAACAACAACTACAACAAATATTTCATTAATGATGAGTTATTTGAATGAAATAGTCTTTCTTGAGACCTGTAAGAGATAATTTAGTGTCTATACACACTAATTCCTCCCCTAAAGAATTTCCAAAACAGCATAAGAAGCATCCTATATTTTAATTTTCAGTTGGCATGTTACGTACAATCTCAGTTTCTCACTGAATATGAATGTGATTCAACTTTTCCAAATTTCAGATCAAGTCTCTGTTCATTTCTAAGACACATTAAATTATTGGAAAGATTAGACAGCAAAGTTAGATGGAAAGTAATAGGCAGCCAGAGAGAAATTGGTCCCTTGAAGGAGTCAGGGCACCAACATGGTGACTGGAGGTGAATCTGAAGACAGCCAAGCCCGAAGATGGAGACCCAATAGCCAGGCCTGTGAGCCTCCCTCCTTGATCGCAGCCAGATGTCCTTGGGAGGATCAAAATGCCAATGAGGAACACAATCTAAAAGGCACAAAGCCTTTCTCATGCAGTGAAGAAAATTCTACCATCGTCACCTTCATTTTATAAGTGAAGTTAAATAGCAGGACAGATTCCACCATCTCCTGCTCCTCCTTTACTTAACTCTAGAGTGATCATATTGACAATCATTAGCAGTATTTCAATGTGTTTATTTTAAACACTTACCTTAAGTAAGCAATTTTCATGAAGGCACCAAGTAAAAAAAAAATCAAACGGCTTTTTTGTTTAAATAGTACGAGAAATTAGGACACAATCTGTTTTTAGAAAATTTGAGAATGAGATGACCATCTATGTCTTTCATTTCATGAGGTAATAATTTAAGTAGAGTTATGTTCATTTTTGTACAAAACAATACTGTAGACAGTGTGTAATAACAAGGAAATGAAAAATATTCCAGTAGGAAATGAGTAATGAATAACATAATAGATTAAAAAGTTGAAGGCCAGGGATTTAGCTCAGTGGTTCCGGCGCCTGCCTCGCAAGAGCAAGGACCCGAGTTCAATCCCCAGTACCAAAAAGAAGAAAAAAAGGTGAAAATACTGCTTCCCAAATAAAAGTAGAAAAATAGAAAAATAAATTTAATATTATTCAATAGTCAAGCTTCATCTTTTCTATTAAATACTAAATCTGTGGATAATTTTAATTGCCTTTATCACAAAATTATTTATTTTATAATTATTAGCAGTGATTCTCATTTAAAAAAAAAGATTCTAGTTTAATATGTTTTTTTAAATATGTCTTAAAATGGTGAAGATTAAAATTTAAATGTATATATTTTAACATGTTTAATGTTTTCTTTTTTAAAACTTGTATTTCTATTTACCAATCAATGAAAATAAGGATAAATCAATAGACTAAAATAATGCTAAAGATTTGTATTTTGGGAATCTTCAAATAAGTTAGATATTTACATTGTATTCTGATGTAAGTTTCTGCCCATTACATTAATCAGCATAAGCAAAAAAAGTAAAGTTTTATGACTTCAAAACTAATGAGACTTACAGCCTGAATGTCAGGGAAATGAATCTCACAAATATATAATTTCTCAGAAGTAAAACAAAAGGGCAAGATTTGTACATTTTTATATTCTCTCAAACAGGAACATTCAAATAGTCCATTACACTCCAGTACTATTTTAATGGACTTTAATGACTCATCGCTGTAATCAGCAGTGTGCCATAAATGCCAAAAATATTTGTGCCTACTAAACTCACATTCTAAGTCCCCAGTTTCTGAAACAATCCTTCTATTTTTAATGTGCACAGTTCCACATTTACATAAGGTACAAGGAACTGAAATATCAAGCTTTAAAAATAAGATTTAAGAATATATAAAAATCAAATATGTTAATTTTAAATGGACAAATTTTCATCCCCAAATTCACATTTAGTTAAGTTTAATTTCCAACAAAGTACGTGGTCATTAAACTATATTAAGATGAGTCATAAGACTCTTCAGATTAATGGAAATTTTAGAGAAAATTTTTCAGAAATGGGGGAAAAACATTTGAAACATTGAAAAGAGGAAGCATTAGTACTCACTTCAGCAGCACATATACTAAAGAAGAAGCATTGTTAATAAATTAAAATTAAACCTTGAATTTATCCTTTTCACAAATGTACTGTTATAAAAAATGTAGATGATGACCAACATTATTTTCATTTGAAGTGTATTATATAAATTCTTGATAAAATAATCTCCCTTGATATGGCTAAAGAATTTTCCATTGTAAATAGACAAGTTTAATACTGAAAGAAGTAAAATATTTCCTAAAATTAATTTTATTATTTTTATCCACTTCTCCAAATAATTTGAATTGATTTTAATATTCTGCTACTTTTTCCTTTAAAAAGAAAGAGGAGGAAACAATACATATTAAGAATGCCTTCAGGGAGGGGGAAAAAAAGCCCAAAATCTGACTACAGGCTCAGAAATAAGGACCTTGGGTCGATCCCTTTAGTTGGGGGTGTTTATAGTCAGTCCTGGAATATAGAAGGGGATTGTACACAGGTATGCATACAGAGAAGATAAGGGTGAGCTGTACATGTCATTAACACTTGCTGAGATGTCTGTCTTCAGACTAACGGGAGTTCAATATAAAAAAAAAACTACTATTAGAAGTAGTAAAATTTTAACAAGGACTGATGAAGACATATTGGAGAAAGGATGAATGCCCATAGACCATCATCATTAGTGCCCTCGGCACTTCCAAGCCTTGGTTACCATTTCTTTGCAATTTACCTCATGACAAAAAGAACACCTGACTACAAAAAGTTATGGGCATGGAAATTAGACAAAAATTAGTGGGACATGGTGCTTTCTTTCATTCCAGTAAAGTAACAGAACAGACAGGAGTCAAATATATACAATGAAAACTGACTTGCAATGACATGGATGGATGGACGGATGGGTGGGCAGATGGATGTGTGGATGGATGGATGGAGAGATGGGTGGATGGATGGATGGATAGAGAGATAGATAGATAGATAGATAGATAGATAGATAGATAGATAGATAGATAGATGAAAAATTGTCTGTTAAAAAATAGGAAAGCTGACATCATATAATTCTGTGACCAGAAGTTGGTAAATTTATTTGGCAAGAGTATTGTTTTCCATCTATCACGACTAATACCTGACAAAAGAAGGATTCTTCAGGTATACTTTGGGAAATGATGCCTAAGAAACATGGTTGGCTAAACTGATTGGTCATCAGAAATACTCAGGTATTTATCCACTCCTACTTGAAGATCTCGACACAGTAATTCATTGCAAGTTTGGTAGTAACAGTGTTTGTATTTTTAAATAGAATTCAAACTAATAAAATGAGAAGAGAAAACATTTTTTTACATCTTGGTAACTTAATTCTAATGATTAACCATCACAATGTTTAGGCAAAGGCTGAACTAAATTGCAACTAATATAGAAAATAAAAATATGTAATCAGAGTCTAAGACAGGTTGAGCACAAATTCTGGAATTCTTGATGTTATAAAGCATGAAATGAAATCATTTAAAGCAATTTTTAAATCACTTAAAAATTAAAACGTATTGTTCTTCTTTAGAAAGGCTACTGTCATAATAACAGCATGAGAAAGGAGATCTATTTGGACAATTGTGATATAATGTAAGTAATGAGATTATGGATCGGGGTTGGCCCTGTAGGAATTGGAGAGAAGATCAGATGTGAGAAATAAACCTAGGAAGGTATCACTGTGGTGAATGTTTTGGATTTAAGAAACCATGCAAGATGAGACAAGAGGCATTGGATTTTTTAGCATTGCCAATAGAATTGATGGGGATAACATTAACTGAAGTAAATAAAAGAGATGAAAATTTCACTTTTGTGCATAATGACAATAGCAAATTAGCGTGCTTCCCGACACCCTGGGAAAGTATTTTCTCATGAAAAACTGTTTCCAATTAGAAAGGATTGCATCTGCTACAACCCCATTGATGAATATGGCTCTATTGCTTTAATTCCATTACATTTATAACTTTATCTGAATATACAAATGTGGGAAGGTGGTATATTATGTATAGCTCTTATCATTGTTTTGATATGACATGAAATAATCACATCTTGATAAATTAAAACTCTCTTCTTGTTCCTGGAAACCAATGTTTGAAGCAGCAATGTGCATATTGTCAACTAGAATAATGTAATTCCCACTGGGTAACTAACTGTAACCTAAGAAAGTAGCTGGTTTGGAGAAAATGTTTCCACCACCCAAGGGCTGCTCTAGGTTCTGTGGCTTTCCACTAAGGGGCAGTGCCTCCTAGTCCAGCAGACAAACTGCTCCCACGAATTTACTGGAAGGCGCCCTAATATTTGGTTAATAGCCCTTCTATTTTAGTATATCTCACATTACCTGAAAAACTAACTGGCCAGGTCTAGGCAAGTCATTAACCAAGACCCGATTATTATATTTTCCTAATGAAACAGGCTGCTCATGAAGCTTCACATATTAGTGCTCAATATATATCCTCAGTGACGAAACATAGCCTACCCTGGATCTACCACTGAGGAACACATGAGCTGCTGGAACTGTTGCATTATTAACTATGATTTAAAATAGAAGTATTGACCTCCAAATGATTTCTCATTTTATATTTCTATAAAGGATTTTATAAAATTTGGAAATAATATGCTGTCAAATTCAGTTTACACATTCTGTGCTCGTGATTTTTACATCTGCATTCATTAGGGGTTGTATTTGTCTGTTTTCTGTAGCTATAATAAAATTCCTGAGCTGCATACTTTATGAAGAAAAGAAATTTATTTAACTTACAATTTCAAAAGTCCAGCAGCCTGATGCTGGCTCCGGTATAGGTCTGGAGAGAACGTCCCTGGTTACAGCACACCATGGTAGTTGGCACTGTTAAGAAGAATATGTAAGAAGGAGAGATCACACAGAGAGACAGGAAATCAGAGATATTGAGGTACCACAATTAGTTTTTAATTATTATCTATCCTCATGAAAACTGACTTATTTTATGGGAACAGCAGTAATCCCTTCCAAGGATTAAAAATGGAAGAATTTATTTTTATATAGAATTTATGTAAGTCGTTAGTGTACATTAGAGGCAATGTATTTCTTCTTCTTCAAAAGTAAAAGGCTCTCAGGTGTGATAGCTCTTAACTTTCAATTGATCCTCACTCATTTTTATTTCCCCTCAAATCTCAGTTGATGAAATAGTTCTCCTGCTCTATGCTATCAAACTCCCAGACTGGATCCTTCAGCCCATCATTTCTCATCTCTATGGTTATCATGGCACATTGCTCAGCCTGCCTTTTTTCTTTTCTTTCCCCTGCATTTTCAACACAGCTACTTCTGTGGTGTACGGTGTTTAATACTCTAAAGCATTGGAACTGATGCCAAATCACTTGTTTTTAAATCCTGGCCCCAGCACTTCAAAGATGAGTGTATCCTCCCATGACTCAATTTTCTCATCTATAAAATAGGGTTAATAGAGTTAACTCTTTCCAGTGTTCAGAAAAATACCTATTGCATAATAAAACTCAATAAATATGATTTAATCCATCTTGTCTTAGTATTCCAATTTCTTAGTTACCCTAAATGTGGCCAGTAACTGTAATTTAAAAAGTGGAATTCTAACCAACAGGGCCTTTTTAATGGAATCTCACACAGCTTTTGTAGATATGTGTTCTTTGTTGATTTGTTTGTTTGTTTGTTTGTTTTTTGTTGTTGTTGTTGTTTGGTACCGGGGATCGAACTTGGGACCTTGTGCTGGTGAGGCAGGTGGCAGAACCACTGAGCTAAATCCCAAGCCCTGGAGATACGTGTTCTTTCCCAAAGTATGCATTATTTCAACTCATTTATTGACGAAATGCTCTGTAGTGGGACTTATCCCAAACACTTTGTTTAAACTACTTTTGCTAAAGATACCAATAAATATTTAATTGAGGGTTTTGCTTTTTCATAAAAGCTCTTGGTAGCTTCTGACAATATAGACCCCTTTCTTAAATTAACTCTTATTTTAAGAGTCTTTTTTACTAGTATATGCTTATAATAATTTCATTCATTCTGGGGAACTGGTACACATACATATCACACCTTAACCATTTTTATTTCTCCTTCCCCTCCCCAACTTCCTTTCTACCCAATACGGTACAAGAAACTACTCTCTCACATTCCCATTCAAATAATCACTAACATGTACTGGTTTTTGAATCTACAACATCTAAACAATCAAATCCATTACTTTTTTCTAACATTAATCTGACATTTGTTTCACCATCTGACCTAAACAGCTTAATGTTTTTAAATACCTTTGTCTTAAATCTGTACAAGCGAATGCCATTTCTGGACAAGTAGCAGCGAGGAACTAAAAATGAGTCAGAGTGCATTGCTTTCTTGCTTAAGATCTTGCAGCAGCAGCTACAAATAAAAAAAATTCATACTCAATTTTTTGTTACATCTTTCCAGTTATCTCTTGTGTCAAATTTGGTGCGTGTTCTATATTTTATCAATTCCAAAGCTTTTGAAGTTATTCTCTCATTCATTCCTTGTGTTTTAAGATTTCTGCTGTTTTGGTAATGCATTCATACCATCTAAAATGTTCTTTCTACTCTTTTTATTTAATTAATTGTTTTCTTGCCCATTGAGATGCAAATCAAGCATCATTCTCTTGAAGTCCATTGCTAGATTGATTTGCTAAGAATTTTAGATTTTATACATATGCTCTTTGAGGGGTATTAGGAAGTAATTATGCTGTTCTTGCATGTGTAGGATCTTATTAGGATTTGGTTTTGGGGCAATACCAACCTCAAATCTTCATAAATCTCTGAACAACCATATACTTGTGATTCTTTGTTTGCATAGATGTTTACACATTCACATTCAAGTACATAGGCAGTCTATGAATGTTTGTCTTTTTTGTGTATTTGTGCATTTATATGTTTGGTATGAGTCTGATTTGCATCAATGCTTTAGTTGATTGTGAGTATAAGTCTACACAACATATAAATTGTATGCAAATATGCACACTTTCCCTGTCATTGACCCTGTTTCTGTTCAGGGAGTGTATGTGTGCACCCCTAGGTATCTGTGTGCTCATCCTTGGGACTATGTTGGCATCATGCATGCTTGTTGAATGTGTGTACTTTCATGTGAAGTTCAGATATACCTCTTCTCTTCTAGGGTGAAAATTAATTATCCACCTTAGGGGCAAAACTCAAAATGGAAAATAGTCCTTCCTGGGTGACCATTATATTCTCCCTTGCTCATTCATATCTGCAGCTCTTATTTTTGAGTTCTTTATATAACCTGATGCTGCTGGTACTGTTTGAAGAATTTTTGCTTCAGGTTCCTTGCCGCAGTCTATGAAAAATTCATGCTCAGGTCTCACAAAGCCCAAATTCCAACAGACTGTGTTAGGCAAGAGAAAGAAGCTATGTCCTGACACACATCTGTCTCAGAGCAGGTTTCCAGGACATTTCAACTTGATTGTTTCAGTAGAGCCCAGCTTTAGGTTCAACACTGTAATGGTCTAAAATCATTTCAAAATTGTATAGGTCCTCATAAAATGGGAATTTAAAAATAAGAAACAAACAGGAATTGCCTTTTATTCCATAAAGCAAATCCATTCTTACTTTAAATCCCAGTTCCTTAGGCTTTACAAGGGCCTTTGCAATTTCAAAGTCATTAAAAGCATTATCTCATTTGAACCTGGATGACTTTATTAAGTCATTTTTTCTGAGTTTCTGTGTCTGCAAAACTGTAATAATAAATGCCAAAACTGGGGATAGATTCTATGACAATATAAATATCATGAACACAAGAGCTTATAGATTGTTAGATGAATACGCATATATAAAGGTATAACAGCATTATTACTGCAATCGGTATTACTTCTCCCAACAAGACAATAATGTAAAGAAAAAAAGTAACCATAATAAAGTTGATAAACTCAGAAACAAAATTCAAAATAGTCTCTATTGATATCCTAGAACAATAAGTAAGTTAACCAGAACAATAAGTTCTTTTCTTCTCATGATGGGCCACCATGAGATTATACTTTTTCCCATTATATCCACAATAGTAAATTTAATTAATAATCACTGTCAGCAAGTATTTGTATTGAATTCTAATACAATGTTGACACTGTTGGTATATAATATTCTGCACATTATTTTGGCTATATCTATCAAAGTTCAAATTTCACCTATCTTTAATAAAATATTCTATTCATGCCACTCAAAGAAAAAATAATGAACATAGAAACATACATATACATACACATGTGCAAGTGTTAATAGAATTGCAGCTATGATGCAAATATATGCAAGTAAGGTGTATTTGTCAAATATATGTAAGTAAGGTGTATTTGTCAATATACCTATATAATGAGTGTATAAGATGCATGCAGGTTGAAATCTGAATAGCTAATCATTAAAAATAAATTTAATATCTATCTGTAAATGGAGATTTAAAAAAGAGTACTTTACTCTTATTACAGGATTCTATGAGCTATAAAAAGAACAGATTGAGTCTACTACTATGGAAAAATAACTATGATATAGAATTATGTTAATAAAACACATTGCAGAAGAATATTCCTTGTATAATCTCATTAATGAAAGGTATCTTTATAAATCTATTGATGTAGGGATGAAAGTGGGCTTCATTTGTATTATGTGATTTTATGACCGTGTCCAATTTTTATAATAAAACAAAAGGCTAGCAGTATAATGAATAAGGGGTGGGTTAAAAGTGATTATGTTTTAATAGATTAAAAATTAATAATAATAAGACCTTTTAGAGACCATTTCATTGAATCACTAACTTAAAGGACCTCTGTGATCCAGCAGGAAATGAGTAGCCAATACCTGCACTCTAACTCTGGCTTATTCAAGGACACTCTGTGGAATCATTGGGCAGTTACAGTTACTGTCGTCTTTCCTTTGGAGCTTATTATGATATCATAATTGCTATCATTTTCCTGTTTCTCCAGATTTTAACTCTGAATTAAAATAGTTCTCTTGGTTAGAAGCAGTCCCTTATAAAATGAAACAGACTGGCTGAAGAATTCTCTGGGGAATGAAGTATCTTCAGTAAGCTTTGTTACACACAGAGAATGGTCCCTACCATTTTCATTCAGAAAAAATACTAAGGTTAAATTTTGTACTCCAGTAACCATAAAGTTTTAAACATAAGAATGTTATCCTTCAGGATAGGTCTTGGTTCTTTGCCTTGAGCCTGTTTCTTTGTGGGTTTGAGCTTTAATCAGAAATAACAAGGGCTCAGTGCTCTATCCTTGAGTCCTGGCTCCTCAGGGATCACAGACATTTCTCGGGGTACCCTGACATTGCTCATGGGAGAAGGATGCCACTAGAGAATCTAAGTGGGTTTATGAAATATAAAGGAAATGACATTTTGGGGAAATGGAATGGTGAGAAAGAAATGGAGTCCAAAATTACAAACTTTCAATCTTGGCTCTGCCAATAACTGTGTGAACTTGTGTCAGATAGACCTTGAAATATGATCTTGTTCTATGACATAATACAGTTAAAATGCTTAATACAGAGAATGCAGCATATCGCCCATTCAATAAAGGCCAGCTAAGAAGGCATAAATATACTATGAGAACAACAAAGTTGTCTTTCCGCATCCTCCTTTATCTACAGAATAAATGCAAAACATTTAAATCCTGCTTATACTAATCTTCACTAATTAATCTGTATATTTCTCTTTGTCTTTCTCCCTCAGAGTATTTTTGGAGCCTTCTGATAAATTTTTTTGAAATCTACACAATTATTTGCTCTTCATTTTCCACAGCCTTGCTTAAACATCATTACCTCGGAGTCCTACCTAGTCATCTGTCCATACAGACATTGTAACACGTGTAGTTTAATGTAGTTAAGACCAGCTTCTCCAGCCAACATACCACCTACCTGAACATCAGTATATTTACCGAGCTACCTTTCTCATCAGCCTGGCGTTAGGAACTATTGTTTACAGAATTTAAAAAAGAGATTGATAATGAGTTCTAAAAACTTGATGATCTTAATTAATGCTTTTATATTAATCTTATTCAGAAAGAAGTCTTGAAATCTAAATTTATAAACCACAAAATGACAGTAATGCCTCTGTGGCATTAGTTATTAACAGAAAGTTATATTTCCCTCATTATTTTCTAAAATAAAAGTATTCTAAAATATAACTCAGAGTCTAAGAACCTATGTCTCCTCTTTGCAAATACTGTAGCATTCTTTAAGCTTAAGGGAAACAATCCATTTTCCCTTTTTTTATTAAGGACTATCAGTAATACAGAATAATAAGACTAGTTCTGGCATATTGGCATAGGCGTATAACATATTGTGATTACTTTCATCTCCAGAACACTCCTCTCTTTTTCCTCATTCAACCCTGACCTTCTTTTTCATCTGCAACAGCCTCCTTTCTACTTCCCTCTCATCTTGTTCTTAGATTGCTCACAGATGAGAAAATATGTGATATAAACCAGATTCATACAATTAAGCCAGACTCATACAGTGTATTCTTAAAGTGATCATTTGCAAGTCTCATAGGAAGCCAGAAAAAATAAAAGCCCTAAAATAATTGAGAAAAACCTTTCTAATATTGCTACATAGAAAAGCTGAACTGCTTCATACACAATCTTCAGTATTCAATGAAGTTGGATTTTATGTTTTAGAGCATTACTTTTCATAACTTAAGAACAAAATATACATAGAATAAAATGTAAAAGAATGTAAATAGAATGACAGGAATCAAATGATATTCGCTAGTATTTAGGCTATAATTAAATAAAATGCCAGAAATAACCAGAGTAAAATTTTTCTTCTTTAAAGAAATTAAATAAAAATATAATATGGATGTAATGATTTTTAATTTTTTGTAAAATTCTTACAGTCAATTTCTCAATTTAAAAGAGGATCTTTTTAAGTGGAGTATTCTTTTTTAAAACCTGGTTCTAAAATGTATGTTTTCAGGATTCATGATGAAATTTAAATCACATATTTCTGCTATAACTTATAAAAATCTCGTGCTACTCAAACAGGGAAATAAGATATTTTTATTAATTTTTCATATTCAATTTTTCTGCCAAAGCACAATTGTCTCACATTATAAAATGTTCTCCCTTTGTAATTTACTATCAAGTAATATGCCACAATTGCTTCTTAAAATATCATATTTTAAATTACTTCAAGATTTCACATTTTTCTTATAAATATTTTTCAAATATACTTCAATAGTAGTAAATTTTAATTTCATTATGAATAGAACATAGGCAAAAAGGCGCCAATAATACTTCATGGATTTCAAAAGATTGGACAAGCTTGTTTAATTTGGGATGAAACAAGTCATATAATTGAACATATCTGGAGAAAAATATTCTAATATGTATATATAGTTATACATGTAGTAGTCTATTATTTATCATTTCCTGATATGGTGCTAAGACTGTTATATAATAATCATATCTATTTTCCAACTTTCTAACTTTTAAAAACAAATTTTGCTTTGATGGAGGAGTAAGAAAAATTATTTTCTTTGGATTTCTTTCTTTTTTTGCTTAAATTCTTTTATTGGTATATTTTAGGTATACAATATGTCTACATTTATCATTGGGTGCTTGTACCTGTACATGATGTATCTTGGCTCTTATTTTGGATTTATTTCTGTGACAAACAGAAATATGACAAAACTAAATATGAGAGATCTCTTCTAAACCTGTTCTGTTCTTTGATGTTTCCATTTAAAGAACTGAGATTTTAATTTACTTGACCATTAGGATGTTACTATTTCATAACTTGGAGACAGAAATGACTTCAATACACCACAAACCAAATAAAAGAAGAACTCAGACTATTATCTGAGCTTCCTGGCCAATATTTGTTTTTCCTGCTAGTTTGTATCATTATATCTTGAATGTTTCTTTTTAATATAATTTCCACTTTCAGAAGTTTTATTTATTTATGTATGTATGTATGTATGTATGTTTTGAGATAAGGTCTCGCTTTGTGTTCAGGCTGGCCCTGAACCCACTTTGTAGCCCAGGCTGGCCTAAACTCATGGTGATCCTCCTGCCTCTGCCTCCTGAGTGCTGGGATTGTAGGCGTACACTACCATGCCCGGCAAGAAGTTTTAAAAACAAGAATTCCCATATACCTCTCAATCAGTTTGACATAATGTTACACCACAGCAATATTAAATTAAAAAAATTAAGAGACTATATCAGTATAACACTAGTACTAAGCTAGAGATTTAAAATATGCAGAATGGGCAAAAACTTAGATACAGGATGTAGCTGTATTGCAAGGAGCTCTTGGGAAGGAAGCATGATAAGGGACTTCTTAATGGGAATAGGATGACTTTGGGGATGATAAAATGTTTCTGAAATGAAACAGCAGTGCTTTCTGCATAACACTGTCGAGGAACTAATATTGGCTTGTAGACTTTAAAATGATTAATTTATGTTGTATAAATTTTATTTAATTGAAAGAAATAGATGTCATAAGTATAGAAAATGATATATAACATCTTTTGCCCTTGTGGTGACTTCATATATAAAAGATATCAATACCAAATCATAATACTTGCATTTCGATAAAACATCCCTATTATTTATTTACCAGAGAATAAATGGCTTCTTAGAAATAAGATGCTTTAATGTTGTAACTATATCAGGTCTTTTGAAATTATACAGCAAGAGTAATGCAATTTAACCAGATTACAAATTATACTTTTGAAAATAGGCAAAATAATTTTCAACATTCCTTTAAGAACAAATATAGTTTAATAACTGAGATACTGACTACTCCTGTGCTTAATTATATTACATAGTCAAAATAATTTACATGGCCAATGGCCATGTGAGAATAGACAGACACACCAGAGAAAAAGCAGAGCAAAGTCTTAAAATGACATTATGCATATAATTGAACATCTTTTATTGTACCTTTTAAAACTGATCGTTAAGTAATGAATTATTCAAAGATGGCACAGGGAAACTTACTGTCTACTAGAAAAGGACTCAGCAAGCCAGATAGGTACTTCATATTTATACTAAAATAAACTCGGGCCAGGGATTTAGCTCTGTGGTTCCGGCGCCTGCCTCGCAAGCACAAAGTCCCAATTTCGATCCCCGGTACCAAAAATACAAAACAAAACAAACTAAATATGACTTACTTTTTAAATAAACATCATAGAATAAAAATAGTAAAAAGAAAGGAATATTTTCATTGTAGTGCTGGCATGTAGAGCAATTTTTAAAGCATATCAGTAAAACAGACCAAGAAAGAAATCATTAATGGGTTTATAGGGAAAATGTCTGTGTGTCTGTTTAATGAGTAAACTGAAAAAAAGCCAAATTTAGAAATATGTTGCAATATATATACAATAAGAAATTTGATTAGCTTCTAAGTGCGAAGTTATTATAAGTAACTAATAGAATTTCTTTGGAATATAGCTTGAAAAATATCTTAACTATATCATAGGATGCTATTAAACTAATAATTCAATTTGCAGATATACTCTCAAAAGAAAGAATGAGAAAATAAAAAGAAACTGTTCATATATATTTTCATTGTAATATTTTAAAGTAGAAAACCAAAATAAAAATAAGAACAAATGTCCAATAGTAAATTAAAAATCATGAGTTATATTATTAGATAAGATAAAGTAAGACACTGAAAAAAAATAAAATAATGGGGAAAACAGAAATTTATATAAATGTTTATATTATGTAATATTTTAATATATTGCTAAATATATACGCATACATAATGTATATGAATAAATGGACAAAATATGAATATATTGTATATATATATGCGCAACATGTGTATAGACCAAACTAAAAATTAAATGTGTGTGAATATATATATTAAAGTTCTGTGCTATTGTGAATACAGACAGAAATAGAAAATTTATTATATTCTAATATCATAAATTAAAGTCTTAACAAAGCTTATTATATTTATACTTATGGAACCTTTGTCAGTTTCTAATATTTCAGCTTTGATAGTATGATGTATACGCTTTGGTCAGAGTATGAATTCTACGGTTAATTCCCTAAATCAACTTGGCACACTCCAAGGATAAAAGATTAGTATTTGAAATCTCTCAACTAGAAGCCAAGATTCTTTAGGCAGCTGCCATCTTTGACTCTGGAAAACACTGCAGGCTTAATAAAAGAAAAAGGAATGACTTTGTATTCGCTAAAAGGGTGTTTCTCTCTGTATCTATCTCTGTATCTATATCTATCTATGAAAAAAAGTAATGAATATAACAGCTGTTTGTCCAGATAACGATTCAGAAGTTTTGTTTCCTGAGTTGTAATTTACAACATGGCACTTGAAGATTAGCAGATTCACTTTTGGAGAAACTTCCATGCAAAGAGCTACTGCTGCATCTTAAATAAGAATTTCACTGTTTCAAAACAATAAGAAGCAAACTAAAATTTCTAAGTGAGAATGTGCATATATATGACAGTAACAGGCTAACAACTTTCAGTGTAAGCTAATAGTAAAATTGTAGCATGTGTATACAGCATTATGTTACAGCATACATATAGATGTGTATATGAGATTCAGGTCCCTTGACTGTGAAACAAAAGAACACAAAAGTAACAATTGACTGTCTTAACCTGATAACAGTTTTTCAATCAAAAAGCCCCAGGAAACATCATATTTCATGATAAAACCTTGGAAATTTTGCTTTAGGTTATGGGAAATTTTAAAGGCTGACGTACTCATTTGAAATATGTTATTATAGAAAATAATAGAGAGATTTACTGAATAAAAAGGAAAAAGGGATAAAATGGCATGGAAACAGTAAAATGTTTATTATTCACTAATAACATGGTTGTCTGATAAAAATCCAGAATTATAGTCACTGTGAGAAGTAAAGCATATCTATATAGCAAATCTGATGGCATGAGATTAATATGCAGTATTATTAGTATTATTTTTTCCAAAAAATCAGTATTAATATTTTCAAATAATTTAGATAGAAGTACATTGTAAAATATCTTTGAAGTAAAAACAAACTTCTAGAATATAATTAACACATATGATGGAAGGAAATAAAGGTTCTTTCTAAAAGCTAAAAATAAAGAGAAAAGGGAAGAAATTCCTCCTCAATTCTAATGGTTGGATACCTCAGTCTCCACTTTCAGTAATGGACTGAACACTCATAGATAATATGCTTAAGGAAACAGAGGACCTGACCAACAATAAAAAACAGATAGACCTAATACATATATGCAGAATATTCCCAAAAGGAATATTAGAAAATTCACAAACTTAAAGAAATTAAATACATACTCTTAGCAAGTGGGTGAAAGAAGAAATTATGAGAAACATTAGAAAGAGATTAGAGATGAATGCAAACAAAATTATGGAATACTGAAACTTGTATTATCCAAAGAGAAAGAAGTAGAAGAAGGAAGAGGAGCAGAAAGAGGAGAAAAAGGAAGAGGAGGAGACAGAGAAAGGATTGAGGGAAGGAAGGAGGGAAATAAGGACAGAAGGTGCGTGCTTAAAAGGAAATTTAAAATTTAAAATGCCTACATTAAAAAGATCAGTAATCTCACAGCAGTTTAACTTTATATATTAGAAAACTACATAATGAAAAGTAAATAAAAGTTTAAGCAGAAATAAAATTAAGAAGAGAAAAGTAATGGAAAACATTCAGTGAAATGAACAGCTTTTTTTTGACAAGATGAACAAAAATTTAAAATCTTTATCTAAACTAATAAGGAACTAAAGACAAAACATGCAAAGAGGTAAAATCATAAGCAACCAACCTTATAGGGATAGATTATTGGAGAAATATCTGGATTAAAAAGTATATGAAAAAAGGGATTTAGGGGATTTAGCTCAGTGGCACTGCACCTGCCTTGTAAGCACAAGGTCCTGAGTTCAATCCCTGGTACCACACACACAAAAAAAGTATATGAAAACAAATTAAATAACTTAAAATAAATGGATATATTCCATTAAAACATACAGATTACTTACTCTGACTTAAAAAGAGACCCAAGAGAACAGTAACAAATGAACCTGTAATCAAAAACATCCCAATGAAGAAGCATCTTAGGCCTGACAGCTGTGTCATTAAGCTTTACCAAGCATTTAAAGAATAGAGAGCACATATTTTTCTCAATGTTTTTCAAAATATAGAAGAAAAAGAGCACTTTTATGTCCATTCCGTATGTCCAGTATTACCTTGATAGCAAAAGACAAAGTTTTTTAAAAATCACAAGAAAAAAATTAGAGTTCAATATCCTTTATGAATATAGATGAAAAATCTTCAACAGCAAAATATTAGTAAACCTAACCTAACAACATGTTGAAATGATTACTCATTGTAATCAAGTAGGACTTACCCTGGAAGTCAAGGGTGGTTCATCACAGCAAAATCAGTGTAATACCACATTATTATAATAAAGGAAACAATACCAAATGATTATTTCAGCTTAGAAAAGCATCTGACAAAATCCAACAGGCATTCATTATAAACCAAGAGTTCATAAAAATGAGTGGAATAAAGGCCATTTTCACTGCATGAACCAGAAGTTGTAGCAGGAACTATTTGGTAATATATAGCAATAAAATCATCCAGATTGGAAAGAGCAAATAAAATTGTCTCTTGTAGACATCATATGATCCCATATTAAGAAAATTCCAAAGTATGTGCATGAAAGTTATGAGAACTAGTATGGAATTCAGCAAAGATTTATGAAAAAATAAAGCACATAGTACCAATTGTGTTTCTACACACTAACAACCAAAACCCCTCAGAGGAAACTAAGCGCACTTACAGCACCATCTAAAAGAATTAAACACCATGTGTTGGACTTGAGAGCATTAATGATTTCATGCAGAATGAGGGTGACAGTTTACTATCTATGTGATGGGGGAAATGAGAACCGAGATTACTGCAGAACACGGGGAGCTTGATGACCTACACTGTCAGTGACAATGTGTATGGATATTTGGAACTTAGCCCAAACAATATCATAAATATCAAAATGTAACAGATGATGCTAAACCATACTCAGAAATTAATATACCAATTACTTAGAAATGGAAAAAAGGCGAAAATAATAAGTTAAATGTACACTTTATGGGGCAGGAGATGTAGCTCAGTGGCAGAGCACCTTCTTGCAAAGTGCGAGGCCCTGAGTTCAATCCCTGGTACCAAAAAGAAAAAAAAAAGTAAAAGAAAGAAAGTCTTACTGAATCTAGTTCTTTAGAACCAGGGATTTAGCTCAGTGGTGCCATGCCTGTTTGGCAAGGGTCCTGAGTTCAATCCCTGGTTCTGGGAAAAAAAATACACTTTATGAAGTTAAAAGAATTCCACATGCATTAAATATCAAAATAACTGAAATAAAAACATAATAAACATAAAAGCAGACAAGCCAAAATGCAAAACTATAGAGGCAAATGAAAGAAATGGTTCTGTACGAGAATTAAAAACTTTATCCAATCTCCATTTGAAAATCTTTAAAAACCTGGTAAAGTTAAGAAAATTTGCAAGTCATGAAAAAGCAATATTAAAAATTAGCCTGGGCTGTAACTATAAATGTTTCAGAGTCTCAAAGAATAAGAAAATATAACGGTTTAGTGCATTAAAAATAATAAAAAGGAAAAGTTCTAAAAAAATGATTGTCACTGGCTTTATAAAAACAGATTTTAAAAACCTGAAAATTCACAAATTGATTTGTTAATAATTATGTCACCACAAAGAAGAAACAAATTCCTAGAATTTCCAC